>NC_140587.1:505704096-506115599 GCF_964204655.1 Triturus cristatus
TCGGATATAGACATTGTGCCCCGCACTCCCTCACAGACTGATTCAAAACTTCCTTTGGTTGAAAAGACTGAAACCGAACTTTACAAACTAAAGCTTAGGCCCAACAAGTCGAGCAATTTGATTGTTTAAGTCCTCTCCAAGGTGAAGCGGTTGAATTGTCTCTGACATGTATCCCTTGGACCTGAGTAGAGAAAATACCCGGAAAATGTTGAAACGACAGGCGTATTGTAAATCACTGCGTAGCCACTGCATAGTGACATTATTAATTCTGTTTTTATTAAGTCTTTTAATAATTGTTACAAGTATGTTGTTGCACATATATTACCCTATTTCTAGACATGTTTATAATGTTGCTGCTGAACATTCTTTTAGTGACTTACCTCCACATGAATTGTCTTATAGACTTGCGCTGCGCAATAACACTTTCATTAGTATGTTACATCATTCCCATCAGACTAGTAATGCTACTAATTGTTGGGTGTGTGGTCGGCTCCCTCCCTATCAGAATTATGAAGGAGTCCTGCCATTCTTTCCACACCCATTTACACACAATGGCTCCTGTGGAGCATGGTTTAGTTTAATCAATTCCATAGACTCAGACACAGCAGTTTACCAAGATCATTGGGTATGGGGAAACCTGAACCTAGTTTTACTCAAGGTCTGTTACCGCGACAAGGAGGGTCGCCCCAAAAGAACAGGAACTGATCTAGAAAATGAAGTATATGGATTAGGTAATTTTACACCTAATCTCATGATTCTAAATGTCGTATCCGAAATTGAACTAGTCTTGCCCACCATGTCAGTATTCCCAGCGAAGGGTGAATTATGTGTAAGAAAAGTTGGTTCCATACATATGGGCCATAGTAAATGCACCACTACAGTAGAATTCAGTGATCAAGGCAAATCTTTATTTAGAGCTTCACGCCATTCCTACTTTGTATGTGGTCAGACTGCATATATGCGTTTACCTCTAGATTGGGATGGTACCTGCTACATTGCATTCCTTTTGCCACCTGTTTTCCTAGCTCCTCCTGATTATTACAGAAATATTCATTTAGTACACAACAGGGAGCGGAGAGATCTCCCCATTGTCGATTACACTGAGACGGCATGGGACAAGTATGTAGATTTTAATAAAGGCATCTTTCCCTACATAGGTACCGTTACTAATAGTAAGCTGATACGTAGATTAACTAGAACCCTTGAAGCAGTAGTGAATGAGACTATTTCCGCCTTAGGCAATTTAACAGAAGAGCAGTCTGCTATGCGGATTGTTGTGCTTCAAAATCGTCTTGTCCTTGACGTCATCCTGGCTGATAGGGGCGGAGCTTGTAGGGTCATCGGATCAAGCTGCTGCGTATTCATACCAGAAAATTCGCCATCTGTATATAAAGCCATCACTCGCCTTCATAAGATTGTAAGCCAGATACACCAGAACCCAGGCACTTGGACTTGGTCCAGTTGGTTTTGGAATGTGATATCAGCCTGGGGATGGAGAGTTTTATCCTTCCTAGGTATTGGCCTTCTCATACTATTCAGTTGCTGTCTATGTCTACAATGTGGACCAGCGATCTGTGGTCTGTGTGCCACATCGTGTATTCCACCACCAAGATTTCATTCGTCACGGAAGAAGAAAGAAGAACAAATGATGCTATATGAACAGATCAATGGATTAATGAAGATTGATATCTCTTGAAGGGCAAGTAGGGGACAAGGAGGGAATGTGGAAATATGGATTTTTCTGGTCAGTTATGTCCCCTATCTTGGACCCCAACGGTTCTATGTGCATATCATAAGTACATGTATGTTCCCTCCAGTTCCAGTTATGAAGACGCAAATACATGTGCGTCCAACGTCAACATGTCCTCTGTCAGATCCGCCATGAATAGGCCGGATATTCCATTCCTAAATATGAAAGGCCACCAGCTTTATATGGTTCACTTATGCCATTTTACTGTCCAGGCAAGTAGGCCCTGATTCTGTCATCAAAACTCTTCTTGCTTTCTGCCTCTGAAAGCTCCAGTCTGAGCCTGCATCTGTGACCATGAACTTTGTCTCATTCTCTGCGCGGCTCACGAAGCCTGACATCAGCCTATTCTCTGCCAAGAACTGTATTTCACCTTCGAATTATCTGCTTCCCCCTCAGCCGATGCATTCCTGCCTAGTAGTTTAAGTAAACATTCTTCCAGTTACCGAGCAAAAGGCCCGGCTTCTCTGCCCTTATGCAAGTAATTCATAGCCCTGTCACCATGGAATATTCCTACCCCCTCGCATTCAGTGTAGACACTTAGACGCTTGTACACGCACGCACAGTCAGTATAGAATAGATTCTGTCCGAGAGTCCTTCTTTCTTGGATAACATAGTTCTTTAAACATAGGATGTTAGATATGATTTGGGATTAGGTTGACTTGACCCCCCAGACTTTTTGTCTCCACATGTAGAGCTAAATGTCAAGTCCCCTTCACCCCCTAGTTACACGTCAATTACACGTCATACTGCTGCGCGCGCATCTAGGCCAAGTATTATCTTATAGATCCACCTATATATGACATCATAACCAATTATGTTCCTTTTTACTCTTTATTACACCCATTTCTGGTTACGCAGAACAAATCGTCATTTTCCTTATCAATTGTTACGCCTACTGCATTCGCTTCATTGTCATGTATGTACTATAAAAGTCATTTCTTGTCAATAAAGTATGTACTTCACTTCCTGAACCCCCGTGGTGATGGAACTTGGAGCAACCGATTATAATCGATAACTGGAATAAAGCCCATTCCGAAACTCTAATATCACGGATTCTGCCTCTCATTTTACTGAGCTATTTTATAATGTTTCTGTATCAAATTCAGTCCCGGTAAAGGAATTTTATTTACCACATGGCTTGGAGGAGCAGGACTAGCCGTCGGGAGCTGCCCCCCCCCCCCGGTGGATGGCCGCCCGGCGCGGATCTGTGGCCCCCGCCTCCCGGGGGCGTCTGGGTCCCCCGAGAGTGGCCTGCCTACTGGACCTGTGTGCGGATGGAGGTGATGGTGACGGCCCTTGACGAGGTCGCTGCTGGGTGAGATCTTTCTAAATTGTGGAGGGCGCCTTCCTATTGTAACATTGGACCTGGGGGGGGGGGGGGTTTTCGCTAGCGGTTGCGGACTACCGCCAGCGCGGTGCTTTGGGGTCTCATAGTTGCGGGGTTCTCCATAGGGGTGGTTCTATCCGGACGCGGAGATGACCTATTTCTGTCCCGGCCAGTGGCTGAGCTAGGTGCCCATGCATAGGCTCCCTGGGACGGCCGGGCTCGGCCTGCTGGCGTAGGTATTGCGCCCCCGAGAGGTCAACTCAAGGGCCCACTAGAACTATTGACTGGGGAACATCACCAGCTCGAGCCCAGCAGACAAGTGAGGGTAATGGTGCGGGGGGTGCGTCTGCACAGCGGTGTCCTGACGGGTAGGGGCGTTAGACCCCCGGTGGCCGCTGCCCCAGCGTTGTTAAGCACGGGTGGCCCTCTTGAGGGCCGATTTGGGGAAGTTATCTCATGTTTGTTGCTAATGGAGGTTGGCGGGTGGGGATGGGGTCCTGTCTGGCCAGGTTGGGGGTGGTCGGCTGTGGGAGGGGGGGCTGGGCGGTTGGGGAGTTGTTTTGGGGTTGGGGACTGGGAAACGCACGGTATGTCGAGAAAAGGTTCTTCTGCTATGTTCTTGCGTGCTCGAGATGTGCTGTCAGGCGGTAATAGTGGGGGGGGGGTCCTTCGCTGACTCTCCTCCTATGGAAGCTATGAAGTATGACTGCAGGAATGCCTGAAAGTGGGGGATGGCCGTGAGGTGACCCTCCGAGCGCTCACATGGAATGTGCGGGGATTGAACGACTTTCGCAAATTGCGCAAAGTACTGAACTACTTCAATAGGCACAACATAGACTTGGCACTCATGCAGGAGTCTCACCTCCCACTCACTAGCAAATTACTCACCCACAGAGGGCTGTCTGGTTGCAGCTTGGCGGCAGGCTTTACTTCACACTCTAGAGGGGTGGTCACATGGGTGAACCCGCGATCCAAACTGTCGCTGCAGAAGCTGGCCGCTGACCCGGACGGACGCTACTTGATCGCTAGGTGTATCGGCAAGGGTCATGACCTTATTGTGGTCAATGTTTATGGTCCCAACTACGATACCCCGGAGTTCTACGCCGCACTCGCAGCGCAGTGCAGGAGTCACACCCAGGCGCGCATGGTGTGGGGGGGGCGATTTCAACTTCATATTCGACCCGGCCTTGGACCGCTCCACGGGGCGGGCCCGCCGACCGGCGGCGGCTGCGGTGAATATGCAGGCGGAACTGACCAAACTGGACATGGTGGATGTCTGGCGGCATAGAAGCCCCGGAAAGGCAGGTTACACACATTACTCGGCATACCACGATGTGCATACCAGAATTGACTACTGGCTGGCGTCCCGGACGCTCCTAGCGGCTGTCAAGCGATGCGAGGTTCTACCTCGTACTCTGTCAGACCATTCCCCCCTTCTCCTGGTATTTGCTGCCCCGGGCACACGACTGCCGCCGTTCACATGGCGGATGCCGCCCTACTCCCTGCTGGACGAGGCATATAGGGGGGAACTGGCGGACGAGATTGACGCTTTCTTCGCGGCTAATCTGGGAACCGTGCAGAGCTTCCAAACGGTATGGGACTCGTTTAAGGCCTACATTCACGGCGTGGCCATGGCCAAGCACTCCGGTGTTCTCAAATCCATACGGCAGCGTATGAAGACATTGGAGACGCAACTGGCTCAGCTTGAGGAGCGACACAGGAGGTCCACGGACCCCGAGGTGGCCGCCCAGATTCAGACGTTGGTTTCAGACTTCAACGCCGAGGCGGACAGGGAAGTGCAGCACATGGGCAAATACGCTACGGCTCGCACCTATGGGGAGAGCGAGCGCCCGGGCTCCCTGTTAGCGGGGATACGCCGTAGTACCAGGCGGCCCTTAGTCGTCGACGAGCTGGTGACTGCATCTGGGTCGGTGATTACCGACGAAACGGAGATAGTGGAAGAATTTCGGGGCTACTACGCGGGGCTGTACACAGCAAAATCCTCCCAAATGGAGGAGGAGATAGACGACTACCTCAGTTATATAAAAATGCCCTTCCTGTCGAATTCACAGAGGGAATTCCTGGCGCTGCCGGTGCAAAAAGACTAAATCCTGAAAGCACTGGGGGGGCATGAGGGCGGGTTCTGCCCCGGGCGCAGATGGGCTAACGGTGGCGTTCTACAAGGCCTTTCAGGATAAACTTCTACCACACATCATGACCCTTTTTGATGATATCTGCCAGGAGGGTAGCATGCCGGACTCGATGCGGGAGGCACTGCTCGTCACCATTCTGAAACCGGGGCGGCCCCCGAACCAGTGCGGCTCGTACAGGCCGCTTTCCCTGATAAATGTTGATGCCAAGCTGTACGCAAAGGTCCTAGCTACGCGTCTGGCGTTGCTGGTGCCGGAGCTGGTGGCCCCGGAGCAGGCGGGGTTCATCCCGTCCAGGAACCTCACTTATAACATCCGCACAGTCCTTGGAGCCATGCAGCATGTGCACCCGGGAGGTAAAGCCTTGGCGATTTTCCTTGACATGGAGAAGGCATTTGACTCTGTCGAGTGGCCCTTCATGGTGAGAGTCCTGAGGAAACTAGGGCTGGGAGAACCGTTCATGCAGATGGTGGGTGCACTATATTTTAGACCCACGGCCAGGCTGCGCATAGGGGACCGAGTCACGGACGCCTTCGCTGTCTCCAGGGGTACTCGGCAGGGGTGCCCCCTTTCTCCCCTCTTATACGCTCTAGTGGCGGAGCCGCTGGCGTGCGCTATGCGGGAGTATCATCAATTTGAAGGTATCAACTTCCCCTCCTATCGGATTTGCATCTCTACCTACGCGGATGATACGTTGCTCTATGTACGCAACCCCGAGGAGAATCTCTCCTCCGTGCTGAGAGAGGTAGTTCGGTTTGGGGCCCTCTCGGGCCTCCAGGTGAACTGGAATAAGTCGATGGCGTTCCCACTGACTCCGCTCACAGTGCCGTTCCCCATGGAATATCCTCTCCAGTGGACAACGGACTCCGTCCGATACTTGGGGATCCAGCTGCACAAGGACCCGGAGGTCCTGCTCCGGGAAAACTACGGGGTAGCCTACTCCAAACTTGTCGACGACGTAGAGGTGTGGATCAAACTCCCTCTGTCGCTGATGGGCAGAGTGGCCATCATGAAAATGGTGGTTCTGCCGAGATTTCTGTTCCTCTTCGCGAACATCCCCGTTGTACTCTCTAAGGCTTTCTTTGCGCAGCTGACCCAGACTCTGGTGCGGCTGGCCTGGGGCGGTAAGCAGCCCAGGGTGCAGTGGAAGATTCTGACGCTCCCTTACGAGATGGGGGGGCTTGGGGCCCCTGACCTGGAAAGGTATTATAGGATAGCGCAGGCGGCCCACCTACATACATGGATCCACGCCACCACGGATATACCCCACGTGCTGATGGAGCGGCTATTTGCGGAACCGCTTCCCCTCCCGGCTACTGTCTTCCAGTCGGTGGACCGCAGGGTGGGAACATTGGACTCCCTGAGGGCCACGAATCATGCATGGCATGCGATTCGGAGGGCGCAGGACTGCGATCTACTGTATTCCCCACTGATGACAGTGGAATGGGCGATCTGGCTCCCCCCACTGAGGGACGCGGGGGTGAGGCGTGCACTGGGCGCCTTGGGCGTCGCCAAACTGGCGGACCTGTTCCAGGATGGGGTGGTTAAAACGTGGGAACAGATTTGCTCGGCCCGGCCTGGGGCTACCCAGCTCCAGCGCTTCCGATTCCATAGGATCCGTGGTGCGCTCTCGGCCCTGCTGGGGCCGGGCCTGGAGGAGCCGCGGGAGGTCCCGGAACTCACATATGTCATCAAAACGGTGGCCCCAGCCAAACTCGTTTCGGCTCTCAAAAAACTTGGGGACCAGCACCGGGCGCCTGAGTGCTCGTCGGCGCGACGGGGGTGGCAGGCCGACCTACAAATGGAAATAACTGACGAGATGTGGGCCTACTGCTGCTCTAGCACTAAAAGGGTGTCGCTAAACGGTAGGCACCGACTGATACACTTTAAGTTCCTGCAGCGGGTCTATTACACCCCAGAGAGACTACACAGGTATGGGCTTCGCCCATCGGCGGAGTGCGAACGCTGCCATGTCCCGGTAGCGAACTTCATACACATGGCCTGGCACTGTCCGGGTATAGCCCGGTTCTGGACAGCGGTGTTCCTGGAACTGAGCTAGATACTAGAAAAGGACATACAGCCTAACCCGGCGCTCGCGTTGCTGGGTTTCTCCAGGCCGCTCCCGCGGGCGCTCAGGCGCCTGACGGATATAGCGCTTCTAATGGCTCGGCGAGTTGTGGCGTCGTGCTGGATGAGGGGGCCGCTCCCCACCAAAAAACGTTGGGTCAGAGATATGCTGTACTGCTGCACGCAAGCGGAGACATACGGTGAATTGTTGCCCCCGAAAAGCCGGCCCAAGAACTTTTGGGGACTGTACAGAACATATTTGACGGCTGGGGAAACCGAGGGGCGAGCCGGGGAGCGTCACAGGACAACGGACATGATGCACACGGCGAGGCGGAGGCAGGTGTGATACTGGAGAGCACGCTGGCGGACGCTTGACTGGATGGAGGGTTGGCGTGACGCCTAGGAGGCGAGCCTGTGGGCTGAGTGTGCTGCGGGGCATTACCCGGAGGGACGTGGCATGCTTTGAGTGGAATTGCGGGGGAGACGGAGTGTGGATGCGAAGTGGACGGCGAACTGAGAGTGGAGCGCTGTTCTGCCCGCTTAAAGCTGGAAGCAGGGGCGGCGGATAGGACAGTACGCAGATGCGAGTGTGATGAGACGACGTGCGCGGGGTGGGTGGGATGGGAGGAGGGGAGTTGGGTCTTGTTTAACAGAAACTCAGGGACTGGCTCAGGTTAGCTGGTGAAGGAGGCTGCTGGTGGAACCGCCCCACATACATGACAGTCTGTGGCGGGGTCTGAGGGCTGGTGCTGCCGCTAATATTTGCAGTATAAGCAATGGGATACCTGGTGGGTAGATCTCCCTGAAACGCCGCCGGTCCTCCGGGATGTCGGCTAAATGGCCGTGTACTTGTATACTGCACCTCCCTCTTTTCCCCCCCCCCATCTCCTGTGGATCAGGGGGGGTAACACATTGCTATGTGACTTCCTGCTGTGCTGACCTGTCTGCTTACTTTTTGTTAAATAAAGGTTTTTGAAACTTTAAAAAAAAACAAAAAAAAAAAACAGTAAAAATAGCAGTCCTAAAGCATTAGCTTCAATCTCCATTGAAAAACAATAGTAACCTATTTACATTGTTTTAAAACATCCAAACTTCAGAAAAACAGAGCAGAGACCCTGAAGTATCTATCCCCTGCAGAGACACCATACCTCAGATTTTTTACAGCACGTCGTGTGTTAGGGAGTCTTCCTGAGCTGTGCTCAGTCACAGTGTTTCTTTATTACCCTTTTGACCTACAGCTTCCAGCTATCATTTTTTCACCTATCAACACCTAAAGTACTGTTGGAGTGTGTGTTTTTCTGTATTTCACACAGAATGCCAGAGTCTAAAAAAAGGGCTGTTTAGGCCCTGCTAGACCTGTGGACAAAGCAGACTTTCTGAGGGCCCTCATAAGGAGTCTCTATATAGGATTTACCCTCACAACAAACCCAAGAACTGCAAGTACTGCCATACGTTTTCTGCCAAAACCCTCAAGGACAAAGAGGGCAGACTGCTGTGGCTGCAGAGTAAAAAGTCAACCTCTGACTTAGGCTCTGACCGTGAGGAGAAGGCCCATTCCTCATCCAGGAACACAAAAGAAGTACAATCCTTTTCTGCTCACACGGACTCTAAAAGATGGATGTCTCATGATAAAGAGGTTTCTGAGAAGAAAAAAGCCAAGAAATGACTACGCTGACCCTTCCACTTCTCATCAGAGGTCTGGCTCAGCACCTCCGTCTGCTCCTCATACTCCTTTCAGAGAGGCTTCTTCACTATTGGACCGAACGTCAATGGCTCCGACATCAAGTATTCTGCTGTCTTCAGCGACAACAGCAGTTTCCACACCGTCGGTGGTCGCGTCGGCGACGTTCACCCCATCGACAGTCGAAGTCAACGGCAACAGCATTGTTGAGCAAGGAGAGGGCTGCTACCACGTCGTCGACTATGACGAGACCGTCCTCGTCGGCGAGACCTTTTTCGTTGGCTACATCACCATCGACGGCCGCATATAAGGCTGATCCACGTTGCCCCTAGCTTTGTCGTTGTCTATGTCGATGGAGGGGAAAAAAGAAGCCAGTGTTCCAGGATTTTTCTAAAATCTGGCCATTGCCCCCAACTCACCTCCTGGATTTCCAAGAATCTGAAGATGAAGGCTTATTTGGGCCTGCCTACAGTCCTTCTTATTAAAAGGTTAAATACCAGGGATCTGATAAGGAGGATGAAACGAATGACAATCCATTCAGCTACCTTCAGGGTGTCTACTCCTTCACCGATAGGGGTCCTCCCTCAGCCCAATGCCTAGACTCCTTACAGGAATATTATCCTTATGAGGAGCAAAAGGAGGAGCACCAACACCTCCAGGAACCGTCTGTCAGCGTCCCTGTCTCCTTGGTTACAGATCTGCACTTCATGATTAATGACTATTACAGATGCTTATCTGATGCAAACTCTGCTCCGCGTCCTCCGCAGGAGGTCCCTATTACCAGCCCTGCTCCTCAAAGTACTCCAAAACGCCTAGAGAAAAAAGTAGCCACTTTAGTTCTTTCCAACCCCGTTGATCCACATGACAGCGATGACCAGCAAATGGAGGAGGGTGAGCTCCATACATATAGGGATGATTATTTTGCCCAATGCTGTCATCTCCTACTCCGCCAGTAGCTGATTCGCCACCTGCGGATATTGGTGAGTTCCATGATCTCTTGGAGCGGGCCTCCAAGCGCTTTGACCTCCCTATGCCAGCCAAACAAGCGGAGTGCTTTCTGTATGACTTTAAACCTGGCACACAGAGCATCATTCGTGCTACTCCTATAGTGGATTTCTTGTGGCAAGAGGGCCGCAAATTGATGAAAACACCAGCTTCCATTCCAGTTGTCATGCTGAAGCTTGACAAAAAATATAAGGCCACTGAAAACTCCCCGATGTGTTTCATTGGGCATCCTTGTCCCAATTCTGTCATCATGCAGGCCGCACAACGAAGGGCCAAGAATCAATTTTCTCCATGCACATCTCCACCAGACAAGGAAGGGTGCCGCCTACATAATATAGGCAAAAGATTTTCAGAACTGGCTGCCACTTCCATGAGAGCTTCCAATGCCATGGCCGTCCACAGGAGATACGACCGACAGATGTAGTCCGACATCTTGTCTCTGTTGGAGTATATCCCGGAAGACAAGAGACAAGAGACATTCTTTCTGAAGGAGAAAAGGCCTCTTCTGAGTTGATTGCCATCGCCATGGACATCTCCTCCACCACCTTAAGGCAGATGGCTGGAGTGGCGGCGTGGCGCCGACAGGGATGGCTTAAAGCCACTACCTTCTGCCTGGAAGTGCAGGCTAAGGTGTTAGATGTGCCATTTGATGGGGAATGTCTTTTTGGGAAGCACATGGGGGATGCGCTCCAATCCATCAAATCAGACACAGTCAAATCGCTCTGCAGTTTACAGAGTGGAGATGTCAGCCCTTTCAAGGCAGAGGTAGAGGTCAGTATCTATCTAGGCTGCAATTTTAGCAGCATTTCCAACCTTATTCACAGAAGACCTTTCACCTTTCTTATTCCAGCCAAACCTACCACTTGAATACCACGTCAGCACATTCAAGGGCATCAGGGTGCAGTAGTCAACCATCAGCCGTGAAGTCTCAGGATTCCAACATGAGACAATGAGAAGCAACAGGCCCCTGTCACTACTTTCCCACTTTGATTCAGTCCCACCTCGTCAAAATTCTTACGTCAATAGAAGTCCATCTCGTCAGACAAATGGGTGTTGAATGTTTTTGGGCATGGTCACACCCTGGAATTTGTTCAGCAGCCTCCAAATTTCCCTCCATGGAAGACATCTCATCGTCATCTTCCAATTCTCCGAAAATAAATACTATCTCTTCTTTCCAAGCATTCAATAGAGGAGGTTCCACGCAACCAGCACATTCTGGGATTTTACTCCCACTTCTTCCTCATCAAGAAGAAGACACGAAAACGGAGGCAGGTAATGGACCTCAGGCTACTAAGCAAGTTCAACAAAAACCAACGGTTCAGGATGCTCTCTCTTTCCAAGAGATCCTGCTCCTTATGGAGGAGGGAGATTATCGCACCTCCCTCGATCTTCTTGATACTTATTTTCACATCGCAAGCATCGCAGATTTCTCAGGTTCCAGGTGGCAGGGTGCCATTATCAATTCAAAGTGTTACCCTTTGGGTTGAAGTCAGCACCCGGAGTGTTCACCAAGTTCATGGCCACGGTGGCAGCTTTTCTCCAACGTTCTAGTCACTAGGTATTTACCAAGCTGGACGATTGCTTAATCAAAGCTCCATCCTTCCGGACAGCCAAGAAATCCATGCAAGACTGCCAGCAACTCTTTCAGCCAGTAGGTCTCTGCCTCAATGAGGAAAAATCTTCTCTCATCTCCTCCAGGTCACTGATTTTCCTAGGGGCGATTCTCGACACTGAGCTTTCAAAAGCTTTTGCCACGAAAGAGAGGATTTCACGTCTGCAAAGGATAACACGTCTCCTGTCTACAAGAACGTCAGTTTCTGTAAAGACATACAAATCTTTTCTGAGGATGATATCGTCCTGCATCCCATTGATCCCCAATTGCCGTCTCCGCATTAAACCATTGCAGGAGCAGTTCGATGCGCAGTGGGCTCAATATCGTGGTTTGTTCGGTGACATAATTTCCATAACCTCATGAAAGACCTTGGTAATGTCCAGTTGGATGGTCACAGACAACAGTTCTCAGGGTATCTCCTTCCTACAAAGTACACCACAAATGGTGATGACTTCAGATGCCTCCATGGAAGGATGGGGAGCCCACTCCCAGGTTCTTCAGGTTCACTGCAAGTTTCCAGCCAAGAAACATCGTGCCACATAAATCTTTTGGAACTAAAGGCAGTATTTCTTGCCCTTCAAGCCTTCCTCCCAAGGATCCAGGGCTCTTCAGTACTTGTCAGGATGGACAACACCACCACCATGTTTTATCTCCTCAAACAGAGTGGCACAAGGTCTCAAATACTATCAGGTCAAGCACAACAGATTTGGAGGTAGCTGATAATCAATGGAGTCTTCCAGTCATGGGGTTATCCAACCTTAGATCTGTGTGCTACATCTCTCAACAAAAAATGCACTCTATTCACCAGCAAGGTTTCTCAGCCAGGATCTTAGGGAAACAACTTTCACTTTTAACCGGCAATGATTTTCGCTTACGCATTTCCTCCATTCCCTCTCATCCCAAGGATTCTGCAAAAAACGAAACCGGGACCATGCCAACTCATTCTCATTGCCCCGGCATGGACGTGACATGCTGATACACCGAGCTGCATCTCCGATCATAGTGCTCTCCTATTCAGTTTCCACCGGGGGAGGATCTCCTTTCTATAGATCAGTGCCAAGTGGTTCATCCGCAGATTCACACTCTTAATTTATCGGCTTGGCTCCTCACCACTCTGAATTCGAAAATTTGAATGTATCTGACGAATGTAAATCCATACTTCACAAAGCTCGAGCTTCTTCTACCCGCAAGTGCTACATGGCAAAATGGAAGAGATTCTGTGCATGGTGCACTTCACAGTCGCATCATCCCTTTTCCTTCTATGCCTGAGCAAGTATTACCATAACACCTGCATCTTGCCAAATCAGGCCTCTCTCATTCATCCATAAAGGTTCACTTGGCATCCATTTCCCTATACAGGGAGCGTTCTGGCCCACTCTCCTTGTGGTCCAACAGGCTTGTCAAGGAGTTTATGAAGGGTCTCTTCAGAGCTTACCGACTGTAAAGCCTTCTCCAGTGCTTTGGCAGCTGAAAACACTCTTATCACATCTCATGAGGCCTCCTTTCGAGCCTATTCACAAGTGTGACTCAAATTCCTTTCTTGCAAAGTGGCTTTCCTCTTAACCATCACGTCTGCAAGACGCATTCGCGAAATCCAGGTTTTCACCATAAAAGAACCTTCCCTTCAGTTCCTACAGGATAGAGTAGTCCTACGCACTAATCCTTCATTTATTCCCTAGGTGCCTTCATCGTATCACCTCATCGAACCAGTTGTTTCTGCCTAGATTCTTTCCCAATCCTTCTTCAACGGCGGAGACAATAAGCATTGTTTGAAATTCTACTTGTAAAGAACTAAGTCTCTCCGCAAATCAACTCAGTTGCTCATCTGTTTCTCTGCTCCTAGAAAAGGTCAAGCCTTAACATGGGCTAGTATTGCTCGCTGGGTTGCCTCAGCCGTACTCTTCTATCACGAAAAGGCTGTACATTCACAACCTGCAAAGTTGAAGGCTCCTCAACTCGAAAAATTCCTGCCTCATCAGCCCTTTGCGCAGGTGTTTTTTCTGCCCAACATCTGCAGGGCAGCGACATGGGTTAACGCCTACAGCTGCACAAAGCATTATTGCCTCGCTGGAGAAAGGCAGATGAGGCAGTCGGTCAAGCTACCCTGCGGCATCTCTTCACATAAGGTATGCAACTAATAAGCTACATTTTGTTTATACTTTAATGTTTTGTATCTGCTGTTGCTAGGTTTGGTAAAAGATATTTCTACGTATCTTCTAATTTTGTGCACTATTTAAAGTCATATCTTTGGCTTGTTGTACTTTTATTTCATTTTCATGATGGGATGTTTTGCCTTCCCACTGCCATTAGTCTTCAGATACTGCTAACTAGTCTGATTCAAGCATGGGAATCTATAAAAGGTACAATACTCTAGAAAAACAAGTTGCTTACCTGTCACATGTGACCCTCCCTCCCCGTTCAACCTCACCATTACATACCCCTGTTGCTTTTATTTACACTTGTGCTCGAAATCTAAGGTGTAGTTGCTCTGCAGGAGATGGATACTTCAGGGTCTCTGCTCTGATTGGCTGAAGTTTGGATGTTTTAAAACCGTGTAAATAGGTTACTAAATACTATTATTTTTCAATGGAGATTAAAGCTAATGCTTTAGCACTGCTATTTTTACTGTTACCCTGGGACTCCCACAGTGACGACGGGGAGATTTAAATCTATAATAGATATCAATACTGGAGAACCACAATGCACGGGTAAGAAACTTGTTTTAACTTCCAAACGAGATATGCGTCTGCAGTATTATACTTACACCAAAAAAGATGTAATTTCAAAATAAACAGAAGCAGTTGTAAGCAAAGAAATAACAAACCTACCTCTATATGTAATATAAAAATTGCAGTTTTAAAGAAAAGAAATCCTACATAGCATGAAATAGAAACTATGGGCCAGATGTACGACCATTGAATTTTGCAACTCACTAATTGAGACAAATTGTGAGTCACAAAATTCAATGTGCAGCAGTGTGTGACACTGTTTGCGATTCCCAGTGGGGTAGCAAATTGCATGCCCTTTGAATATTAATGAGGCTGTCGCAATTTACGCACTCACTGGGAATGGCTAGCACTCCCAGGGACGGTGGCCTGCTGGGGTTAGCAAACCACCATGTCTGGGACTGCATTGTCAATAAAGCAGTTTTTTTTAAGGCAGCATGTTTTCCTTAAAGGAAAACGGGATGCATTTAAAAAAGAAACATTAAACTTTACAGTTTCGTTTTTTGAGGGCAGAATGGTTTACCACCTACTTGAAGTAGGTGGTAAACTGTGAGTTTTTTGCGACCGAAAATGTGTTCACAAAACACTCATACATGGCATTTGCACTTGCTATTAGGAAGGGATGCCCTTGGTATGCCCTTCCTAATAGTGAGTCGCTAACCCTGTTTTGCGAGTCGCTAATAGATTAACGACTCGCTAAATAGGCTTAGTACGTTGTGCATCTGTTTTTTGTGGTCACAAACGAGCCAAATGCCCCTTTGCGACTGCAAAAAACGGTCGTACATCTGGCCCTATGTTTCTTATTTTATGTATGTAATATATGTCATAAAAACCTTGAAATATCTAGAATGTAATTATTTAAGGAGGTTTTAAAACTTCAGTCGAAGTATTAACATTAATACTAGTTTTGCATCGAAATGGACCAATTAAATTCCACCAGTACAATCAATATTATTAAAGTTCTTTCAATTTGAGGTAATCGCTTGCAATTTGATGGCAATGGTGAATGAGAAGATCAGTAAACCTACCTATAGATATGTTTGTAGAAAAACATTAGAGCAACCACCAAGAAAGATGTGCACAATAGAAAAAGTTACAGTTATAGAACAAATGTCACTAATTTTATGCCATACTTCATTCCAAGTATACCTCAATTACTCTTTGACACTCAGTTTACGTCCTTTGATGAGTTGCAAACAACATTTGATATCCCAAATTCGTTCAGAAACAAATATGAGTTGCTTATAACATCTGTTTGACAAAATATTATTGATTATTCCTCCATTTATCTTGAAGCTCTTGCCTCGTCACAGATATGTTTTTTCCACTAAAGTCAAAACTTATTTCTTATGTAATAATTGTCGGATTCTGAAACAGAAAGACCTAAATGTAAAATTGAAGTACTATGGGCTTAGAACTTAATACAGTCTTTTTCATAAGATATGGTTTAAAATGAATTGTACTTCTTGTTCTGCTAGGTCCACTCAGACTTTATTTTTCTTTCATAATAGGTTATTTCTCACACCCTGTTCTTTATAGAAAGATAATAATGTTGGTCTTGTAATGCTGACAATAGTGATTTTAAACGTATGTTCTTTGGAACTTACTGTTTGTCTAGTAGTGGCGTCTGCCATTGCTTTCCTATAGCTCTGGCGTTACCTGCGTTATTTGTTCTTCCTTTTCAGAAACTAAGACTGTGCCACCCATCTTCAGGGGAATCCTTGCCATTGGACCACACTTTGGAGAGCTGGCTGTCCCACTCAGAAAATCCTCTTTTTAACGGCGGGAACGTTATTTTAGAATATCTTGACAATGACTGTGAATTATTGGAAGATGTTGATGCATATTTATAGTTATTAGTGCCAATCAGGTTGTGGCTCAAACATCTTAACTGCTACTCAGGATTTAAAAAAATACATATTTAAATGTGTGCAAAAGAAAGTACTTTGAAACTCATTTGTGAAAAATCTTTTTGGTTTTTTTGTTTTTTAACAATTGATACAGACTGCTCTGTATTTCATGCCCTATCAACTGCAATGCAGTATGTAGTACACATCTCTGGTACTTGCATCAATTTGGACTTAAAAATACATACATTTTCCTGTATATCTGCACTTCTTTATTTGGCTTTCCACTGGTGGGTCTGTTAACTTAAAGCATTCTGATATACAGAACTTTC
Source organism: Triturus cristatus (assembly GCF_964204655.1). Lineage (NCBI taxonomy): Eukaryota > Metazoa > Chordata > Amphibia > Caudata > Salamandridae > Triturus > Triturus cristatus. The sequence continues at coordinate 505,720,594 of NC_140587.1, forward strand.
CAGGCATCTGGTTGGTATACTTTGCTTCATATCTGTGGCGTGGCTAGTCCTTTCACAGTACCCTAATAACATGGTTATGTATCAACCGCCTATTGGTGGCATGTGTTGCTCAGGCAGTCCCCTACAAGACTCTGATGGGTGCTAGGTAGAACTGTTTATTAATGGCACGTGATGCAGATAAGCAGCAAGGTTTATTGGTGACCAGCTGGACCAAAGGTCCTGGCTTTGTGGAGTGTATGTACCAAAAGCAGTTCACAAGCCAGTGGAGCAAAAAAACGAATGTAGTATTATGTCCAGCAAATTGATGGTGAAAAACACACAGGTTGATGTTTATTTAAGTTTTTCTGTATAGTGCTGCCCTACCTGTTGGATGGCGTAGCACTTTACAGTGAGACAAGATATCATTAGAGAGCGTGCAAGGTGTACAAATTACTGTCTGGGAGCAATTAAGTTAGACAAATAAGTAAACATGTAAGTAAAATTGTTTAACAATTACAGGATAGTTAGATAAACAGAAGACAGAAGTCGTTTTTGGAAGGTGCATCAATTATTTTATTTGGATAGTTGCACAGCTCAGAAAACAATGGCATAGTTGGGGGGGGGGGGGGTGAAGAGGGTTATCTAAGACGCCACAAAGCTGGCTTCAATGTTGAGATCAGCTGACCTGCTCATTGATATGCAATAGTAGGAGACATGCTTCCTTTTTTCCTCCGGACACATTTTTCTAATAAACATGACTAAATGCTGTCGTTCACAGCATGTTTCCTTATAGGCAAAATGCAATTGGCTTCTGGATGTGGTGCCATCATCCTGAAGGGGCGCACTCAAAATATGTTAGGGTTCTTCAAAAATCACTAAATGTGTTTACCTCACAATGCCCAAGTAAGGGTTGTGTCCTGGCATCATATTTACATTTTATAAGGATGATCTCAAACAACCAATTTCTGTCATCAGTTAATTTCCTCTGGAATTGGAACCCAGACGTAGTAGCTTACTGTTGGGTACTTAATATTGTTAGCTCACTGAGTAGTGGCACTTATTAATTTTCAAGCTGATAGTCTAGTAATAAATACACAAAAACTTAAATTATAGGCTTTGGGAACAAAAAATTGAAAAGATTTGGCACATCGATGGAGTGGATTTAAAGCAGGTAAAATATTATGGCTATCTGTGCATTCATGTATCTTCTGTTGTGCGACTGAAGCACTATAATAAAAATTTGGAATTAGGGCAAGACCCTTTATGCAGTAATTAAATTATAGTTCTATGTCAGCTCTCACGGCAGAGTCCATTTTGCAGGATATCACTGCCAAGTTGTGTGGGGGTTATGTTATTTAGTGCCAAAGTAGTTGTTTCAAAATATTTTTCCCTGCCCAACTGAGGCTGGAGTCTGAGCAGACAAAACTTTCCATTTTCTCGGATGAGTTATTTCTGAAATACTTTCGTAAACTTGGCAAATCCAAGGAATATACACTACAAGACCTAATGAGGTTTGAAAAGATAAGGCAATATGTATTTTATCTTAATGCTTGGCATTTTTTGTCAAGCTTGTCCGAAAGATGTGGATTCATTTAGAGACTCTGTCCTCCCACCTGCTCTCCTGAAGAATGACACTACATCAGGGAAATATTCTTCAGAAGCCAGTCATGGTGAAACATAACCTGACAAAACCGCCGTCAACATCTCATCTACGATGGCACCATCTATGATGGCCTCATCTACGGTAACCTTGTCTACGATGGTCGTCGAAGATACCCTCATCTACAGTGACATCATCTATGATGGTCGTCTACAATAACCTCATCTACAATAACCTTGTCTATTACGGTCGCTTATGATAACCTCCTCTACGATGATCTTCATTTACGACAGTTATCTGTGATGGTCATCTACGATAATATCATCTGCTACGGTCGTCTACGATGTTCGTCGACTACAGCCTCGTCTACGACGGGCATCTACGATGGCCTTGTCTACAACTGCCTTGTCTATGATGTCTTCGTCTACAACAGTCGTCTACGAAATCCTCATCTACGAAAACCTTGTCTATGACGAAGGCCTCATCGATAGTAATCTTGTCAACAGTACAAACGACGACAACAAAAACCAAAGACACCACAAAGTCCATCATAACTTAATGTCAAGAATGAACAGGACTAATATGAGCATGCCTACAACAGGCAGCAGTATATGGAGAGGCAATATGTGGAGCAATTTCACCACTTTGTTCTGCCTCCAACTTCAGAGTGCATGGTTCAGGTCCCTGTACTTCTAGAACTGGACTACAGGATATGTTACAGGATTACTACAAACACTTTCCTGAGCCTGCAAGGTCACATCATCTCCAATATGTCAGCACCCTCCAATGCTCCTGCCATTCCAAGAATGACCCTGTGTCAAATATTGCTGTACTTCCTCGGAACTACCTGTTCACCTCGGGTGATGATAGAAAGAAGGTAACATTCACAATACACAATCTGTACCCGATAAATGGGACAATTATTTAATACCAATGTCTTCACCTGTGGCAAGAACTGGTGGATTTCCCACCAGATGATTTCTGGTGGTTTCCATACCCTCATGGAATGGGTGGCCAAATGCTTCCAACTTCCAATAACAAACAGGCTGTGAGAGTTATTTGAATTGTTGATTATATCTGGGAGGAATTACAATCACTCAGCAGTTGTATCAAGAATCGATAAGAAATACAAAGCACCTGAAAGCTCACCACCAACTTTGGTGAACACCCAAGCCCAACTCGGTCATCACACAAGCGACTCACTGTTGTTCGAAGAACCCTTCCACACCAATCATAACTCTGCATGACAAGTAAAGCAGATGCCTTGATAACATAAGTAAGAGATTCTCATCCATGTCCGATGCTACTGTACGGGCAGCCAATTCACTGGCAATACTGGGCAAGTATGAGCGCCAGATGTGGTCGTACAGGAAATTTCTGCTGGAAGACAAAAGGGAAGAGGCAAACAAAAAGAGATTCAGAAGGGGGACAAAAACTCCTCGGAAATCATAGATTGCACTATGGATATAGTTTCAATAGGATCCCGACATCTGACGGGGTCAGCGGTCCTTGGACGGCAACGTTGGTTGAAGGCCACAACATTTAGTCCTGAGAAGCAAAATGTTAGATATGCCATACAATGTTAACGCTCTGTTTGCGGACACTGATACCGCAAGATCTTCGGGAGCATTACAATTTCGAAAAACACTCTTTACAGGCCTGCTAAAAGACACTTTTTGTATTGAGGAAGATACCAGAGGCATCAGACTTATCAACCCTCTCAGCAGCCCTTTACATCCGCTTGCCAGGCGGCAGCCTACCCCATAAAACCCCGAAGGAGAAGGCAGGCAGAAACCAGTGACAACGTTATAGGGCCGGTTACGCCCCCTCAGCATACCAACCTGTGGGAGAATTTTTTTTTTTTAAATGTCATCTATGGTGTAAGAACACCTCAGACAAATGAGTCCGGGATCTCATCACATATGGTCACACATTTGGGTTCACCCAGATTCCGCTCACCACTCCTCCAAAACGAAGACACCCACCTTATCTACGGAAATGTTCTTTACCTGGGGTCTCCACAGGCAATCATGCGTCGCCTTCAATTGGTGCAGAACGCTGCAGCAAGACTGCTCTGCAAGTGCAAGAGAAGGGAACATATGTCCGGTCACCTCAAGGCTCTCCATTGGCTACCAATCGCTAATAGGGTCAAATTTAAAACACTTAGCCTTATGCACAGAATCAAATGGGGCAATGCCCCCAGTTATCTGCAAGCCCTTGTGCATGCTTATACTCCGGCTCGCTGTTTGAGATCTTCATATCAAGGTCTTTTCTGTGTACCCAAAGTTCGCCTAGCGAGGATGGGGGGTAGATCTTTTTCCCTACTGGGTCCTAAGCTCTGGAATTCCCTTCCTCAGCATTTACGTCTGGAAAGCAGCCATATCCGCTTCCGCAAAGCCATCAAGACCTGGCTCTTTTGCCAGTAATTTGCTCCAGCCCCTCCTTTGAGTTTTTTAGTTCTACTCAAGTGGTTGATATCTCTTAGCGCCGGGAAACCCTGTTTGGGTGGCTGTCGCGCTTTAAAAACCTACTAAATAAATAAATATCTCCATCTTCTTCAGAAGGAAGTGTTAGCTATGCTAAGCAAAGGTGCCATAGAAAAAGTCCTACATTCTCAGCAAGGAATGGGCTTCTATTCTCGTTTTGTCCTCATACACGAGAAAACCAGGAAATGGCGACCCATCCGAGACCTCCAGAAATTAAATAAGTATTTATGGACACAGTCTTTTCGCATGGTCACATTCTCCGACATCCTACATCTCGTAAACATGGAGACCACAGGCCAACGCTAGATTTACAGGATGCCTACTTCCACATCCCCATCCATCCCAAACATTGCAAATAGCTATGCTTCACCCTAGCTAGTACCCATTAACAATCCAGTCTTCCCATTTGGCCTCAAATTATCTCCCCACATATACCAAATACCCAGCCCCTGTGGCAGCTTCTCTCAGGAGAGACAGTCCTCAGGTACTCCCCTTTCTCCATGACTGGTTGATAGAAGCACCTACAGCATTTCAACCGTTCAATGCCACAGAGGCTTGCCTAACGTTGTTTCAATGTAAATTATCAAAACTCATCACCTATTCCATCCAAGAAATTAATGTTTCCGTGTGCAGTTCTAGATATTGGCCAAGACAAAGGCTTCCTATCCTAGAACAGGTAAAGAAGGCTCATGCAACTGGCTCTCAAACTATCCAGAAAAAAGACTGTTTCAGTACGTCTGTTCAAATAGCCTCTGGGCATGATGTTATCAGCGACCAATTTGATTCCTCTTACACACCTGAAAATGAGAGCCTCACCGAAACTGCTCCAAAACCATGGATTCAAACAGAAGGATCGTTCGATGACCGGCTGAACATCACCTCAGGTGGTCCACAGAACTCCCATCTATCAGAGGGCTTCACGTTCTTACCTCAAATACCCGGCTTCATAATAACTATGGATACCTTGCTAAAGGGCTTGGGCAGTCATCTGCAAGACCTGCAAATTTAAGTTAAGTAGTCTCTGCTCCAGAGGAGCAGGCAAATCAATCACCTGGAGCTCAAAGCCCTCTATCTCAGTCTCCAAGCTTTCCTGCCAAGCATAGCAGAGTCTTAGCTGTTAGGCCACACAAACAATACCACCAGCATGCATTATGTGAACAAACAAGGGGGCCCAAGATCACTGATGCTGTCCAAGGAAGCTCGAGAAACCTGGAGCTGGCTGGCAACACACAGAATAACTCTTTGTGCCGAACATGTTCCTGGCACAAGTAATGTCTTAGCAGACATACTAATCAAAAGTAGGAACAGCTGCCAGGAATGGGAGCTTGATCAGTCAGCGCTAAACAGGATCTTCTCCCTCTGGAGCCAACGGGCACCAGATCTCTTTGCTACAAACAAGAATCACAAATGCCAGTTCTATTCAAGTTGGCATCCACATTCAGGATGGTGAGGGGATTCATTTTGAATCAGATGGCCCGGGATCTATGCCAATGCTTTTCCCACGATACCTCTAATACCAAAAGTTTTCAGCAAGATGAAAGCGACCAGTGTCACTTCATCCTATTAGCCCCAATGTGGCCCAGGCAGCATTGGAAATAACCCAATGCCAGATCCTTCATCCAGTCTTGACTTCTTTCCACTTAGGTGCATGGCTCCAAAATTCCATGAAGTCAAAGATCTGAATATTCCTCAGGATGGCAGTGATAACCTCTCCAAAGCAAGGGTGGAAGCCATGATAAAAACATAATCGCAAATAAAAACGTTTCAGCTTATGGTCTCAGAAATAAAATCTGCATCCTCTACAGGCATCACCTGACCAGATACTACCCAGTTTTCTTTCACTAGCTCAGTCTGGGTTGGTGCATGACTCTATCAAGGTACATCTCGCTGCAACAAAATCATCAAACATCTCATGAAAGTATGGTAATGGCTCCTCCCCGGACTGGCACTTGAACGTAGTTCTTTTTCAACTCATGAAGAGTCTATTCGAACTCATACACAGAGCAGACCTCAAATGTCTCACATGGAAGGCTGCATTGTTGCTAGCGCTCACTTCGGCCAGAAGTGTGAGTGAGATGCAGGCTCTCACAACTCTAGAACCCTTCTTTCATTTCATGGTTGATTCTGTCATTCTCAGAACCATTCCAAAATTCATTCCTAAAGACCCTTCTGACTTTCACCTCAATTAACTTTTAATACTATGGGTTTTCTTCCCGAATCCGTCCTCACCAGTGGAAACATCTCTCCATAAGCTAGATATTAAAAGATGTTTAAGTTTCTACCGACATTGCACTAAACAGCTGAGAAAAACTGACCAGCTGTTGATCTCATATGCACACACTCATAAGGGTGCTGCAATCAAAAGCAACCATCGCTGTATGGATCTCGGTTGCGATCCAGTTTTTGTCACTCGAAGGTGGTGTGAAAAGATGTTGTGCTGCGACCTCGAAGAGTGTGCATACATTTGTGCAGCATTATTACCTGGAATCGGCATCCAGCGGTTAGACAGGTTGTATTACTCCACTTACCCCTCACCCACTGAAACCTGATTCAGTGTCATGCTTCATCATTGGGGTCTTCCCGCCCCTCTACGGGACGGGGCGTGCTACGACTTACGTAGACGCAGGAGCACTTTATTCAGTGATTGGTGAGTATGTGTAGTGCGTGGGATCGTAAAAAGAAAATGTGAGATGGTTAAAAATTCATATGCATATATGTTTATTTTAAATTGCACTTCAACTACGGATAATGATTCAAGCAGGTGAATCTATGAAAGATACCAATACTGGAGAACTACAGTTATAGGTAGGCAACTTTCTTAAGATGAAAGCATGAACTTTATCAATTAGGAAAATATGAAGAACCCGTTTGTAGGAAAGTGCCCTTTTTGACATGGTTACCCCCAACTTTTTGCCTGGTATCTGGTACAATTTTGACTGAGGGTGTGCTGGGTTCCTGCTAACCAGGTCCTCAGCACCAGTGTTATTTCCCTAAATTGTATGATTGTTCCACAATTGGCAACCCTTTAGGATCCCTTGTAAGTCCCTAGTAAGTGGTACCCCTGGTACATAGGCTATTGGACCTAAAGAAGGTCCCTAAGAGCTGCAGCACAAATTGTGCCACCCTAAGGGACCCCTCACCAAGCTTGTGCAAACTGCCATTGCAGCCTCCTTTTCTTGGTGCAGAGAAAGCCAAAGTGTCGACATGGCACACATCCCAGCTTTGACCGACTAAAAGATTAATAGTACAAAGAAGAGCTGCTGAGTCCGAGAACTGAGTGCCAGCTGCGGAGTTTTGGCGCAAACCTCTGCCTGCGCCTTCAAAACTCAACAACCTGGGTATACTGTAACGTCCTGCTGCTGTGTTGCCTCTAAGAACCCCAGAGGACTACCAGCCTTCGCAAACTGCCCAAGAATTTCCTTGAAGTAGAGGAGCTACTCTCCTGCAGAACACAGGCACCAAAACCCCAGAGTCCAGACCCCCAACTTGCAGCTCCCCAGCCTGACCAGCACAGCAACCGACGGGAGCCATACAGTACCGCTCCCCGGGGTACCGGACACCCTGCAACCAAGACCAACATTGAAGAGTCCAATCGGAACTCCAACTGTAACAGAGCCCAGCAGCCACCGCGGGACATCAAGACTCCTGAGACCCATTTCGCGAGTGGCCCAGCAGTCCTGAATTTACCTCTGCCAGCTTTTTGCCCCTGACAGAGAGGAGCACCTTTATGCACCGGTGCCGGCCAACCTACCTGCTCTGCACCCTGCCCGCCCGGTCTGGGAAACGATGAACCGGCTATGCTCACTTGTCCCTAAGGCTCTTGTGACCTTAGTACCCCTTTGGAAGCTCTCGGACGTGCCTGCAAGTCCCCCTATGCAGCCTGTCTTCAGAGGGCTCCGCTTTCCCGTAGTGTGCCAGCTACCAACTCCCTGCTACTGGCGGAATTCGGAACGCACCCAACAAACTGTTGGTAAAACATTGGACCTTGGCTTCCTGCCACCCTATACCCGGAATGTGAACCTCTACAATTGTCTGTGCTGTGTGCTTTACCTACCTGCTTTTTCCTCCCATAGGATTGTGTGGTGCGTAATTGTGCACAACTTTGAACTATTTGCTTATCTTTGAAAATTCATAAGAAGTGCAGTACTTACCTTAAAACGTAGTTCTTGGTCCAATATTCTATGTCAGCTGGTAGCTTAACAGTGCTCAGCCCATGTTCTGAAGTTCACTTACCAGAATGTGTCATCTTTTCAACCACAGAGATGCTATGGTTCGAGGATGAAAAAATTAGATGTCCGCTAAAGTCACACACTCGTTAGATTGTTGGAAGCTGTCAGAGTGCACAGCCTTTTTGGTCACTGCATGGGACTGTAATTGTAAAAGTCTGTTTTAGGTCATTGTGGCTGCACATTTATTTATATTTCGACCCCCAAAAGTTTTTAACGTTGCATTTTGTAATGGTTTTAAGTAACCACACAAATAAAGAAAGAATTCATTCGTTCATTCATTGTGGCTGTACATAAATTAAAATTACTGGTTTTAAGACACAGCTACTATAACTAACGTGGTTTTGTTTTCTTTACTGAAGACAAGTGCTTGCTTTTCTGACAAACTTGTTATTTATTTGTAATGGTTTTAATCAGCCTTGCACTAAATAATTATTTACTATCTATTTCAATACTTCACAGTCCGCAAAACAGTAATAACCCTTCCTGTGGGTTTATGATGCCTTATGGTTTGTACCCAAAAAGTCCTTGCAAGAAATGGGGTGAAACAGTGCAAAAACTAGCTCAATAGTTCAAAGAATTTTGCTAAAAAGCCAATTTCAAATAGTCTGTTTATGAAATTTAGCAATGGCTCCTATCAACTGTCTTACAGGAACGACCGAATCCACTCTTTTACTCGACATTAAATACTGTTGACGATACAGGAAGTGTGGGTGGGACTGGGAGCTTATCTGCATTTTTGTGATCTGTTTTGTGACTCGAGTAGCATGTTTGAAATTCAGGTAATTTCCTTCCAGGTATGTGGACTTTGCTCTCCAGGGTGATAAGGAAATGCTTACATGGCCTGACTCCTGTCCTGACGAGCATTGGTCAGGGAGACCCTGGACGGCTCTCGTCTACACACACACACACACACACACCCTGCTGCAGATGCCGCCTCTAGTTGAAAATGCTCTCGAGGCTTGTAGTGTTTTCGGTGTTACTGGTGATTCCGGGACAGGGGAGGCAGCCGAGCTTTCTCTCAATCAGTGACCACGAGGAAATCCTCCTTCCATCGGAGACGCAGAGCGCGTTCACCGTGAAGTCGAGATACGTGGAGAACGCGTCGTGGAGCTACATAGTGGTGTCTGTGCAAGACCAGGAGGTGCTGCAGGTGGTGAACGTGACTCGAAGCACACCTAACGTCACGCACTTCCTAGTGGTGGTACAAACCCACGGCCCAGGGGACACTGCTCTGAAAGTCCAGCTGTGGGATGTGAGGGGCAAGCAGCGCAGGCTCATCGAGGAATCCGAGGACGTGCACGTCAGAGTGGTCAGTGGGCGCCTGTCGCAGCGCGCGAGGGATCTCACCACACTCGCCCTGGTCATCATCTTACCCGTGGTTCTGCTGAACAAATGCGCCTTTGGGTGCAAGATAGAGCCGGAGACCCTGCGCGGTCTGTGGAGGAAGCCCCTGCCGGTGGTCCTCGGGGCTGCCATCCAGTTCATCCTCATGCCCTTCTGGGGCTTTCTCTTGACCCGGGTCTGGCAGCTGCCCCGGGCCTTGGCTTTTGGGTTTGTTCTGACTTGCACCTGCCCGGGCGGGGGAGGGGGGTATCTGTACGCCCTGCTCCTGGACGGAGACATCACCCTGGCCATTTCCATGACCTGCTCTTTAACAGTGCTGTCTCTGTTCGCGATGCCCGTGAACTCCTATGTGTACAGCAGGGCTTTGGGGTTGTCGACTTCATTGCATATTCCCCTGGTAAAAATGATGGCGACTCTTCTATCAATTGCAACACCAATATCAGTCGGAGTAATCATTAAGCAAAGAGCCCCCCAGTATGCGCAGTACCTCGAGCGCATCATTAGACCTCTCACCTCCCTGCTGGTGGTTCTTGGCATCTACCTTGGGGTGCAGATGGGATCCCACTTTTTGACAGGGGTGCACCTGGACTTGCTCCTGATTGGGCTTTTGATTCCTCTTTTTGGGCTTTTACTTGGACACTGCCTTTCATCCAGACTTTTTAAGCTGCCTGGCCCAGTCAGCAAAACGGTGGCCATTGAGAGCGGGGTGCAAAACGCCTTCCTGGCCCTGGCTGTCATACAGCTTTCTTTCCCGCCAGCAGAAGCGGATATGATGTCAGTCGCCCCCTTCGTCGTAGCCTTGAGTGCTGCTGGTGAGATGCTACTGATTGTGCTGGTGTACAACGCCAGAAAGAAAAGCGCAAGACTGGACTGAATAAAACAATCTCATACATTTACCTCATTTTGTTTTTTAATGTCTGTGCATGAGGTTGTATTCATTTTACCCAAAGGCCATGTTGTTGTGCTTTAGTTTTGCTTTCAACTTCAGGGAAGGAAGAATGTTTTAACTCCAAATATTGTACTACCCCAAACTTTAAAATCTGAATGGCTGATAAAATCATTCTCATAATGCTACATTTAACAGCATATGCATGCCGATACCATTACTTCAGTATAATTTATTTGTAGTTTACACGCATGCTTTTGTTCCGAACTTTTCAAAACATATATTTATTTTATGATTCTGATGGGAATTCCTTTTGACCAGTTAGGAATGGTTTATGCTGTATGCTGTTGCTAGTATATTGTTTTCTGGACATTTAGTAGAATGGTATAGGGTGGGGTATGGACCGCACCAGCTAATTTCCGATTTTGGGGCTAGGTATTTATTGATTGCGGTAAACAATTTGTATTAAGAGTTTTGGGTTAGAAATGGGAATGACATTCATAACCATTGTGCACTGCACTCTCACCATTTCTGGCCCTCCTGCCATAGAGTACTAAAGAGAGAAGGGACTGCATTGCTGTGGATGCCTGATTCTTAGGTTTGATCTCCGGCGAACAAAAGGAATTAGGGTATATTTGACAAAGCAGGGGGAGTCGCATAGTATCATCCTGGAAAGAGGACAGGTTCACTGCCCCTTCCCAACCCCTATTCTCTCTTCATCTCTAACTTAGTGCCAAGGAAAAGGCAGGCAGCGTGAGACAGGCGCACCGAGGGATGCGCACTTATTTCTTGCAGGCTACCCAGTTGTGGCTGGTGAATTTTGAAACTGGTGAGGCTTAAATTGGTGACGTTAATTGCAGCAGTAAAAAAAGCAAATCTAATCTTTAGAGTGTTCTGGGAGGGGAGGTCTCCCCAAGACATTCTTGAAAAGAACAAGGCCAAATGGCATATTCTATAGTAAAATTTTCTTAATTCATTTGCAGAAATGACACATTTTACTGGCAGCCCTAAAAAGGCACTCAAAACGGTAATTGATAGAGGGTTTCTGTTGCTCAATATGTATTCCTCTCACCCCCACTCTCCCCCTCTTTCATTCATTCCTTTCACCTCACTCCTGTTAACAGCTTTCCATTTTCCTCTCACTCCAATCGCTGTCACCTCTGATCTTCTTTTCCTGTGTATCTAGCAGAGCTCTCCTCTTCTCTCTTAACCTCATTCTTCCTCACCTTCTCTTGCAGATAGGGCATGATGCTATGGACTGCAGGAAGATGTGCTGTTGAGTGCCCCAATGGTTTGCAGCAATGTGAAGTATAGGGAGGATGTGTGGTCTCTGTATGAGAGGAGCTGGTTTCACTGGTCCATCAATGCCAGAAAGACAGGGTTTATATAAGTCCAGAAGTCATATTTGAATGGCAGCCTTTTCAACGTCACCATCCTCACCAACCAGCATTGCTGCTTCACAGGACCTTATGGTCGACCAATGCCAAACTCTTAGTTGTCCCTAGATTAAAGCGAGCAGTTTGGGGCAGCGGGAGCTTTTTGTTTGGGCGCCTCGACATGCTAGAATGCAGTTCCGCTGCCCATCAAAAATACCCCCAACCTTCTGGCCTTCTGGAAACCACTGAAGACCTGGCTTGTTAACTCTCCTTAGCCTCCCAGTTTCCTCCCCTTTACGTCATTCAATGCTTTTTTTTAAATAACGCAAGACGCCTCCGGGTACTCGTTGCGCTTTAGAAATCCTAATAACATAACATAACTGTCCATTGATCTAGAGGCAAAACAAGCGACAGCTGCAAACTTGCTGCACAGCATATGTGTTTTCAGTATGAATTATCAGCTGACCAGGCTCTGAGAGACCCATAATAGCCTGCTTATAGAGATTAAACAGTTTCTGGAAAAAGAAGCTATGAAGCTAGGTCGTTCAAAAAGGTTGGGATGCTGTAAGGGAAACAGAACCAACTGCGTTTCTCAGCAAATGCGGTTTCAGCCTGCAGAAAATGCAGCATGTGTGCTCGTTTGGTCCAAGAACCTGAAAGTAAATTTCCAAATGTAAAAAGGCAGCGGCCTGCATGAGTAGAAACATTTTTGCTCAAGTGAGCCGTTTAATTCGAAGATTTCCTTTCACCAGTTTTTACTGTGCCTTATACAGAGGGGTCTTATCACATTTCGAGACCTATTTGGTAGGAGCTGGGGCTGGACATTTAATATCTGGAGGTTTCTTGGTGCAGCAAGTTATAAGTTGTTGCTACCATGGGACGGCAGGTCTGCTGTTTACTTCTTATTATGCTGTTCAGTACAGACAAGCATGTGCAAGTTCCCCGTGGCAGCACCTTTATGTTCATTTGATGGGTGTGGTGCAAAAGCTTGACAACCCTTTTAAGTGAAGCAAATATCTGTATTGGTATTGTAAGGCTCCCACAAATACTTTTTCCAAAGGCACAGAAGGGCTGCTGGGCAGAAATTTCTTTTTGAGAAAAGGTGTGATATTCTTGCCCTAACAAGTCCACAAGAACCTGAGAAACTTTCCAGCTTCATTTAAAATCAGTCACTCTGCTATTGCCTCAAATTAACAAGCATTGACAAAGCCAATTGTTCTTGCCTTTTGGATCTATTGGCTTTGCCACAGGTTTTTAGCGATGCTGTACACCTTGGGTACTAGCAAATATTTTCCTAGGGGCCAAAAAGTATGGTCTGTGGTGCAGCAGAGGGCTGTAATGATGTTGTGAGGGTGATGGGACAGGTGAGTGTAGGTGGAATGAAGGATGTACATGATGTGGACTGTGAGTCATGGAGTTATTCTGAGGGTTTCATACCGTCCTCTATCTCTTATAGTGACTAGGGGCATAATTTACAGATTTGATAATACTGTGTTCTGCTGTATCTGAGTCACTGTCATACCCTGGGGTAAGCCTTTTCTTCTTGCTATTGCTAACTTTAGCAAGTCAAGTGTGCAAAGGAAGTAACTTGGTTATTGAATTTGAATGAAAAAGATTATTAGGCCTTACAATCTCCTTATTCCTTTGATCTCTCATCTGTAAACATTAAGAAATTAGGAATGCTTAGAAACAGGCTCCGCTAAGGTAACAGGTGCTTTTAAAACTTTCACGAGGACCTCCCCATATTTTCGAAACTTGCACTATAAGTGTTGTTGATAAAAGGAGCATATTGGACGGTTCTTCTAATAGTCAGATGTAATGTCCATGCATAGACTTCCCGTGTTGCTCTTGATTATATCACTTTGTAGTTAAAGATACTTGTGAACAGTCCTCTGAATGTGACCCTGCACTGTTTTCAGCTGATCCTATTCAAATCGGTTATAAGGTTTTGCTGAGATGTGAATTACAAATACCACATGATGTATGCTTCATTGATGAAGACTAGTCTTTTTCAGCACTTGTGTGTTAACTCTCAGTACTGAAGTAAAAGCTGAGAAGTGCTCGCAAGATATTCAACCAAATGCTATTTCTTCTTTCAAGACCTGCATAGAAACAGGATAGTTGAAAAGATGTTTACCAGCAAGGGCTCCTGCATGAATTGAGATTTCACAATTGGCATTCGCTAGTGGTGCTGGAACCATTTTCAGAGTGAGGTGCTACCCTTAATGTTACATGACAGAAATCATAATGTTGGTCCTGTCCTTCTCTGCAGGTCCACCCCAAAACGTTTTGCCTTCACCCCTCCTATTTATGCTGAATTTATTTTTGCTGGCCTTAGGATTCTGTGCACTTTACCACTGCCAACCAGTGCTAAAGTGCTTTTGGTCACTCCCTAAAACATGGAAAAATTGTCTTACTCATGATTGTCATATTTCATTTACTTATATGTCCCTAGTAAAGTGGTATACCATATACACAGGGCCTAAAAATGTAATGCCACTACTGTACATGTAGCAGTTATTGTGCCACCCACTTAAGTAGCCCCGTAAAATGTGTACCAGTTCTGCCATTACAGCCTGTAAGCAGTTGTAAATGCCAAATTCGACTCAGCAATATAGCCCCCTTGCCAAGCCTTCAACTCCAATTTTATTGCATATGCATCATTCCTAATGTAGGCCATAGGTAGCTCCTAGGGAGGTCACATTGTAATTTAAAGGTTGGACATGTAATTTTAAGTTTTACATGTCCTGGTAGTGAAAAACTCATAAATGTGTTTTTCACTACTGTGAAGCCTTCCTCTCCCATAGGATAACATTGGGCTCCCTTATTACATTTAATAAGTGCTAGCTTTTGATTGGGAACAGGAACATATTTAATCTTTGATATCTGAAAAATCGTAATTAAAAATCATCTTTAATGGTAAAGTCAAATTTTTATTTACAACTTTGAAAATGCCACTTTTAAAAAGTTGGCATTTTCCTGCCCTGTTTGGTGCCCACTGCCTGTTCCTGGGTCACATGACTGAGTACAGTTGTACAGTGTTTATTCTTCCCAGACAGCCACATAATAGAGGGATTAGGTGTGTCTGGATGGGCCATCACTGACAGGATGGAGGGGGTTGGGCACAGCCTCCCTTGCAACTGAATAGTCTGTGCTTTTCCTTCACACAAAGCAGTTGTCACCACTGTATTGCATTGTACCTGCAGTCAGTTTTGAGCTAGGGTAGGGAAGCAAGAAACTTTAAGAACTTCAAAGGAAATTCTTTAGAAACGTCTTGTACTCAAACAAAGGCACCAGGTATAAAAATAGGACCCTCAGACTTACTCTTCAGTTCACTTTCTGGACCTACGGAATGAAACTCGCAGATCTGCCTGCTGCTGTGTTCATCAGAGGACTGGGTTGCTGCACCTGGCGGACTGCCTTTCTATCTGAAACCTGCCTTCAACTTCAGAGGCCTGCCATACCATTTGAGCCCTGTTCTACTGCAGAACCCGTGACTACTATTAGAGTAACCTTAAGAGCTTGTATTCTGGTCCCCTGGTCATAGCCTCGTGAAAGAAAAGGCTCCAACCATCTTGAATCCAAACCTGGACCCAGCCTGAGTGAGTCCTAATCCCCCAAGTGGTACACCTGCAATCTTGTACCCTCTGTGGTGGTGCTAAAAGTGTCCAGATAGCCAAAATCCAAAACTTGTGACTTAAGACATTCTTGACAAAAAGCTGTTCTAAAAACCGAGGGGAGACCGGGAGCAACCTGCTTGCCAATCCGCCCAAGGTGCTTCTCCTGTCCGCCTGACTTTGCGGGAACTCCTGCTAACTTCTTCTCCACAGCAGAAAATCCTGTTCAGCGGTCCTTTGCCAAAGGGATATTCAGCGTCATAGACCTCCCTTTGGCTACACCCTCCAGCCTTGTGCCGCTGGAGATTTTTGACTTTGAAAAAATGACTACGTCCGAACAAAGAAATCTTCACCACAATTTTATCCTGTGGCTCCCCACCGCTGACTCTCCCCTCCTCGGATACTGCCTGCAACCTTGCCCTGATGCACTTTACTTTCTTCAAACATTTTTTCTTCAAAATCAAAGGTAAGTGCTGACAGGTCCAATCCATCCACTCACGCTCAATCATGAGCGGCCATATTTATCGACATTGACCTAGTCTTGCACAACTAGATGTCTGCGTTAGGTGCTTTGATCTTTTAGGTGCTAGTTTTTACCCTAAATGTACACATCCATGACTCCGGGACTACTAATTGGAATTTTGGTTGTTTTGGTGTCAAATAATTTATTAAAATGTTCTCTATTTTTCTAAATTGCTGTGGGCTATTTCTTGTGTTGCGTTTTCACTTTATTACTGTTTGTGTGCAGCATAAATACTTTAAACATTGTCTAAGTTAAGCCTGACTGCTTTATGCCGAGCTACCTGAGGGTTAAGCACAGCTTAGTTTAGTGACTTTAGTGGTTTACCATCTCAGGGATTGTGACTGTTGCTTGAGCTGAGTTAACACCCCACTCAACCAACTACCCAATTTCTCTCACACAGGGATTGTGAAAGTGTATGTGTCAGTCAAAAAACAAGTGTAGCCAATGTATTCAGCCGCAGAGTGGCAAGGATGTAGTATAAAGCTGGTGCTACACCTTAGAGCGCATTGCAGCAAATACAATACTAAAACATTGTGTGGTATAGCACTGCCATTACAGACAACAGATTTTCCATTAAAATGACCATTACATTTGCCCAAGCATACAGTCTTACTGATTAAACCATACAGTGCACAAACGGTATTGTGTGGAAATTGGCATTACATCGGCATCACCTAGTGTACTGATTTGTTTTGAGTGCATTAAAAACTTGTTTCCACCATTCTTCAAAATTACAAAAAAGTGCTCCATTTGTACTTTCCTAATTCTTAAATATTCTGAAATATGTGTTCAGTTCGTTTACATGCATTTCGAAATCCCTATAATCTTTTTACACCCAGTAAGATTGTCATATACATCATCTCACTTTGCAGTCAGAGAAAGAACAGTAAACACCAAGCTCCCTTTAACCCCTTCGCCGCGGCATGAATTTTGCCGCGGCGCTGGGGGGGTTCGGGGTGAGCGTGGCGCCGCCATGCTCTTGACGGAACCACTCCGTCATGAGCCACGGGCGCGCTGTGCTCATGACGGAGTGGTTCCGTCACGACTCCGCCCACTTGCATTGTTCGCCCACACAGGTGGGGAATCAGTGCCGCGTGGGCGGAGCGGCCGCAACGGCCGCAGCATGACGGAACCACTCCGTCATGAGCACACGGCGCCCGTGGCTCATGACGGAGTGGTTCTGTCATGAGCAGGCAAGGGGTTAAAGGAATACAAAGCCTGACATTTGACCTCTGTCTTTGAATGCTCAGCAAATGTGACAAGAAAAAAACGAAATGTAAAGGGCACTTAATTGTTCATTCCACTTCTGAAATGCAGCATGTTTATTTTTGGGATACTTCAGCACCCACCGCTCTTCTACTTCATGCCCCTGGCATGGCTATGAAAATGAGGAAGAGTACTGTTAGACAACCTAAAACCAATAAAGCCAGCAAATAGAAAGCAAGAACAATTGATTTACAAAACACACAGCAAATGGTAAGAAAAGGGCAGAATGTGTTCCTAGGGAAGCTTTCAGCATGACGCTATATGTCTTTGCTACGAAGCAGTTGTGCTGCCTGATAGGTTTCAACATAAAATGGACAGGCAATTACTGACAGCCTAGCCCTCAGGCTCTTATAATGAAGCCAGTGAGAACAGGCTACTGCACTGTAATCTGTTACAGATCCTCTCTAACATCAGTGAATGCAATTTGTGTAATAGGTTTTGAACAAATTAGTCAGATAGTCTACAGAGCCTCAACTAACTTTTAAAAAAAAGGACTTAGCAAATATCTGAAAAGCAAATTACTGAATTCACAATTGTAATCCTGCAATTCATTTCAATGTGGATAACTTTTATGCAAAGAGGTATTTATTGCCTAGGCCTTTGCCAGCAAAATAACATTTTAGGGCTAGTCTGAAGTAACATTTCCCATGTTGGTAGAACTGTCTCAGTAGGTGTTTTTAACAAGACACTTTCCATGTGTTGCACTCGATTCTACAGGTTTAATGTGTGGAAAGTTTGCCAGTATCAAATGGATTGCTTTTACAAAAAGAAGTGGCAATGATCCAGTTGTGTTTTAAGCATTTCCAATCAAATGTCATACGTAATGACAAAAAGATGAGGGATACATGTTTATTAATGAGTGAATTTGTTGAACACAGTGGTCATTGTGGCATGCTGTGGATGTCTGCTATTTAAGTGCTCATTGTCAGCCTTACCCTCATAAAGTAGAGGCGCTACGGGCTGTGTAGTGGCCCGATCCCCATCTAAGTCTCCAGTAGAAATACATTATTGGCACATGACATCCTTGTAGGGCCTGCAGATAGACTTGAAAGGATGATGTGAATCGAAACTATTGTCCTGAGTGAAATGCAGGAAAATGCAGAGAATGTGACTGTGACCTACCTGCAAAGAAACAAGTGCACAGTTGGTACTGTAAAACAAGGATGTCCAACGTAGTTGCATGAGGCTGAATCAAACGTGGATCCGAGACATATTTTCAAGGCTAAATGTATATATGATGCCAGGTGACTTTAATTTACGTTGCCATATCTTATCCTGAAAAACCATGTATGTAATTCATTATTCATTTAAAGATTTTGTGAAGCGGGTGCCTTTTACACAAAGAGCAAAAGGCTGTTTTTTTCCAGCTTCAGAGATCTCTGTGGACTTTTAAAACGGGATTTCTTTGAGAATTGTTTGTTTATAATAAAGAGGCGCCGATTAAACTTATGAAATAAGAGGGTTTCCTCACCTTTCTTGGGGCCTTCAGTAAACAAGCATTTGCAATGCAATAGGTCGCGCATTCACACAAGTTTGAGCTATTGGCATTGTAAATGACAATGCCTTTTATTTATGTTTTGGGTTTTAAAACATAAATAAAAGGCATTGTCATTTACAATACTAATAGCTTAAACTCTTTCAAATACGAGACCTATTGCATTGCAATAAAGGGCCTTCTCGACCTCTTGTTAGATTGTAAATAACAGAGGAAGAGAGCGGCCTGCAATGTCTTCAAAGTAGTGATAAATAGTGCAGTGAAGCACATGTGTAAGTGTTGTACATTAAACAGACACAAAGTGTGAAGTGAGAGTTACATATGTTCCAA
Organism: Triturus cristatus; assembly: GCF_964204655.1. Taxonomy (NCBI): domain Eukaryota; kingdom Metazoa; phylum Chordata; class Amphibia; order Caudata; family Salamandridae; genus Triturus; species Triturus cristatus. Next base: position 505,739,725 of record NC_140587.1, read on the forward strand.
GCTATAAACACTAACAAAGCGTTCTGTGATTACACTCTCGTGGCTCAGGAGGAAGAGCAGGAGGGGGTGGCTATTTCCTGCCCTTTCCGTGATTTGAGTGTGGCATTGCGTAATGTCATCACTATCTTTGGCCTAATAAAAAATCACTCCAGCTGTAGTAGAGCCCTGGCTTCTCCTCCTGGTGCAGGGCAGGCTGAGCTTTATGGCAGGAATGGAGGGAGGGAGGAAGGGATGGTTTCGGCTGCAGCTCTGGTCTCGTACAGTGCCCCTGCTATTACTAGTGAGCGAGAGGCGCTGATGGTGGTATTGGTGGTGGTGGTATTGGTGGTGGTGTGGGTGGTGTTGGTGGTATTGGTGGTAGTACTGGTATTGGTGGTGGTATTGGCATTCGTGGTGGTATTGGTGGTGCTGGTTGTATTGGTGGTGGTGTTGATATTGGTACTGGTGGTATTGATATTTGTGGTAGTATTGGTGGTGGTGGTATTGGTAGTGGCATTGGTGGTGGTGGTATTGGTGGTGATGGTGCTATTGGTGGTAGTGGTATTGGCGGTATTGGTGGTGGTATTTGTTATGGCAGTGGTATTGGTGGTGGTATTGGATTGGTGGTGGTGGGATTGGTGGCAGTGAAATTGGTGGTGGTTGTGGTGGTGGTATTGGTGCTGGTGGTGTTTGGTACCGGAGGTGGTGGTATTGATAGTGTTGGTGGTACTGGTGGTGGTATTGGTGGTATTGGTGCTGGTGGTGGTATTGGTGGTGGTAGTGGTATTGGTGGTGGTGGTATTGGTGGTATTGGTATTAGTGGTGGTATTGGTAGTGGTGGAGGTATTGGTGGTGGTGGGGGTATTGGTGGTGGTGGTGGTGGTGTTGATGGTGGCGGTGGTATTGGTGGTGATGGCATTGGTGATGGTATTGGTGGTGGTGGTAGCAGCGGTATTGGTGGTAGTGGTTTTGATGGTATTGGTGGTGGTATTGGTTGGTGGTAGTGGTATTGGCGGTGGTGTAATAGTGGTAGTATTGGTATTGGTGGTATTGACGTGATGGTAGTCTTGGTAGTATTGTTGTTAATGAAACAGGCTTTTGAAAACAACCCTTCAGGTGACTTTAGTACAGATGACATGTACCACAGATGTGCTGTTGTCAGCTGCAGCCCATTAGCACAGGATTATGTGCTACCTGGAATTCACCTGAATTAATTAGCTCGTCATTTTTAAATCCATTTTACTTGGAGGTGGGGGGTTTGAAACAGACACAAGATAATGCCGGGTTAAAGTGATTTAAATCGGGCGCCTGTGTTAAGGGGGTGGCTATCCTGCTTAAAAAAACGCTAGCTTTTTCAGCTCATGTCCTGCCTGCAGTAAGAGAAACTCAATAAAGTAAATAGTGCTTACAGACTAAATAACAGGTCCAGTGTAACAACTGAAGTAAAAGGTCCAGTCGCCATGGGAGGTTACAAATGAAGACAAGGCCGCACTAAGGAGGGACTAACAAGCCTAGTAACAAATCCGAAGGCAGCATTTACGAAAGACAATGACACAAGCCAATGAAAAATATGGTAGAAGAGTGGGCGCGGCTTCTCACCCATACTCTACTACAGCAGTCTCGCAGAGCATGCACGCTGCCACTAGGCTCGACCTAAAAAGCCTGTGCTGCTAGCCAAGGCTTGAAGGCATTCTGAAATGAAGAGCCTTCATAGGTTTCCTGTATTTAGTGTAGTTTTATTCATAACACAGCATCCCAGCAAATACAGCTTCAACAACTCAATCTTCCTTGTAATAACCGCTCCCCACTAGAATCCTCTCTCATTTGCATTCTACTCGTAGCTAGGTGACCAACCTGTGACATCAGCACTAGATATCTCTACATATCTCCCTTTTTTGCAACAAATAATATTGAAACATATAAATAGATATATAATGATTATATACAACATTTGTCAAACAGAATTCTAACTAAGGTGGCACACAATACATTACTTTTATTCCTTACTAAGATTCCTATCTACATATCCAAAATACACTACAATTAACATGACATGACTGACCATCTTACTGATATCCTCTAGCATTTTTACGGTTGACACACTTTACAAATATTTCCTAAACTCCAAGTTGTACCATCTTCTAAGTCAACAACATTGGATCTCACACTTTTGACTTGAAAAGGTCCAAGATATTTGCTTTCGCCTTTTCGGACCCACTCATTTTTCCGCACTACTACCCAATCTCCTCTTTGGACACACACTCGTTTTACACCCTTCCTAGAATCATATATCCCTTTCATTTTTTCTTGATTCCCTTGCACTTTTTTTATTATTTCCTCACGGTCAACCCATATTTTTTCCTTCCTACATAACCAAACAGGACACTCTTTCTTCCCAGGCTCCCTTCCTTTAAGTGACACAAAAGGAGCTACCCCTGTTCCAGAATGGGGAGTAATTCTGTGCATCCACACCATCTTTCTCAATTCTTCCTTCCATGATAATCCATTAGCCAGTGATAACTGTATGTTATCCATAATTATTCGGTTAGTTCTTTCCACTAAACCATTCGCTTGTGGTCTGAATAAAGCTACTCTCTCATGCACAATTCCCAACTTTTTTAAATAGTCCACCATCTCTCTTGATGTAAACTGCACCCCATTGTCAGTTACAATACTCCCTGGTAATCCCTCTTCCAGGAAAACCTTCTCAAGAAACCTTATGACATTGCCCGTACTGATTTCCCCCATAGTCTGAATCGTAAACCATTTGGAATGATAATCTACTAGGACTAGGATAAACCTATCCCTCATTCCTAATTTATTAATCGGACCAATGAAATCCATGGACAGTTTCTCCCAAGGTTTTGTTGGAAACTTGGTACATTCTAAAGGAGGTTGACGTACCATTTTTGATTTGTCACTATTCCGGCAAAACTGACAATCTTTTACTAAAGCCTCAACATCGCTATCAATTCCCGGCCACCAGAATGATTCTCTAACCCTTCTTTTAGACATTCCTTGACCTGGGTGACCCTCATGAATTATTTCCAAAATCTGCTTCCTTACTTCCTTCGGAGGTATAATCTGCCACCTTCTCATAATGTTTTCACCACAAAGACTTAATTCTTCCTTAACTTTGAAAAACTCTGTCAAATCAAGATCCTTGCAATCATCCAAATGCCAACCCCTAACAATTCTCGTCTTCACCTTTTCCAACACTGAATCATTTTTCATAGCTTTCTCCCAATCTTCAGACAACAACGCACACACTCTCACATTACTACAGATATCTCCATTTATATCACCACACACTTCCTCAGAATTCTCCTCCAAAGGCATTCTCGACAAACAATCTGCAACCAAATTTTTCTCCCCCTTGACATATTCCACATCATAATTAAATTCCATAACAGATAGTAACCATCTAGAAATCCTTGGTGTTACACTTCCTTCCAATCCTTTTCCCCCTTTAAAGATGTACAGTAAGGGCTTATGGTCAGTTCGGACCTTGAATGGGAGACCCCATAAATAAAATTTAAAGTGGCACATAGCCCAGCAACACGCTAAGGCGTCCCTCTCTATTACAGAATATGACCTTTCTGCACCTTGTAATCTCCTACTTGCAAACCCAACAATTTTTTCCTCGCCGTTAATTACTTGCGACAACACTGCACCAATGCCAACACCACTAGCATCTGTGGTTAAAATCGTTCTCCCACCAACCTCAAACCGTCCTAATGTGGGTGCCTCAGGAATTTTCTTTTTTATAAGTTCAAAGCTCGTTTTGCACTTCTCTGACCATTCAAACGGGACACCCTTCTTCATAATTTCCTTTAAGGCCTCAACAGTTTCTGCAAAATTACTTACATATTTTGAACAATACTCTGCGAGTCCTAAGAACGATCTTAATTCATCTTTACTCTTTGGTTCCGGTGCTAAAGTTACAGCCTTAACAATGTTTTTCTTTGGTTTTATTCCTTTTACACTTATTTCGTGTCCCAAATAGTCAACTACATTCTTTCTCAACTGACATTTCTCCTTTTTTATGGTCAAATTATGTTTCTCAAGTCTCCTCATCACCTCTTCAAATAACCTATCATGATCAGAATGATCTTCCCCAGCAATCAGGATGTCATCTTGAAAGCACCAGACCTTCCTCATGTCCCCAAAAATACTTTTCATTGCCCTCTGAAAAACAGCCGAAGCCGATGCTAGTCCAAACGGCATCCTTTTGTATCTAAATGCACCTAAAGGCGTGGCAAACGAGGTCAAATGTCTAGATCCTTCATGCAAACTAATTTGATGGTACGCTGCCGACATATCTAAAACACTAAAAACTTGTCCCTTCCCCATAGTAGATAGCATCTCAGATATATTAGGTAGAGGTTCTCTATCAACCCCAATGTTCTTGTTTAGATCGCGCAAGTCAATACAAAGGCGAATCTTTTTACCATCCTTTGGCGCGATTACAATTGGAGCCAACCATTCAGAGGCCTCTATCGGCTCAATAATTCCTTGATTCAATAAATTGTCAATTTCTTGGCGTAGAGGTTCTAGCATTAAATTGGGTACATTCCTTACTTTGTGGACGACAGCCTTTGCATTGTCTTTTAAAATGATTTTGTGTGAAAATCCCTTAAATAATCCTAATTTGGAAGAAAACACATTAGGATATTTATCAAATAGTCTCCCATTATCAGATATATCTTGTACATTTGCTTTTTCTAGGACCAGTTGGTTAAAAGCTTCTTAATGACGCGTCTAGTATTTGTTTAGCAATTGATCCCGTTCACGATACGCTTTGAATAGACTTCACGCATTTCAAACGATGTGAAGCTCTTAAACATATGCGCTCATCGTTCTAGTAAAACATAAACAGCTTGTGTCTTTGAAATTACGCGTTAGAGTTAACGTTGAGTCGATGTTGGTTTGTGCTTGAAAAATGCAATATTCGGCGTCATTGAGGCATTACAAACACTTATAGACACTTCATTGTTTTTTGAAAATAAAATACTCACAGAGATGGGTGTTAAGTTTTCTTGCCTTGTTCTAATGCTTTTATCTTCTTTGCTTTAATGCCTTATGTTCTTTGCTCCTATGCCTTTATCTTCTTTTGATAATCCAAGGATGGGATGCTGTTTCTGCTTCCTTGCGCAGACCACTCGTCGCCATGAAATGAAGAGCCTTCATAGGTTTCCTGTATTTAGTGTAGTTTTATTCATAACACAGCATCCCAGCAAATACAGCTTCAACAACTCAATCTTCCTTGTAATAACCGCTCCCCACTAGAATCCTCTCTCATTTGCATTCTACTCGTAGCTAGGTGACCAACCTGTGACATCAGCACTAGATATCTCTACACATTCCTATGAGAAGGCCTTTTAATAATTCTTCAGTTCATTAGTGGCAACTGTTTCTTTTTCTGTTAGCAGACTTACAGATAAGCCTTCTATGGGTGCAGAGGACGAAGTCAATGGCTATGCCTCCTAGAGTGGTTCTGATTTCAGTGAGCCTACGTCACAGCTACAAGTTTGAACTGAAACAAAAGACACAACATGCTGCAACAATACTCTTGTTTACTTTTCATTGTCCTTACTCAGTGCAGAGATGTGCATGTGCCAACACCCTTACCGGCCGCTGTGTTATTAACTTCACTGCAAGATGCTCCAGTTCTTGAGGATACCAACTTGTAGTTCTTGAGTCTTTAGGGCGTCTGTGCACCACACGAATCTTGCAGGTTAGACAGGAGCGTAGCTGCTACATCAAGCAGCAGATTGATGCTTTAGTCAGCCTACCCATGCAGTGTCATGATTGGTGTAATTTTCATTTGCAGGAGGAGTTGGCCAGTAATAACACTGAAAATGCCTTTCGCCCCACCCTTTTTCATATGTCAGAGGTTGGGGTGGGTTTAGATCCACTCTCCCCACCTTTAGCCGTTGACAAGATGGGAAGGGATGCTCCCCGTCTGACTCCACCCTTTTGTATCTTGTAAAAGGCTGGTGGTGGAAAGACTACAGGTGGCCTCACCCCAGCTTATGACGTCTAGGAAAGAATGGCATGAAAGGCAAGCCTCTGATGATTGCAAAGGCTAAGCTCTGCGCCCGGAGGGGCTGTCTTTGCTTTAAAACTGCTGGGCCGAGTCATCTTCAGGGCCTGATGCATCTCACTAGGGACCGAGGGCTGGACAAGAATGAGCTCTAGCTTTCCCTACAGGTGCGCAATGGGCCGGGCTCGGCAACATGGCTGGGCTCTAGTCCTATTAAACATCTCCAGAGGCTCAAACCGCGTGTCCAATCCTCAGCACTGTTTATTGATAAGGAAGGGATGGGCATAGCACAGCGCCCTATGCAAGGAACCTCCCCTGAGGCTACGCATTTCCATGTGACCTTCTCCTGGTGCCCGCCACTGCACTGGACACAGGGTCAACACAAGAAATGCTGCTGCGAGTGCGACTGCTTGTGTCATTTATCTATGTTTGTGAGGGACGCTTGTATCTCTAGTGCTGATGCATGTGCTGCATGTACCGTGCATGTGCATATATGCATACATGTGCATGACTGCCACTTGTCTAATATTTGTTCTGTGTGTTGGATTGAGCATTGCTCTGCTGCTGATGCTGACTGACCCATATCGATCTTTAAGCAATGGAAGCTCGAACTGATTCTGCCTGTGCTGTAGCTGTTTCGTTTTTAAGTGAAGCTTATTAAAATACTCTTCGTGATACAAAAATATATACTATTGGCTTTGTCAAGGCTTGTTTAGAAATTACAATACAATTTACAAAGAATGGTTCAAGTCATAAAGACATGACAAAGCACTGTACAACAACAAAATCCCCCATGATCATTAATAGAGCCATGGTGCGGCTCTACCAGGAAATGTTTTTAAACTGTTTTTGTTTTATTGTCAATTTTTGAAACTTTGACAGATTGAAAATACTGTAACACAAACAAATACATTAAAAAATGTATTGTTCATTTTGAAACAATATAAAAACAAGCATTGGCAAAGCCAATAGTTCTTGTATTGGCAAGCTGATGCAAAGGCCAATTTTCGATTTTTTTTTATTGCAAGAATGTGATACAAGAGTAAAAACAAGGAAAAATAAAACATGCTGATGCCTAAATGTGACAGCCATATGCTTGCAATGAAAATGTAAAATAAAACAATCAAATAACCTTCACATATCATTTTCAGTTAACATTATGGGTGCATGGTAACAACCAGATGTACACAGGACAGGTATGGAAACCCTTTGTAGTTTTAATGTACATCACAGGAAAATAGGATTTGTATTAGTACGAACAAAAGGTATTATTGGCTTTGAATTACTGTAACTTGAAGGCATACTATCAACACACAAGGATAATTGATCAAAAGAAAAAAGAAATATTAATGTAAAAAGCACATGTAAAGTATTGCCCACCAGTCCTGGTAATGAAGCGTACTTTAGACAGATGTGCACGTGATCAGGCCATCACCCACAGGGCAAGAGGTCCAGTGGCTGAAGGAGGCTGGCCCATTTTCCCATGCGGAAGGCAGTGGTGGGTGGAACCAAAATGTAAATGATAGATGAACAGTTGAAGACAATTGACCCAGAGCCCCTCAATGTATGACTATCATATGTATTTGAATTGCTGGGGCCAGACCCGTCAACAGTAAGCCTTATCAAACTTAGTAATGTTGAAATTGGATTGCTCAGTCACAGCATTACCCAACATGTAGGTAAAGTGGTCAAGTGGTTATGTCGATGCCTTTCAAGTCACAAGGCCCAGAGGAGCTGAATGCATTCCGGGGAAATAGTTTAATGCCTGCACTATGTTGCACCATGCAAGACTGACCTTCTCTAGGATGGTCTCTGGATGAGTGAATTCTCTGAAGAACATTTTACAAAACATAGCACTGCGTTCCAAAGAGATACATCAGTAGTATGGACACGTTTTCCTGGGATTATATTTCATGAATAAACAAATGAGGATGAATAATGACTTTTATGGTGGATCCAATACGCAGATGCTATATTAATATGATTACAGTAGAAAATAATTTAAAATGATGTATAGAAGTGTGTTTTTTAACGTGATATCTTTGTTCCCCATTTTTATAAAACGCCATGTTGGTTAACATGGATGCAGTTCTGACATTCCCTTCTGATCTTCCCCCTCCCATCTGGTCCCCCTGCGCATCCTCTTTTCTTCACAGGCTCTGCAGAGCGAAAACAAGTTGATGTCATAGAATTTTACAGTGTGCATGTATTGTGAATGAACTTTGTAGTGTTCCCAGCTGTAACATTGCTCAAGGTCCTTCCGCTGTAGTTCCGTTGTTGGGCTCATCTTATTTATTGGTGTGAGGATTCACTGCTAAAATGTTGCATAGTAATTTGGGTAGCTCCAGATAGCAATAACACAGAAGATGCTGGGCGTGCTCTTAGAATGGGTTAGTGGTGCATATGAACTTACTACGGACATAGAAAACTCTGAATTGCCGAATAATTTATGTGTAATTATGCCACCTTGAGACTGGGTTTTCCTTTGTTTGGGAATGAAAGCATTTTGTACAATAACCTCTTGGTTTGGGGGTGAGCCAGAATACTTTCCTTTTCTTATAGGGATGCTGCCCAATTTCTTTATGATTTTGCTGCGTCTTTGATTCTTGATTGCTCTGTATGACTTTGCATTTGAACTTTCCTTACATTAATTCTATATCGCTTGATTTTGAGATTTTGTCATAATACCCTTGAACTTTTCTCCTGATCTAGAACTCTGTTATTGAGGGGTCCCAGTTAATAATGATTATTACTGTGCTAAATTGATGTTGGGGAGGGTGTCTTTTAATGCAAGATCAACCTTGAGCAAAGCCCTCAGAGGTAGAATTGGGGTATTCTAAGTTTTGGGGGTGTCCTTAAAGTTGGGGTACTGGGTTCTGCTTCCCCAGCAGACCACTCCTTAAAATGTAATGCGGACAAGACGGAGGTCCTCTTCGACCCTGGCTATGCTTCTCCATCAGACCTACCCAATAGCTTTTGACTAACCTCCTTGGGGTCTGCACCACCTTTGTCAGCACTGTATGAAATGGTAGTTGTTTTTTTTATACGTTATTGCTGACTAGCTAGGTCAACCATCTGCTCACCAACTGTTTCCTTTTTTCTTAGCCTGCTGCACAAATTTCTTCCTTTTTTACTACCCCGTGTACGGTCATTAATAGCGCAGGCAACAATTCTTAGTCCTTTTGGATTACTGTAACTCCCTATTTCTCGGTTCACCATCCAGGCTTTAAAATGGTTCCAATGTCTTCAGAACTGTGGTGCATGACTGGCCTTAACAGTGGCCTCAGCTATCTTCTGCATCTGCAGCTTTGAATACTGTGCAATGGCTCCCAATTTTTCACACAAATTTCTTTGTTTGGTTCATTGTGCCTTATATGGCAAGGGCTGTAATTATCTACAATGCAAATTTTCCCATCACTCACTATGTCGTTACCTTCGAACCTCTGATCCAGTTGGTTGCAGTGCCTGTGTTCCACCAGGCAAGATTGAAAGGAAGGTCTTTTTTGATTAATGCTGCTCAGCTCTGGAATTCGTTACACCCCCTTCTTGAGAATGGTCCACTAATTACTAACATTTTGAAAAGTATTAAAGACCCGGCTTTTCACACGGAAAGTGCCCTTGTATATTCTCATGTTTCTTTACCTGAGCGCCAGGATGCCTTTTTGGGTTGCAGTAAGCTCTATACGAAACTTTAGCCTATTGCGTGCCTAGAATGCTGAGGATGGAATCACAATGGGAGAAAAGATTTGATGGGCAGAAGTTGGAGGAAGGAATCTAAGAGGCGGCTGTGAGTTGGCGTGGCTTCTTTTCCTATGAAGCAAAACCAAAGGGGATGATGGACGAAGTGTTGAACATTGCAAGCACTCACTCCCAGTCAACTGATCTGGGTTTAATCCATCAGCATTCTTTAGCTCACTCCGCCACCCCAGTTCAGACATGGCCATATGCAAATCAGTCTGACCATGTGCCTCATGGGAACAGTCCAGCCCGAACTGCCAAGCAATGTCTTCCCTGGACCGGAAACAAGCATCCTGGGACCGGTTTCGGGTTCATAACCCTCATCAGCCAGGCTATCTTGAATCCAGTGGCAAAGTGAGCAAGGGACCCACGTCTGGGCATACCCTGCCAACTTAGGGCGAACAAAGCAAAACCATGTCTTTGCATTTATCACCCTGAGTGGGACGGGTATGCCCAGACGTGGGTCCCGTGCTCTCCATGCCTCTGGAATCAAGCTATCCTGGCTGAAGAGGGGTGAGACTCCGAAACCGGTCCGAGGATGCTTGTTTTCAGTCCAGGGAGGACCTGGCTTGGCAGTTCGGGCTGGACTGTTGCCATGAGATTAAACAATTAGAATGCTAATACTGCCCTAAAACTAAAAGCTCCATATTATTTTGGAGGACACATTTTGAAAGGATGAAACAAAAAGTGTGAAAAAAGTATTTATTCTTTTGTTTGAATTAATCAATATTTAGTAATATAATTTTTAAATTTTTTAAACCTTCCTGTTGCCAAAGCAGCCGGATTTAGAAAAGGAATCGCAAAAGAAGAAAAGTTCTTTACACAATATTTACATCACAACGATCATTCGCTCATTGCTAACATACTATAAACAAATCTCATACATTCTGATCCATTCATACAATCACACAGGCTTGTTCATTGAGACACAGAAAGAAAAACGTTTTTTCAATTATAGGACCACAGAAGTGGATTGTTCAAGCGACAAGCTTAACTATAAACAATTCCTAATTATTTAGATATTTGGACTTCTTGTGGTCGTTATATAAGGTCAGGACCACAGAAGTGGATTGTTCAAGCGACAAGCTTAACTATAAACAATTCCTAATTATTTAGTTATTTGGACTTCTTGTGGTCGTTATATAAGGTCTACGCGTTTCGAGACCCTTAGATCACTGGGTCTCTCGTCAGGACCTTGTATCACATGGAGACGGGCGAGTAGTGATAGAAAGTGGTTTTATGTTGAGGGGAGGGACGTGTATCACTTGACCATAATTGATTACTTTGTGCTTAGAAAGGACAGGAAGGGGACGTGTTGGGCTGGTCCTCAATAAGTAACTTTAAAGAGAGCCTCTTGAGGTCATGTCGTTTCTATCCGCTCGGTTGTAGACGCTAATGGTCGTCTTAAATTCTCAACCGGAACTGCATAAATCAGAGAGTTAGTCCGCACTGATGGGCCGATCGTGTCCGAGTTGGTTAGCCGATTTCTCTGGCGGATAAATTGGCTAACCAACCTATCCTGTCCTTTCTAAGCACAAAGTAATCAATTATGGTCAAGTGATACACGTCCCTCCCCTCAACATAAAACCGCTTTCTATCACTACTCGCCCGTCTCCATGTGATACAAGGTCCTGACGAGAGACCCAGTGATCTAAGGGTCTCGAAACGCGTAGACCTTATATAACGACCACAAGAAGTCCAAATATCTAAATAATTAGGAATTGTTTATAGTTAAGCTTGTCGCTTGAACAATCCACTTCTGTGGTCCTGACCTTATATAACGACCACAAGAAGTCCAAATATCTAAATAATTAGGAGTAAGTAATGTTTATTATTTAGTTAATTAAAACCATAATAATCTAAAACAGGTAGCAAAAGCACAAAATTACAGTGAAGAGTTAAAAACAGCAATTTAGTATAAAATCGTTTTGTTTTTTAAAAATTCAAGCAGAAAATTAAACATCATTTGTCCAACTTCTGACCCTTTTTAGCAATGCTTTTTGAAGGCTTTAAGAAATTTGATCAGTCTACTATGCAATGGAGGGTCTGAGGGGCTTAGGCATGCCATTATTGCGGCTCTACAGGATCTAATTCTTCTTTCATTGAAACTTGTCTTTAGAAAGATTACACGTTCAACCCGCAATTTTTTACATGTGCAGATTATATGAATAAAGTCTTCTTTATAGTGATTGCACAGCCGGCACGATATAGGGCCTGTGTGCCGCCAAGCTGGCTGCTCAGCCTGAGATGGTAATGTTCCAAAACGCAGTGCCATAAGTTGTTTTTTTATATTAATTGAGTAAGTTTCACATAAATAAGCTGCCGGTGCGAGGGACTTATAGTGGTTTATCACCATCCAAGCATGCGACCTTGATCTTAGAATATTTTTGTCCCATAGCAATGAATGAGTTTTTGAAGCTTTATTTACGACTTGTTTGAACGATTGGTATGGTAAGTTTTTGTTCCATATTTCCGTCGTACATGTGACCGAAAGGGATTTACAAAGGTATTGATTAAAAGGAGAAGAACTATCTTGATTAAGTTCAGTCCAGATGGCCTTGTTGATTTTTGATTTTACAGCATTTAGCTTAAAGCGGTACCAGGTTTTCACCGTCTCATACCTTCTGCCAACGACTTCATTTATGAGACCGAATTCCAGCCGGACCTGAGCTGGGGAAGCTGACCTTGGAATCTGGAATACTTTTTTGTAAATGGAAGCTATTAGTTGGTTTAGGAGCTCTCCATCCTCGCCATGGAACGCCGCACTGGCATATGTTAGAGTTGGCAGGATTTTTGCCTTCATTACGGTGAGCAAGGGTTTATAAGAAGGGCCCTTCAGTTTTTTGGCTAATAGGCTGAACGCAAATATTAGTGCACTTGTTCTCTGAGACATATATTTTTTGTGCTCCATAAGATTTCTTGTGTTGTCGATATAAAAGCCTAAGTATTTGTATTTTTTTACCTCCTCGAGTTGGACTCCGTTGAGCCAGATTGTCTGTTTTCTTAACTGTTTTTTCCCAATCACCATAGTTTTTGTCTTAGTTGTATTTATTTCAAGTTTGTTTTCTGAAATGTAGATTGACATTTCATTCAGGCATCTTTGCAGGCCGATCTTAGTTTGGCTCATTAGTACCACATCATCCGCGTAGGAAAGATGCGAAAGTCTCAGTTCGCCAAGCTTTGGTGGGTGGGAATTAGTGCAATCTAGCCTTGGAGAGAGGTCAGATAAAAATAAATTAAAAAGGTGAGGGGCCAGAACACACCCTTGTTTCAAGCCTCTGGTGGTTGTCAGCTTCCTTGAGAGTCTGGACCCATCACCTATCTTAATTCTTAGCCAGGTGTTTGAATAAAATAACAAGATGCCTTTTAGAAGCCTCTCGGGGATACCCCAGGCTCGCAGCTTTTTCCACAGAAGATGGCGATCAACGCTGTCGAAGGCAGCTTTTAGGTCTATGAAGCAGAGGTAAAGATGCAGTTTCTTCTGCTTACACTTGTTTGTAATTAGCGAGAGACCTAAAATGTTTGTCATCGTACCAAGGCCTTGTCTGAAGCCCGTCTGGTTTCCCGGAATTAGGTTATGGTCATCAGACCATGCCTTAAGCTCTTCAAGTACCAGGGAGGCATAATATTTGGCCTCTACATCCAGCAGGGCTATCAATCTGTAGTGCGCTGGGTTTGCTCTGTCTCCTCCTTTAAATAAAGGTGTCAAAATCGAACCTTGCCAGTTTACCGGTATGATGTTTAGTTTCTCTATTTCTTGGTATAAGTTGAGAAGGTGTTTGCCCCAAAACGGAATATCATATTTAAAAATTGCTTGGGGGATTCCGTTGGGGCCAGGTGCGCCGTCATTTCTGCCTTTCTTAATTACTCTTCTAACTCCTTCAATTGAAGTGGACGAGTAACTTATGGCTGGGATCAGAGAGACATTTTCCTCCAGTGGATTTCTGACCACGTTCAGTTGCTCCTTCTGTTTTGAATTTGCGACGTCAACTGGGCTGATGCTTTCCAATAACCCAGTGGGCTTCGCATGAACTGCCCCTTGATCGTCGGTGTTTCCCGCTGATAGTTCTAACAAGGGAGCTTCCCAAAATCTCCCGGATAGAAATTCCACCCACTCAAATTCTTGTATGTTTGAGGATAACACTGTAACTGGTCGATTCAGGTTATTTATAATGGTCCAAAACTGTTTTGAATTGGATTTTTTTGAGCTACAGAGGAGTTCGGCCCAGAATTTGTCATTGCTCTTTCTTTTTTCTTCCCAAATGTCTTTTTTGTAACATTTCCTGAGCTGTCTCACACTGTCCCATGCTGCTGTGTCAGGAGTTGTTCTTTTTAGCGTCCTTATGCATTTTTTGAGTTTGCGTTTCATGATTCGCAGACCTAACGTTGTTGTTTTTTCCTGGCCGATGGGCTGTTTTTGTCCTGAAGCCATTAATGATTTTAACTCAGCTGTGAAATTTTCCCATGCTTGTATTTTATCCTGGGCTCCAATTTTGCTAATAATTAACAAGTTTTTTATTTTAAGCTGTAATGTTTCAATTGTGTCGTTTGACCATTTTAGACGTTTTAAATCCACTGTGTGTATGTTGCCATCAATAGTTGTATTTACTTGATGTTTGGTAATTTTTGACCTAAAGTGTATCAACTGGTATGAATGGTCACTCCTGGTTGTAAACTCTATCGAGAAGTGAGATAGGGATGGTATCAGCGAAGCTGAAATTGCTGTATAGTCCAGTCTTGACCTTGTCTTCCCCCCGTGGAATGTAAACTTAGGGGGGAAGTCATCTGCTGTTCTACCATTCAGAACTCTGAGCCCAAGAAACTCTAGGGCGTTAACCAACCCTTGACCTATGCGGTCCACTTTTGGCCTTATTAGCTGGAATTGATGTGGGACGGACCAATATATATTGTCTGCTGAGATAGATTCGTCCTCATCCGGGGTATGAATTAGGTTTGAATTAAAGTCCCCTGTGAGTATCAAGTCCCACATGGGAAAGGTGCTCCGGATGTTCGTGATGATATCGATTAGTTGTTTATTGTGGGCCAATTTTTTCCTGACCGAAGGATGTGTATATGTATTTATCAAAAGGACGATTTGTAATCTGTTAGCAGGCCCTAATGACAATTTGATTAATTGAATATTTGGTCCTTCTGAATCCAGTTGTTCACTCACAATCTTTAACTCCGAAGAGATATAGACTGCCAAGCCCCCTTTAGGACGACCAAAGGTTTTGGTTTTGGTTGCTGGAACTGTATAGTAGATGTAATTTGCCAGTGGGAGTGCTTCTAGAGCCCAGGTTTCCTGCAAGGCTATTATATCATAATTTTCCCATTTTCTTGGGGGTTCTCCGTTCTCCAACCATTTTTTTGCCCCCGCGATGTTCCACGAGAGCACCTGTATGTTGCTTGAGTCTTGAGTTAGTAATTTATTTTCTGTTGGTCAGGGACATGCTTTCGAAGTTAGCACTCCAGGCAACCATCCCCAGTTGTCCTTATTCCTGTGCATTCTATTTAGCCTGTCATTTTGTTGCTCCTCTTTCTGTGTTGTAGGGAGGTTGCCACCAATTGCCCCTTTGAGTAATGTTTGAATGTTAGGTGTGTTATCATTTCGCCTTTGAACTTTTCCTTTACTACGGTTAAGAGCGTTGTTTAGAGGGCCGGGATAGCGGGGGGTCGCTGGTTTTAGCAATTTAATTCCCCATGCTTCAAATTGAACCTTAGAATCCATGATGTGCTGCGCGTCTTCTTCAGTCAGCCAGGTGGTCAGTGTTTGTTCCTTACTCTTTTGGTGTTCCATTCCTATGAATTCTACTGTCAGTAGATTCACTGATGTTAAGTATTTTAATGCCGGAATGTTTGATGTTAACTGCAAGATGTTCCCTCTATTTAATATATCGTGCGGTCCTTTTGAATCATATTCAGGGATTAGCAACAATTGCCGTTCTGTTGGTGCATTACAATGGCCTGCCAGGGTCGTTGGGTGTTCTTCCTTATTTCCAAATGTAATTTGTTTTAAGTCACCTGTGATTTCGACTTTTATATTGGCCCGGTGGGGCTCGAGATCCATCGCCGGTTGCTCAACCTGAGGGTCGTCCACCCAACATCCGGCACTCAAGGAGGTTTCTGCTTCCTGTGCCCTACTCCTTAAAATTGAGTCGGCTTCTTGTATTAGTTGTGGTCTCTTTTGGTTTACCACCAATCCGTTGGTTCCCCCTGGTCTAAGCATTTGGAACTTTGGAATGACCGTTTTCAGGATAAATAATTAGGAATTGTTTATAGTTAAGCTTGTCGCTTGAACAATCCACTTCTGTGGTCCTATCATTGAAAAAACGTTTTTCTTTCTGTGTCTCAATGAACAAGCCTGTGTGATTGTATGAATGGATCAGAATGTATGAGATTTGTTTATAGTATGTTAGCAATGAGCGAATGATCGTTGTGATGTAAATATTGTGTAAAGAACTTTTCTTCTTTTGTGATTCCTTTTCTAAATCCGGCTGCTTTGGCAACAGGAAGGTTTAAAAAATTTAAAAATTATATTACTAAATATTGATTAATTCAAACAAAAGAATAAATACTTTTTTGACACTTTTTGTTTCATCCTTTCAAAATGTGTCCTCCAAAATAATATGGAGCTTTTAGTTTTAGGGCAGTATTAGCATTCTAATTGTTTAATCTATTATAGGCTCAGCTTGACTGCTCTTAGCCTACCTCCAATATTGTTCATGAGGACTGTTCCCATGAGGCACAGGGTCAAGACTGATTTGCATATGGCTGGGTTCAAACTGGAACGGCATGGTGAGCAAAAAAACGATGGATTTAGGCCCAGATGTCTGTACTGGGGTGAATGTACGACATTGTTCTGCATTCTGTCCATCAACTGTTGTTTTTGCATTTTTCTTTTCCTATGAACCATAATTAAATTATATTGAAAGATCTTACCTGCAGTTGATGCGTCTTCCTTCCTTTTTCAACAATGGTGACGAGGATGAGCCACAGAATGCCATGAAATATTCTGATACCCGGCCCTCTTTTACCAAATCCAAGAGCATTATTTCTCCAGCAGCAAATCAGGGAGCAGCCTACATGTTCCCTCAGGGCCCCTTTCACTGGTGGATGATAGGAGGATCTCATAGCCCACCCTCCTCCCCAACAGCACAATCCTGCAGTCCGGCCTGCTCGGGGTTTGCCCTGTGTGCTTTATGGCCTGTCCGGCCATTCCTCAGTCACCTGCTCCATGCTGACATTCTATGTAACCCCTGAGCAAATCACTGGATCACTCTGTTAATAATTAGATTGACTGTGTGTAAAAAAAAACGACAAACAGAACACGTTCCCCTCTAAAGCATTCTGGAAGTTTTGAGAAATTCTTCTACTTTCAGCATACCGACACATTTTACAATGAGTCTCCCTTCTGTTTGCCGTTCAGCTTTGTGGGCGCAAACTTGTGACATCACAGGACTTTCTGTGACCTCCTTGGGTAACGCCAGAGCGTGTTCGGGCAACGGGATTCCGTCTGATTATGACATCGGAGTGTTGATTTTGGCAACAGGTGTGGGTGTTTGCATCCACTGTAATGCCTGGCACCACTTAAAAGCTGGTGTGTTGGTAAACCAGGCTTGATGGGCACATGGAGATCCCATAAGCACAGTGGTGAATACACTGCGGTTTGCATTACTTGCTCACATAGAGCTACTTGAACCTGTACAAGTATTTTATCCGACAGGAAGCTGTTATGTAGAAAAACACCCCGGGGCGCTGGACAAAGAATTCACAGTGGGTGGGTGTTTCTGGTTTCCAGGTAAGGCACTGTTCCGACTACACGTCGCCACTTGCTAAACTTGTTCTTTGGCTGTACAGTATAAATACCTTCCCCCCCACCCCATATCTGTGCTGCGAGTCACTCTCAGCTGGGAGCGCTCGTGTGCAGAACCAGAGCAGGCCTGCAGCACCCGGACGCGCGAACAGTGGGATTCTAAAATGACGGCCTTCAAAGGAGTGTGGACCCGGCAGTTTTGGACATCTATGGGAGGAGAATTTTTAGCTGTCTTTTTGTTCCTTATTGTGAGTTTGGGGTCTACGGTGACCTTTCCCCCCTCCCCCGGACCCAGCAATACCCACATCGCCTTCTGCTTTGGCCTCAGCATCGCCATCTTGGTGCACTGCTTCGGACATATCTGTGAAGCCTTCTTGAACCCCGCGGTAGCACTGGCCATGGTGTGCACCAGGAAGATCTCCTTCGCCAAAGGGTTCTTTTATATCCTCATCCAGTGCCTCGGGGCCGTCGCCGCCAGCGGGGTGGTGTTTCTCGTCACCCCCACGGACAACCACCCCGTTGGAATTACCACAGTAAGTATGTGATAGATGGCGCTTTGGAGGTTTCCCTCTCCAGGGACCTTTAAATTACATATATCTCTCACGAATGTCTTTATCTCAGTTTGTCATTATTTTTGCTTCCAGCCTGCTGTGTCAGTTGATTAAGTCTTTGGTAGGCACAGCTAAGCGGCTCATTGTGAACTAGCTTTTTCCAGTGTAATTGAAACTATCACTGAATGGACTTATACACTTGATACCTTAAGATTATGTTTCACGACGGTTTAGTTCATTTCGGTTCTGGGCCGCTGCTCGTTGGGATCGTCTTTTTCAACCTTGCCCTGAGTTGTTTTAACTGTCTTTATTTCCTTAGTTGTGTTAGCTGTCTTTATTTCCTGAGGTGTTTTGCTGTCGAGGCTTGCCCTCCGGCAGGGAAGGGTGCGGCAACATTTTTTTTAAAATAAAACTTTCATAGTTGAACCATCTATCGTCTTTCTAAAATCGGATTGATGTTTAAGTTAAAAAAAAAGGTGATGACACTTCTTTTTTTTCAATTTCTTGTCTCACAGGTGAATAAGAGCATCTCGCACGGGCAGGCCCTGCTGATTGAAACTCTCATCACCTTCCAGCTGGTGTTCACAATCTTCGCTTCCTGCGATAAAAAAAGAAAAGACATTAAAGTTCCAGTTCCGATGATTATTGGATTTTCGGTCACCATCGGGCATCTTTTTGCAGTAAGTATTGCAGGAAACGGGTCCCAAGTGTTGTAAAAAATCCATAATCAGCGCAAGTGTACAAGAAGCATGGTGCTAAAAAAATAAGTAAGAACATTTAAAATGGATAAGATGTCGACCAAGCTAAACCACTGTATATTTGAAACAGATAAAGGAAAAGGAGAAACGTCATTTTGTTTAAATTTTTGCCAAAATATACTTTTGTGAGTGTAGGACGAACAGCGGGTGGCCCGTGTTGTCTGGTAATGGTTGTGGCATTCTTCATACAAAGCCGTGTTTCTGTGTATTGGAACTGAGAATTCACGAAGCTATCAGGCAAGCGACGTGTACACGTAGTCCGGGGAAACACAGAGATTCAAGATCCTGAACAGAATAATGGGGTGCTGGAGCAAGCGCGCCTCACGCACAGCTTCAAGCAACACGAGCAGTTGGGAGGTTCCCTAATGGCAGATGGTTTGTCCCTTCAAGAAACGTGCTTTCGCTCATTCTGGACCCGGAGGAAAGAGCACGTTAGCCGTGTTTCTGCTTGTATGTCCCTCCTTGGTGCACAGCATAGGAAGGATTATTTCCTCTGGCATGTGGTTGACAGTCTGACGCTGGCCTGGCCCTGTGTGCTGCAAGGGATTTTTGGTCAGGTAGGGTGGTGTGGTGACTGTTACCGCCCAGGAGGTGACACAGCAAGGGTTGAGGATGACGTGAGCCTGCAGGGATTGAAAATATGCTTCCATCAGGGTTGGCGTGATGTGCTCATATTTCTTTAGTCTTTTGATCATTCTAGCAATACAGCACTTCCACGGAGACATGGGATTAGGGGAGCCTGCTAGTAGAGTGTTTCTCCATGCAGGAGTCATGGGGAGGGGGCAGGGGAGGGATGCCTGCTAGTAGAGTGTTTATCCATGCAGGAGACATGGGGAGTAGAGGTGCCTGCTAGCAGAGTATTTTCTCCATGCAGGTAAAAAACAAGCATTACTTCCGTGGAGGTTCTCTAGTCTGCTCTGCAGTCGAGCGATAGCTGGTACCCGGATATTCTGAAGCAAGGGGAGATTGCGGTTGTTCATGGGGGTATTTGTTCCAATACCCACTTACATTTTACGATACCGCATAACAGGAAAGCTAGATTTAGGGGGGAAGTTTTCTCACTGCTTGATTCAAAACCACTGAATGATCTTCCCTTAAGTTCATATCCATCATTTGTCCACTTATTTAGGAAAGCTCTGAAGACCCATCTATTCCACTGATGAATCTGCTATGTTGCTGTAATTGTATCAGGTGCTGTTGTTTAGCATTAAGGTGCCTTGTTGGTGAATTATGGCTTCATAACTCTTGTTCTACTTCATTGTGAATGGGAGAGACTTCACATTTCAACGTGTGACGATTTTGGCCACGTTTATATCTAAAAGCCATTTCTCGACCTAGAATTGTTTGGAGCTGTCTGTTACCAAGAGGAACTTTGTCTTGGTGCATTCCTAGTTGGGCCTCTGCATCTAGCCGCAGTTAACGGCAAGGCAGTCTTGGGGCCAGGTGATGACATTGCATTTAAGGACTTTCCATCTAGAGCTGCTGTGGAATGAGAACTGTAGCTGTCCTGTTTGTGGTACTAATAAAGAAACTATCGGACATTTTTTATTTGCTTGCAAACTCTATGCGGCACCAAGGCGTATCTGGCTGTCTCCGGTGTGTAAAAATCTAGGAACAACTAGCAGTACTGTAGCTCTGCGCATCATATGCACCAGTACATTGACTTGGATTTCTGTAGCCACTGCAAAATATTTAGGATGGGCGTGGACGATCAGACAGAGACTGCTAGTCGTTTGACTATTCTCTTGATTAAGGAGAGACTGCTAGTCTTTTGACTATTCTCTGCCATGCTATTTTTCTGTATTTTATTCCTTGTACTTCGTTTTTAAACTTATTCCTACTTTTCTTTTTTTTCCTGTTTTTAAACAAACAACATCCATTGTTAATAGAATGGAATGTTTTACCTAGGGTTTTTTATTAAGTCAGAAATTTGTTGAAGTAAACAAACAACATCCATTGTCAATAGACCAGAATGTTTTACTTAGGGTCATTATTAAGTCAGAATTTGCTGATGTATGTTTTGTATCGATCCCTTGATTGGAATTTAATCTTTTTTTAATTTATTGTATGTAATTGACTACTGTAATTGTATTCTGCTTTTATGAATGAAATTCGAATAAAGCATACTCTGAACTGAACTGAGAACTGTAGCAACTCAACCCGATGACAAGACAGGTGGGTGGATTCGGAACCAGATCTGTAAATAGATTCTTCTGTAGGATCTGTAGAGCTGTTACAAAGTCTGTTCTTTTCATGAAAGTAGTTTGAATAATGTAGCTTATGTTCTCAGATGAAAGGCAACGCCAACCTGTAAAAAAGAGATAAACATGACGCCTGGTCCATTTTGAGTGTTATTTGACCAATAGGCCAATAATTACTTGAAGTAAAAAACCACAACAGACGTTTTGGTCAGAATTTGTCCTTCCGAGCAGCCAGATGGTACAGAGGCATCTATGTTTGCACTCATACGTTCATCATTTGGTAACTGAGACAAAACAATGTCCCTGCCCCCATCCATCCTGCTTGTAGAAGGTGAATGCTGGATTGGGCTGATACTCATAGCCAACTTGCAGCTTTGGGGTAACCCAAATGTAATTAATGTGAAAAATAAAATAAATACTAGCTCCTGATATCAAGTGCCACTCGTCGAGGGCACAGTTCAAAAGAGTACAAGTGAGTCACATGTTGATTCCTGACGGTAAATAGACCAATTGAGTTATCTGGTCAAAGCCCATCACAATAAACCATAACCGAGCCATGCCTGATAACGTTGGCAGCAAGGCCAGCGACTGGAATGTTATGTCCAGGTCAGCGATGCTAAGAAAAAGCAATGCAGAGTCAAGCAGAGCAAGGTGGCGAGCCAGGCTGACCTCAAGTGTCTCCTAGTTCTTCTGTGACTCAGAGTAGGGTAGCTCTGCACATGCAGTAGAATGCAGTCTGATCGACCTGCTAAGCAGCCAGTCGAGAGTGAGGCTGTCTGGTTATTTAGTACTCGCGCTAGTATCTCGATGGAAGTGCTGTATTGCAATAGGGTCTTGACTTAATGCACGGGGTCCAAATTGAAGTTCTTAAAAATGGAAAACTGTCTACAGCTGGACACCTCAGCTGAGAACGTGCATTACTCAAGGAGAGAGGCGTGGTCACGTTTGAATGACTATGGTGCTGAGCCGGTCTTTCATCCTTCCAAGGTTGATGTTGATTGATATTAAGAGGACTGTTGATCGGACTAATTATAAAAACTGCTGTGTAAGCACTGAGGTTGAAATATTTGGTACTCCCTGCTATACTGATGTTCTTTTGAATAAAAGGGCGTGTGTTCATTAAGAAGTTCCTCAGCTAACAGGTAACTGAGAATGTACTTCAACTAAAAGTTGTGATTCTCAGCTCAGTGATCACGGTCAGACCTTTTCTTTACTAGAAAGTGACCCCTTTAAAAATTAAGGCGCAGTATTTGCCGTTAACATCCATAATGCTCACCAGCCTTAAAATCCACACACATAGTAATGTCAACCAGACTCCTAACCCAATGCCCTGTCCCGGTGACAACAGAAGGGAGTGAGTCTTGGGGACTCATTAGTACGATCATTTACAAGAAGTTGATAGCAGGTGGGTTTTCCTTTGGGCAAATGATAGTCCCATCTACACCACAGCACTGTACCCAGCAGCGCCCAGAGTCTCCAAGTAGCCTGAAGAAGGACATCGCCGGATGGCACATTTCCATGTCCACACTCGTGCCAAGAAAGAGTTCTGTGAGCTACAAAGCACTGGGTACCTGAAATCAGAAAACGCCTTAGGTTATGCACGGTAAACATCTAAGGCCAAGAGCAGGGAGACGTCCCTGCATGGAGACATATCTTCAGTTTTCTATAGACCGCAGATCAGGTTCAAGTCTTTCACGGAAAGCACCCAGGTCACCTTCACACATGAATGTCTGTCTACAAGTTCCATGCGACAGACGTCAGACAGGTCACAGCATTCACAACAATGTATATCAAGTGCCTCCATCTTTGATGGTACTCTCAAACCTGCCACTGCACCCTTCTACGTCACCTGCAGTGTCCCCTAGAGAACTGTAGGCCTCGGTGCAGATCATGTCTTGGTGCAGTTGCACATACTAACAGTAGTAGAATGGCACATTGCACCTCGCATAGAGGACAATTCCAACTCTCATGCAGCTCAGCCCCCCCAGTAAAGTGTTGCTAAGTTAAATCTCCCAAACCAGAAACTAGAGGCGGGCAAGCCACTAAAAGCTCAAGCCAGATACTTCCCTCTGGCTCAGCTCAGGCCCTATTGGACCATAAAGCTCAAAACAAGCAGAGCTTTCACGTGGCTTCTGCCTGCCACCAGTGCTCTTATCTCATGCACCAAGAATTGACAAATGGGCAGAGCTAGCTAAGTTGTGCATGGTGCAAAGTCATAAAAGGTGATCAAAGCAGAACAACGTTTTGAAAAACTATTTACTTTCTGTTAGACCTGGTACCATTGGTGTGAGTCTCCCTTCCATTTGTTTGCTCTTGTCTCCTCTGTTTTTGATATCTTTTTGCTGGTTACCAGCTTTGGGCACTGTACCACTGCTATTCAGTGCCACAGCACAAGTGCTCCCTATTGCACATTTTTGTAATGGATTAGTGACTCCATGATTGGCTTATTTGATTTACTTGTCAGACCCCAGTACAGTGCACCATGTGTGACCAGGACCTGTAGATCAAATCCTGGTAGTGGGCTTGCAGCACTGGTTGTGCCACCCACAGAAGCAGCTTGTAAAGTGTGTCTCAGGTCTGCCATTGCAGAGCCTGTGTGCAGTCTAGTACTGCCATGTCGACTTGGTAAGTGCACCCACTTACCAGTCCCTAAACTTTCCCTTTTCTACATGTTAGCCACCCCTAAGGTAGGCTCAAGGGCAGGGTGCATTGTAAGTAAAAGGTAGAACATGCCCTGGTGTGTGTGGCATGTCCTGATAGTGAATTACAGCCAATTTTGTTTTTCACTATTGCAAGGCTACCTGTCCCCATAGGCCAGAATGGGCAGTTTGATTATAACACCTTATAATCCTAAGTGACCCAGGGAACATGGTAGAAAAACAAATTTAGTATGCCTGAACTCAGAATGATAAAATACATACTTTAGTAAAGTTTGTTTTAACATTCTGTGTTTGAAAATACCACTTTTAGAAAGTAGTTTTCTTCTGACCTAACCATGCAGCCTGCCTCTGCTAGGTTGTGTATTGCATGTCTGGTTTGTGATTAACAGGAGGGCTTGGGCTCCAGCAGTCTGATGAGTCAGAGCTGGGCTGATTAGGACCTTGGCTGCACAGAGAGTGGGGGGGGGGGGGGGAGATTTCCTTTTACTCCCCTGAGCACTCATAGAATAGAGAGTAGGGGGAGGAGATGTCCTTTCAGCTACTTGGGCCAGGTCTGCCTTCAACAATGCTGTCTCCACCTCCTGCCAGGAAGCTGCACAGAACTGGTTCTGGCTAGGTACAGGCACCCTCTGCCATCAGAGGACAAATGATTTACTAGTATAAATATTGGGGCCCAGACCCCAAGACTTTAGACCACTTCTGGACATCAAGACGGACCTTTTGCCAAGGAGAAGAACCAGATAATCTACAGTAGTTGGACTGCCCCTGTGCCAATGTGTTACTTTCTGGGGTTGGCCTGCAGTGGTTTCTTTATTGCCAAGGAAAGGAGAAAGACTTTTATTGCAACTTTCATCATCTTGAAGAAGAATCTCCAAGGGCTTGAACTGTGCTTGCCTCCTGCTGAAGTCTCAGAGATACAAGACTTCACTAATAGCTCCCCCCTGAATTTCCTTGCTAGGAATTCTGTCTGCAGAAGCCTGCGTGTTGTTGGGAGCTGGAAGCGCGACTCAACGAGAAGAAGGGTGTTGCATCCGCAGCTGTTGGCGTCGCATCATCGGAGAAGCGTCTCGCCACCGCAAGGGTCACGGTTGCATCACCGGAGAAGCGTGTCTCCTTCGCAGCTGTTTGTCGTCGCATCCCCAAAGAAGCGTGTCACCACCGCAAGGGTAGCCGTCGCATCACTGGAGAAGCATGTTGCAGGGCCTGTGGCGGCTCAGAAGTTCCAGAGGCGCCGCACAGCCGTCGGGGTGTAAACGCATCACCTTCACGTCATCGCATCAAAGACGCCATCTTATCGCATCGCACCGGATCGTCGCATCGCATTGATGTGCCATCTTGTCGCATCGCAACCAGGACGCACCACGAGATCGTCGCATCACCTCCTCTCCGGTAAGGAACAGACGCATCGCCTACTTTGCGCAAACACTGAGGAACCGACACATCGCCTCCCCCATAGCAAGGAACCGACGCATCGTTCTCCTTGCGAACCTTTTGTTTATCTTGCGTGACGCATCCAAAGGTACTTTGTGAGAAACGTGTCGCATTTACCATCTAAAGTGAACTGAGTTATTTCTACCATCTAAAAGTCTTTTTCTTAATACTGTATTGTGGATTTTTGTCGTTTGGGTCTTGTGATAAGTCTATATAAAGAATTCTTATTTTTATAAAACCTGTGTTGTGCCCATCTGTAGTGTTTTCACTGTATTACTGTATGTGTTCACAAATGCTTTACACACTGCCTCTGAGATAAGCCTTACTGCTCGTGCCAAGCTACCACAGGGTAGAGCAGGGGTTATTTTAGGAGTGTAGCCCCCTTACCCTGACTAGAAGCAAGGGTCCCTATTTGGACAGAGGTGCAAACCATTGCCAACTAGAGACTCCCACTTCTAACACTTTCCAGCACAAAATTGTTTTGCACTGGAAAGTTGCCTAAAAGTAACGCCAGATAGTGCTTTCATGAGTAAGACATGGGCGCTCTCAAGCTACCACCCATGGTTTTTGACGCAAAATCTTTTTAATGATGGTAGATAGGACTTTGTGCCAAGGTGCAGTGAAATGTTTTATTTCACCAGACTTTGCATGTGTGGTGCACTGTTCAGCACACGTACAACATTAAAAACAATTTAATGTTAACCTAAGCATAGAGCTTTGTACTGGATGAGTACCTTTCCTGTACAGAACTTAAACTAGTCATCATGCACTGTGGTGCAACGGTGTGTACATGTGGCATCCTGATTGTACACCAACACTTGGGAAGAGAGGAGCACTTGTATTTGTCTGTAGATATAATGCTTTCCCTTTTCACACAACGTAGCACAACTGTGGTTGCTGCACTGTGTTGCATGAAATGTAAGTAAATCTGCCCAGAGCATTAACCTTTGATGTAAAAAAGGAGAAAGAGATACCCACCTAGTTGATGAATTGCAAATGTGAAACCAGAAAAACTAGGATCAATCTTGGCCTCCTAGTTTGTCCAAATTGTGTGATCCTAAGGCAATATTTTATTTCACTGAGTCTCCTTTTTCTTCACTATCACACATGAGAGCACCTTCAAATATGTGACTTAGGAATGTGTGCTGTACAAACCCCGTGTTTCATTTAACAGGCTGTCCTGTTGCTCCATGTATAATCAGAGTTTAGCTCATATATAGGGTTATAGGGTACACGTGACGACTGACTTATTAACTAACAGCATTGTCATCAGGGCAAGGGAGCAGGAATGTTTCTAAGTTCATGTTTAAACACTATCACTTTTAATGAATTCCTCTCAATGGAGTGATATCATCTGATCTCATGAGGTGAAATGCCTCCGTGTGTTAACCAAATACACCTTTTAGAATTTTTTAGGAGGCTTTTGCATATTTTTACATGATATCTGTTGCATCGTTTACGAACAGAATATTCTTGTGGCACAGTCTATGCATGTCTCCTTGGCTCGTCTCTGCCTCAGCCCTTCCTTTAAATTTGCTGGCTCCTCCATCTCTATCAGTAACCGTAATTATTTCTCAGGCACTCTTTCATCCATAAGACTAAGTACTCCTCCCTAGCTTCCAGTACGTGCTTCTGAAAGAAAGTTTATGTGCAGGTGAATATTTTCTGTTTGATACATGTGTGGCTTTTCCTAGAGGTCTTATAATGTATCTGCACAGCCAATGACTGCATGTCAAAACCTCACTCAGGGGTGCAATGTCATGTATTGCTCCGGTATCTCACAGCTAGCTGCTCATCAGAGCTCAGTTTTCACTCTGAGAGCAGTTTTTCTGATATGGCACTCCACAAATGGATCACTCTCTCCATACACACTAACAAACATTGACAAAGCCAATAGGTCTCGCCTATGAGAGAGCTAATGACTGTCAATGTCTTTTAGCCATGTTGTACCGGAGCGCAGAGGCAACACGGAGGATGGGATGAGAGCAAGACATACAATGGAGGGTGTGGGAAAAAAGCACTATGATGGGTAAGCGTACGCCGCATCATAGACATTTTTTTTGAGGGGTGGGAGGAGGGAGCCAACACACAGGAAGTGGGGGCAGGAGGCCATTAGGTGGGGGACAAGTCAGGAGGCAATTATGAGAAATATCAAAGCAGTGACAATAACACAGTGACTGGGTGGATTACTACAGATGTAGATGGGGTAGAACGGAAATGGTTGGGGGAGAAGCCTTTGAAACTTGACCTTGCTCATACATATCTGCTTTCTATCTTACTCAGCAGTTATATTTATTTATGGACTGATTTGTATATTTATTTATTTATTCTGATTACTCAAATGCCAAATACTTGTGCCCTTTGGGAACTTCAGATCGCTAATATACAGTTACAATAGCTCCCTAGTGCTGTCTTTTGTGCCTGCATCGTGTTACAATCTATCTCCTGGGTTACAGTCTGGGTGCTTGCAAAGGGGTAGATTCAAAGTTCGAGGGGCACAGATGCAGCTCACGTGTGTGAAATTCAGGTAGATTTCGAACAAGATTCAAAGTAAGCCCTTGATCAGCCTTTCTTCAGTCAGCGAATTCTACTTTTTCAGTTTTTGTCCTGTGGTTCACACCTGTTCCATTGTTGGCCTGAGCAGGTTGGGGCCTTAACCCTGTGCCTTTGGTTGAGTAAAGGTAATGCTGCATCATGGCCCCTTGATTTAGTAAGTCTTCAGATAGGTGCAAAGAAAGTTCGATCCGTCTTCCTCGTTTTGACTCTTATAGTAAATTGTTTTGGGGGAAGCAGGTCTGTTCCATGCCTGCTCAATTGCACGTTTGTATATAAAAAGTAAGCGGAGTAAGAATCACGACCTCTATCTAGTTTTATTTTACATCCTCTTATTTTGGTCATGAAGGTGGTGTCTTATGAAAGAGTAGGGGTGGATTAACCTGACAACAACACTCCTGCTCTTTTTAGAGTTGGGCAAACTGTCCTGTTTCTTCCAATGAAGCCTTCGCTGGTTCCATCGGTAGAAACCTTTGATAGAGGACCTGACTGGAATTGGGGAATCCGTTGAAGCACAATGGAGCTTACACCTTATTTCTGTAGACTTTCTGACATACTTTCTCTTGTTTGAGATCGCCAGGGAAAACTTGGTAGTCTTAGCTTGTGTAGATAAGCCTCCTTCAGCCTTTGCATCAATTATGTATCCATCATGTCTTGGATTAGTCGACGACCTTTCGTGGATGCTTACATGTTTTCCCATGTAGATTTTGTATTGGTGATTGGTAAAACAAAGTACTTTTTCTCAATAACTGCAGCTATTCCATGGATTCGCACACACCAGTATTAAGCATTGCCCTTTTTATTGTACCATTCAAGAACTGGGGGAGTGGGGTATTGGGGGCAGGAGCGGCACATGAAATAGAGTGATGAAAAGGGGACAATAGAATCTGCGTTTGTGGTTGGCAAGATGCCATATTGTGACACGTCTTGCCAATCACAATAATGTTTCTTGCTAACAGCACTAGAAGACTGTGTCGCTGCCCTGAAGGTCACTGCTCAACAGTGCAAGAGCCAGCACTCCATGGTGCTCTGTTGCTTCCCTTCATTGGCTGTTTGGTCCCTTGCCAGGCAGGCCACTGCTCTCGCCAGGCACTGGTGTGAAATTCAAAGTATCTGTTGTATCCCCTGCTCTGAGTGCTGTGAGTGCCTGCAAAAAGGGATCCTTTGCTCAGCAGCCCAACCTCGCTTCTGGCCACAGCTGCTGCAGCCCTACATGAGAGGATGCATTGGAAATTGCATTGTCTAGGTACACTTAAGAGGAATTTAATTGTTGATTTCACATTCGTGAGAGGGGATGGTTGGCTAGGTCTGAACCTTTCACAGCAGTGTGCACTTCTGAAACGTCCTACTAATCACTGACAAAGCTGCCTGGCCTGTTGAGAGAAGAGTGCTGACTCTGTGCACATGATGTCCTTGGTGTCACCATTAAGGCTGCTCAAAGGAGGACGCCCTTGGGAAGTATCTGTGCTGCTTTTGGCTGGAAATATAGCAGTATTAGTTGATATATAAAAAGTAAGCAACAACTGGTACAAATGGGAAGAGCAGAAACAGGGGACTGTCGTAGGCGTTGTGGACACACAGGCACTTTTATGCACATTATCTGGGAATGCGCACACATCAGTCCTACTGGAAGGACATACATGAAGTAATGGGGGCGGTCCTTGCAGTTCCTATTCACCCGGAAGCACGTAGATGTTTATTGAACATATGGGAACCAACTGATCTGAACACACACCAGACACAATGGGCCACTCTGGGGTTCATGCTAGCAAAAAGGAACATCGCCCAGGCCTGGGGGGGCAGCAGCACCACCCACATTGGAATCATGGAAGTCAAGTATGGACTGGTGCATGTTCCGTGAAAAGACAGTTTATGTTGCTCGTGGCTGCCCAAAAAAGTGGTCCCGAATATGGAGGCCTTGGAACTCGTACCGGGGGGACATTTGTACTCCCCCCTCAGCAACTTGCCTTAGACGACTTACTTTCTCTATGATTTGTCCTTACTGTGTATAATGTGAATGACTATTGCCAGATTCTGTCACGCCTATACAGGTAGTGACGAGCAGTGTGCGACCAACTTTTGCATTACAGATAGTGTTAATATAAAGATTTTTTTTTTTAAAGTAAGCAACAGAACATAGCACAATAACACACAAAGGAACTTAATACCAAAATGAAAACATAACATGAAATACCACAACATGATTAAAAAAGAAACTGCAAGAACAGCAGTACAACACAACAAAAGCACATTTAAAAAATACACCAACAATAGCATAATACCACAACATAATTCCACGAAATAAATGTGCATAAACATTCTTATCAAATATCATCACCTCCCAAATTCCCTTTTCATAATACTGTGGTAAGGGTCTTTGCAGCAAGCACTGCCTTAACTTACTGCAAAGCATATGAAACTGCCCAAGTTTAAAATGTTCTGTGATCTAGCCCCTTCATGTCTGTTGTGGTAGCAGTTGGTTTTATGTGCAGCAGGTCGGTAGAGGAGCTCTGGCACAGTTCTGTATTCCACAGAGCTGCCTTTGATTTAGATTCCAGAAGAGCTGTCAGAATGCATTGGTGTGTGGCCATGTTCTAGCCCCAGGTGTTGTAAAGATCACCATGGTGCAGGAATGAACCTGGAGCATCCCTTTACAGTGTCAGTGTGCTCTGTACATCTTCAGGCATCAGATGAAGGCTAAACATACTAAAAGGTGTGCTGTTCCGGAGAGGGGTTGATACTTATTTTGTATTTGAATTAGTTAGTTCAGACGGGGAAGCATCCCTTATCAGATACACAAGCTGCCGAAGTGGCATGCTTCATCATCGGGCCATGCTCCTTGCTGGGTGGGTGCTGCAATGCCCAGCGGCTCCCAACTAGGGGACTCTTTGCTGCAGATATATTCCTTACCCAAAATTTCCAGGAGAAGGCAGTTGTGTAATGTCCGGAACATAGTTTAGAGGAGGGATAGAGGGTAGGATGGTAGATTTGGGATAAGTAAGGTTGAAATTGGCTATGGATTATCAATATTTTTTTTAAATTTATGCTGAGAACTCATGCGAAAATTAAAAGCAGATATAGAACCTAGAAGGATACCAATGAATCCCAGGTTCAAAAAGAGGTCAACATGTTTCTTGGCTAAGTCTGCTCCCAAAGAGTCAAAGGCAATTCCTCAGGACCAGCTAAGAGAGCCCTAATCTACCTAACTAGCAGTGCTATTCATGCAGGTAATAAATCCTGTTTCAGGTGAAACAAAGAAATGTAAAGAGTAGGTCCCACATCTTCAGAGTGCCAGCAGGCAGGTAGGTTTTCCACCACGCTGTCCGACTACCACACTTGGGAGCCCTGGAAGCATTTCGTTGGGATTCCACGGGCCCGTTCACCTTTGATAATGGGTCATACAGAGAAGACCCCCATTGTGAGACCCACTCTAGGGCTCCCCTACTTTGAGGCTCTCAAAGGTGTTTGCAAAATCCCCTCTTGCCAGTATCGAGGTAGCCGGCCTTCTGCAATTCTCTCTAGCTACAGGATGGGAAGAATTACACGTATTACGTTGTTTTCGGGCCTTTTGACGTAAAATGAAATAATGACTAGTTGGGGCCCTAAGGCTGCTGCTTTACGTCGCCTTACGGAAGCTCCAGCGCTGACTAAATTCCAGTGTACTCTGAGGTAAACCCAGTGAAAATGTCTGAAGAGTGCTCTGTAGCAGAACTCGCATGTTCTGCAAGATACTGCGTCTTCGGATACCAAAACTAGCACGTGTTTCTCCCATGATGAAAGAATGATGTTAAACGATGGAAGACAACTGGCTCGGTTGTTGCCTCTCAGTAGCACAAACAAACACATCAGTCAAACTCTGCAAAAGGAATGTGAGTGCAACGAGGAGAACCTGGCAAACATCCAGAATCGAAAATACCGAGCAGGCTCAAATATCTACCCACAACTTCGTCAATATTTCCAAATGGAGGTCAACCACAGTTCGCCCCTACTGTAGGAATGGGTTAAATGCTGCTGTAACTCCAGTTCTCACATATCTGCGGGAGATGTTTGCTGTTGCCATTCGGTGCATGTCAATATTATCTCAGTCACTGTTGCTGAATGAGCTGCAAATTTACCGCCTACATTTCTCCTCTTTTCTGAAGCCTCTAGACTCTTCGCACGCTACAGTTTGTTGTGAGTGTAGCTACATTTATAGAGCAACCTTGTTCATGAAGTTTCCACTCACTAAATAATCTCCTGTACTCCAAACCAGGTTTACCAATGTATCACTAATGAGACTAGTTAGTCTTGGTCGAGCCCTGTCCACCACTGTGAGCAACAGAAGGCACTTCTTGCATATCAAGGTTCTTGAACATTAAAGTTTGGAACACAATATGCATTTAGGGGTCTATGATCCGCTCCCCAGTACATGACGACACAAGGCTAGCTATTTTAATTTACATAGCACATATTAAATATAGGTAGCGACATGTCAGAAGAAACAAAACTTCTTTTTTATTTTTTTGTAAACCTTTAATAAGCGTTAGTTAAAGGCAGGAGTATTGTCACGTCCACTGTTAGGCGGTTTAAAAGAGAAGGCAGGCATAGACTCCAGCTCATACCCGAGCACTCTGGCTCTTGTATGGTTAGAATGTTTTTAACATATGTATGTTAAACTATTTCTCAGATATGATTTCTGCTTTTTGAATATTTCTTTCTTTTTAATAATATATTTAAATGTTTTCTCCGCAGATACCATACACAGGTGCAAGCATGAATCCCGCAAGGTCCTTCGGGACAAGTCTGGTCTTTAATGACTGGCACAGCCACTGGGTAACTATTACTCTTTATACCTTTAATTTGTTTTTCACTTACTTGATAGAAAGGGCTGGGAATGTTTACATCAAGAATAAAGTTTCCGTCTAGTTTACAAGTAGGCCTGGCGAAATTTCTGTTATGCCTGCGTAATATTTAATCATTTCATCAATTTTTTCTTAAGCTTGATACGCCAAATACCTGAAACTATGCTATGGTGCCACGTGGCGTAATTATGTTGCGATCACAGAACAATTA
The DNA here is from genome assembly GCF_964204655.1 of Triturus cristatus. Taxonomy (NCBI): domain Eukaryota; kingdom Metazoa; phylum Chordata; class Amphibia; order Caudata; family Salamandridae; genus Triturus; species Triturus cristatus. The sequence goes on from NC_140587.1 coordinate 505,772,507, forward strand.
AGCGTAGAAGCACAAGAACAGTATGAACAACTAGAATGCGAGCGTCTGTTGTTCGTGTCACTTTTTTGTGCTAATATTTTAGCAAAAAAATGCGTCCTTGAATCCATTTATAAAATCTAGGGCTAAATACTAGTTTTAGGTATTTCTTGTAATTTCACATTATTCTTGTGTAATTTCGCTTAATTGTGTTTCAGCATATTATGCACATTTCTCACACTTAGAAATTTACCATCAGGTAGAGTCTTTGATGGCCTCCAACAAGTATTTCCATGAGGTCTGGTAAATTATTTGGGTCACCATAGTGGAGAGGTTTTTAAGATCATACACAATGTCTAGATGGCAGGAGGCATCTCCCAGAGCTGGATGTCATGAACGGCTTTGCCATTGGCCCGAGGCCCAGGAGCATTTTTTCCCTCCAGTGGACAATGACTACGGTTCCAGGCCATGAATACGGTTCCATGACTTCAAATATGGCTAGTGGTAGCTTGCAACCAAAAATACTTTTTGAAGTGCCTCCATTGACAATTCTGTAGTAGCAATTATAGGGACTCATTCGACTGATCTGGAATGCTTGGTAAATCATTTTCAACGCTGTCTCTTTTCTCCAACAGATCTATTGGATTGGCCCCTTCATGGGCGGTGTCCTTGCTGCCTTTGTTTACGAGTACTTGTTTTGCCCGGATCCAGAACGTAAATTAAGGTTTCAAGCTAGTTTTCGAAAACCCCAAAATGATCAGGAAGACTCTGCTCAACTAACGGTGCAGCCCGGGGGTGAATACAGCAAGCTGGAGTCGGCTGCATAGCTCGGCCCAGAGAGAGCACTTTCTTAACTTGAAGGCCTACTGAGTGGTCCTTCAATGTTCAGACTTCTTTTGACTGTGCACTTGAAGATGAACCCTATATAGCCAAGGTCCAGAATGCAAGACTGCCAAAGATTGAAAGAGACACACCTCGATGAGTTTGGGGGGTGCTCATGTCCCAATTTAGTTTACAGAGTTCTTGGAAAATTGTGTTTATACAACTTTGGGGAAAATAGCTCTTAAAATAAGATTTGAATGTACAATACAGGGGCACTGGAAACTTTAATTGTTGTAGATTTTTATAACATCATACTTGCTATATGACTGCCAGTGTGCACTGAAGACACAGTAGGGAATTTCCAAAGCATAAAACCAAGCTTTCTCTGAGAAAACGTCCGAAGAATATTTCAATCAGGCTTTGCCAATGGTATAAGACCCTTCCTTCATGTTCTGTATACGAGGCAGAGTACTATTTGGTGGTGTAAATGCTTTGGAAAAAGATTTCATCACTTGTTCGCCAAAAAAGGCTCACCTTGTTGTACAGTGTGTGCTTCGTAATGGTGAGAAATCGCACAGAATCTGCACCAGCAATGTGTGTGAACATGAATAAGGAATACAATATATTACATTGTAAAATTAATTTACAAGGGTAACATTTTAAGGTTAGGAACTCTAATATCGTCAATGTCTGATATTGTCATGTTGGAGTTTTTACACATACATATTGTTCAGAGTCCTCAAAACATAAGGTATGCAATCTTCAGGATCATATGGATACCCTTCCTAGAGGTGAAAGGTAATAGATCATGCAGTGTAATTTTGACACAATTAGTGCCATGTTGAGGTTGTATTAATGCACAGCCACAGTAGCGAGTAAGAAGCCCATGCCGGCCACCGCTAGCTGGGGGAAGGATCCTGACTGCTCGTAGGTAATAAGTCCGCAGTTTAGTCGTACTACTGGCTTTGTGCTAACTTGCGTTAAAAGGCAAGCGGAATAAAGAGACTGTATAATAATTACCCTACTATGCAAGATCTAGTGTGAACAGGTTCAGAATACCACCATTCATTTTGACTACCAATACCATGTCTGGAAAAGGGGATTAGGGAATGGAAAAAGGACTAAAGATGCACACAAACTCAAGTAAAGGGATGGTATAAATGTCATTACCTTCTGTTAAATTGTATTGATGTACAATTGTCTTGATGTGTTTGTATTTATGTACTATTGCTTAAGAATGTTTGTAAAGTCTGTGTGCATTACAATAAATTTAAATTAATTAAGTCTTGCATTATGGGAAGAGTCTAAAGGGAGCAGAGTTTAATTTCATTGGAGAAAAGAAAGTAGGAGGTAAAATGGCCAATCAGGAGTAAAGCCATTGAATTGGGCAGAACATCACTTCATCAAGGACCAATAGTGAGAGCATAGGTTCTCCCTTGAACACTAATAGGGCTGCTAGATATTTTATCTCACTTCTTTTGCAAAATATTGGCGAAGGTTCCTTCGGGATTTTGGGTGCTTTCCTCTGGATCCCCACAAGGCAGCCTTCCAAGTTCCGATATTCAGATTACTTGTATATGAAGGGATGCTAAACACAGCTCGACATTAGATTTACATTCATGGGAATGGGATGAAGAGGGGAGTGAGTATAAGTGAAGAGACAATAGACGCATGCGTGCGTGTTTGTGGAGTGGCAGGGCTATAAATGGGGCAGTCTGCCCATTGCCTACACAATACATTTTCACATAAATGAACACCTATCCTCCTATTACTACATTCTTCTTACATGATGGCTTCCACTGGATTTCTAAATGGTGGTAGATTTGCTTCATTTCTCCTCCATGTGCTTATAAAAGCCTTCACAGATCATATTTTGGAGGATGCCAGGCATGTTTTATTATGCATTCTTCCCAAAATAGCCTGTAGATCAAGATGGTTCTTTTCTGTCCATTGCCAGACAAATGTTAGAGGTGGTTGAGATAAAAATGTTTCCCATATCTTTCATTCATTTTTTGAATTAGGTTTACATGTCGTACTTCCTAGGAAGTCTTCCACTCCAACATGGCGACGGTGGGCACAGAGAATATGACTTGCTCTGCAAGTGAATGATGCACACACAGCGAGCGCATTGTAAGGCGTGTATGAGAAGCCGATCCAAGCGTCTACCACTGGGTGTTGAAGTGGTAAACCTTCATCCAAAACAAAAAGATAACATTGTAAAATGGACAGCGTGATGATACGCTGCTCCTGGATTACCTCAAGGTAGTGCACGTGACTCATGTTAGCACCATTACTTTTATGGAATGTCGGAGCTGGGTGGAGCAATAGGAGCCGCTGCTGGTGGGATTTCCACTAAATTGCAAAGACGAATTAGGGTGGATATACAGCCAGAAGGGCGAACTGTAAATGCACCATTTGGTTAAATTAGGTTAAATCAGGGCAGTACTTCAAAAAAAATGTTGCAGTGGTGTAAGTAACAACAATTCAAAAAACAAAACAACAGATTATATCATATGAAATACCATAAAGGGCCCTGAAGACGTGGTCACAGTTACCAGCATACTGAAAACAATCAAACTGCACGTCTGTCTCTCGCACTTCATCATTCACCACACTGCCGTGAGCTGTGTCCCATACACGATATCCGCACCTCCGTGCTCATCGCGCACAACATGGAAACACTTCTCACTTAGGATAACAAAATAAAGACAACCCCCTTCCAATAATACAGCCCACATGGCGTAACTTGCAACACATGTAGTAGGTAAGCACTTTGGTGCCCCCAAATGAGGGGCGTGGGCGCGATAGGAATGCTGCAATACAATACAGTTAAAGGAACAATGAGACTGTCCAAAGAAAGTATAATGAAAAGTAAAGTTAATTAAGTTGCACAAAACGTTTGAGAACATTTTCATTTTGTTGACTGTGATGGAGGAGTTTCCATTCGGTGCCTGGCTCTCCTTTAAAAAGGGCAATGAAAAGAATGCTGTATTCTTCGGTGGACGGATGTCACAAGGGTGGAGTAGCCTTCAAAATTGAGTAAGGAACCATCATCAAAGGTTACTTGTGCCAAAATGGGAGGGGGCCGATCACAAATTTAGAACCTCCCTTCTATCATTATATTGCAAGATCTGTCAACGTGCAGAATGGTTTTCCTTTTTAGGTCAAGCCTAGGCAGCGGGCATGCACTGTCTGCAAGACATGGAGTAATCACTCTAAGAGCTTTCATCCCTCCTATTAGCTTTACTTACACTGTCCTTTAGAAAGCTCTGCTTTCTATTGGATAGTGTTTCTTTTTTGCTCTGCCTTTGGGTGCTTAGTTCCCACCCAGGCGATTTCACTCATTGTTTGTTCTGGTCGGCTAGCGTTCACGGTTCCTCCTGGTCAGCCATCGCTACGCTGCGTCTGCATATTTTTAACATTTTGTCGGCATTCATATTTTTTTAATGGCCGTTCATCATCCTCATTTTGTTTCATTGCATTGTTTAAGTGACTTTCTTTTTTTTTTTTTGACGGCACAATTACTGATGCACAAACTCGAATCCAGTTCCCCAGCTTTGATATCGGCAGCTCTGGAGGTTACACTACAGCCTCTCACTATCAAATATATCCCAAAAATATTGTATTTCCAAAGGTTCAGGCACAACACACCTGCTTGATTGTGTACACTGTGCGCTCCATAAAGGAGTTAGTTGGAGTTTCTGATTTAGATTATATTTCGGCACTAGCAGTGAACCTCCACCAGCGTTTTAGTCAGCAGTAACAGGTGGTCACTTTGAAGGAGTGGCATTATGTTCTGGAATCTCTACATGTACGGGGCAAATTTCACAGTACACCGAAGTCCGCTCCAGAGATAGATTTCAGTGTCATGGGCTAAATTATATTTTGCTACATGGGCGCCCCCTTTTGCTGTGCAAACAAGTAATTTTGAGACCTTTGTTGCTATCTGGCATCCTCTTCAGGTTATTTTTGGTATAATCGAAAGGCTGCTGCATGCAGTGGCTTTAAGATATACCAGCCCTGACTAAGGTTAATTTGGCAATTATGCATGAGGCATTCTGGTTCTGTGTTGCTGTTATGCTGTGTGTGTGTCAAACACCAGATTTGTTAGCATAAAGCTTATTTCTTTTTTTTTTTTTTTTTTTTTTTTTAAACCGTTTATTACAAGACTCAAAAATATACAAATATGGGCCTACAACCTTCCGGCCGGCCGCTAGCAATGAAAGGAGCATACGATATACATTTATAAAACACATGGTGCTGCGGCTGAGCATGCACAGGAGTTAACATCGTTGCGAGCCACACTATCCAGACCCCACTATACGGTTCCATTTAAACTTAAAGAACAACAAATACAAACAAACCCACAAGGCAATCCTCAATCGGAAATAGCAACACGTGCTCCCCTAGAGGGGGGATCCTAGCCATCCATAGGAATCTCAAGAGGGGGGAGAGATCAGAACTAGGGCTGGGTACACCTAATGCCCAGGTACCGGGGGGATGAGTTGGCTAAGGGGACGGGGCCGGCGACGGATCAGGCAATAACGGTGGAGCACAGATTCCCCCGCGGTAGGCGTTCCAGGGGCCCCATACTTTCACCCATGTCGCAGGCTTACCTCTCGCCACATACACCACCTTTTCCCGAAACATGCACCAATCCATATGTTCCTTCCAGGCCGAGACAGTCGGGGGCCTCTGGGATCCCCACAGTTGGGCAATATCACGCTTGGCAACCATATACCCCAGAGTCACCCACCACGTCTGCGGCACCGAGTAATCGGTAGGCTCCCACACATTCAACAGGCATCTCCTCGCTTCGGGCAACAGCGCCACATGCGTAACCACTCGCAGCACCTCATGCACACCACGCCAGAACCCCTCCACCTCCGGGCACTCCCACAAGATATGCAGAAAAGTCCCCAGCGCACCACACCCACGCTTACACAAACCGTCCTCAGCATAGCCCATACGCAGGAGCTTTGGCCCCGTCATGTAGACCCTGTGGAGTATCTTGAGCTGGACGAAACGAAGGCGAGCCGGTATGGCCACCTCTTTCGGGGAGGCCACCGCGGAGATCCAGTCCTCGTCGTCCAGCTCCAGCCCATCGGCTACCCAAGCCTCACGAAGGGCAGTCAACAAGTCTGAGCGGTCGTTGATCAGTTTTTTGTAGATCAGTGAGATCGTGCTGTCAGGGACGTGTCCATCCAGCACTCTATCCTCCAGGGGGGAACACTCCGGGATGGAGGCAGCGTCCGGAAAGACGGAGCCCAGCGCATGCCGGACCTGCAAATACCGAAAGTACTCGCTGCCCTGCAACTGAAATTCCGTCTGCAGCATCTCGAACGTTTTAAATCCTCCCCTCGTCCAGAGATCCCCCACTTTGCTAATGCCTATTAAGTCCCACTTCTCAAAGCCCTTCGAGGTCCACAAGGAGCCCAACCGCTCAGACGCGTATAGTGGTGACGCCCGGGTCAAACGGTCCTTCCACCCCATAGCTGCATTGGCCGCGTGCCACACTCGCACCATGACACGCGTGGGGCCCGTTAGGCGAGCGTCGGGCGCGCTAGAGTAGAGCGCTCGATTATGGTCACCACCTGGAAGTAGCATCCTATCCATTTCAAACGCCGGGTTTAAGGCGGGCCCATATAGGCCCTGATTAATCGCAGCTAGCTGGGAGGCCCAATAGTACCGTTTAATATCCGGGAGGGCAATCCCCCCGTCATACCATGGGAGCGTCAGCTTAGCCAGGGCAATACGTGGCCTCTCGTCCCAGAACAGGCGGCGCTGCAAACTCTCCACTTCGCGGAAGTAGCGCGCTGGGACGAGGTCCATAGTGTTCTGCAACGCGTACAGGAAACGCGGCAGCGACATCATTTTAAACAATGCCGCCCGGCCGAGCGGCGAAAGCGGCAAACGCCGCCAGCGCGCGACATCCTCTTTCAGACGCTGGAGGGGGGGAAGCAAGTTCCGATCATACCGAGCCTCCGGGTCCAGAGTAATGAAGACACCCAGTTACCTAAATCCCTGCGGGGCGACCTGGATCGGACAGCCCCGCGGGAGGATAGGAGCCTCCCCGGAGAGAACATACACACACGATTTAGCCCAGTTGATGACCAGACCGGAGTTACGACCGAATGAATGCAAAACATCAACCAGTACTATGAGTGATTTACGTGGGGAAGCTAGGTACAAGAGGATGTCATCAGCGTATAGGGATACGCGGTCCTCATACTCAGGGGTCCAGCGGAGACCACGGATGGAAGGCTCCCACTGCAGCCACTCCGCCAGGGGCTCCAAGGCAAGTGCAAAGAGGAGCGGCGATAAGGGGCAGCCCTGCCGTGTGCCCCGGCCCAGCTCGAACGGAGCCGATACTCTTCCGTTCACCACCACCTGCGCCAATGGGCCCGAATACAGCAATTTGACCCAACTGATGAACCCTGGGCCAAATCCAAACTTCGCAAGCATCGCCCAGATATATGGCCATTCAAGCGTGTCAAACGCCATGGTGGCGTCTAAGGACGCCAAAATGGCCGGCTCCCGTATGAACGGGGCACGTGCGAGCACACCGTGCAAACGCCGCAGATTAAGGGCTGTGTTGCGATGGGGAATAAAGCCAGACTGGTCCTGATGAACCAAATCGCCCACCACGCCGACCAGCCGATTGGCCAGTACCTTGGCGAGAATCTTGGGCTCCGCATTCAGTAGCGAAATGGGCCGATAGGATGTAACCCGGTCCCGAGGTCTCCCCTCCTTGTGGATGACCACGATTGTAGCCAGACGCTGGTCCAGCGGGAGGGAGCCCACCGAGTGTGCCGCCAGGAACATAGCCCGGAGGTGGGGTGCCAGCGTATCCGGTCGCAACTTGTACAACTCGATAGGGAGACCATTCGGACCCATGGCCTTGCCGGAAGCGACCGAGCGTATGGCGAGGGCGATCTCGTCGGAGGTGGGAGCGGCGTCCAGCGACACCCTGTCATCCCCGGAAAGGGACGGCAGCGCGATATCACTGAGCAGGGCACGGGAATCCTCTTCCGAGCAGGGAGACACCGGGGAATACACCCCACGGAAATAATCCGCGAAACAGGAGACGATTTCTTCTGGCTCAGTTACACACACACCATCCGTTTTCTCAATCAGCGGGACCACACGATTCGCTCTCTTTTTTGTCCAACCACGCTATAAGTTTACCAGCCTTATCACCCACATCATACAGTCGCCCCTGTTGCTCTCTACTGAGGCCCCTGGCCGCCTCCGTGACGAGGGCCCTATAGGCCGCTTGCTTGAGTTGGAGGACATGTAATGCGGCATCCGTCACCCCACCTTCTAAATTACCCTCCAACTCGGCTATTTCAGCCTCCATCCGGGTCACCTCCTCCCGCTCGCGCCTCCAGGCGTGGGAAATAAGGGATAGGGCCTCCCCTCGGAGTACTGTCTTGAAGTCCTCCCATAGTGGTACAGCCGAAGGCACGGACCCCACATTCTCATCAAAATATCGCTGAAGGGATTTAATCAATTCAGCGCGAATGGTGGGGTCGCGCAGGTACCAAGGATTGATTGGGACCACCCTACCCTCACCCCTCGGAAAGACATCAAAGTGCAGTAGGAGCGGGGAGTGGTCCGAAATACCCCGTGGCAAATGGCGCACCTCTCCCACCCTCCCAACATAGGCCGCCGGGACAAGGACATAGTCTAGTCGTGAGAGACTACCATGGGCTCCCGAGTGGAAAGTGTACTGCAGCTGCGTGGGGTGTTTTAAACGCCAGCAGTCCACTAATCCAAATGTATCCAAGAGGCCGGGTAGCCACGCCTGTGCCCGGGGGAGGTCCCTAGGGGGGTGACGATCCACAGTCCCAGATACCACCGCATTAAAATCCCCCCCCACAACTAAAAGCCCCCCCGGAAGGCCAAGGAGAAGGCGCCCCAGGTCCGCAAAGGTGGTCGACTGCAGCCCCGATGGGATGTATACTGACACAAAGACAACCACTTTGCCCTCCAGTCTTCCCACCAAGACCGTGTAACGTCCCCTGTCATCGTGGAGCACCTCATCAATCTCCAACGGGAGCGAGTTCTTCACCATGATGCCCACACCCCTTGAGCCAGACGTGAAGCCCGAGTGAGCCACTAGGCGATAGCCACGCCGATTCATGGCGCAGAAGGAGTTGACAATGAGGTGTGTCTCCTGCAGAAAGACTACATCGGGCGAGATTCGCTTCAAAAACTGCAGGACCACACCTCGTTTGATCCTGTCCCCCAGTCCATTCACATTCCAAGACAACAAAGTTAATTCCCTACCCCCCATCATATACAGAAGCCATCATTCGTCCCCCGGAGAGCACTTTAGAACTAACACAAAAATACGTTTGCCTTGTGATAAAAACGAACAACACCCCATCCCTACCCACCCACCCCAACAGAACTCCCCCCTCCCTCCACCCCTGCATGAGCCCGAACATCCCCCCCAACGTGCAGTGTGCCTGTCGCCCCATATATAGTTAAACTAACTAGACCCCCTAGAGGAGGAGGGAGAACCCCCAATAGACCCAACACAACCTCCATAGGAGGGGAACTTACAAAAACTGACGCAGAATCGAAAGTGGCATCATTTTCGTCCAGAGTGAGGCCCAATATTAAACCCTCAGTCCCGATCCAGCGTGCTGTCCCCCCCCGCTGCCCCCCCCCCGCCCCCCCGATCACGATCCCCGGGCAAAGTATCCAGCCAGTCCCCGGCCGCTTCGGGACGATCAAAGAAGTGCGTGCGACCATCCACCTCCACTCGCAGCTTGGCTGGGAAGAGCATGGCGTATTTGAGGTTTAGGTCCCGAAGACGGCGTTTGACGCCTAGGAAGCTCAGTCTCTGCTTCTGGACCGCTGGGGTGAAATCAGGATAAAAATGTACCTCCATATTGTCAAGCTTGACCGGTCCATGCAGTCTGGAGGTTTGCAGGATAGCGTCTCTGTCCCGAAAATTGAAAATCCGGGCGATGAGAGGTCTCGGAGGGGCTCCGACCTTCGGCCTTCCCCCGGGAACCCTGTGGGCCCTCTCCACAGCGAAGAGTTTGCTCAGCCCCCGTGGCTGGAGATGGGTAGCAATCAGGTCCTCCACAAAGAGATCCGCCGCCGCCTCCTCGCGTCCCTCGGGCACCCCGATAATGCGGATGTTGTTCCTCCGTGCCCGACTCTCGGAGTCCTCCAGGCGTCGATCCATAAGCGCACTCGCCTGACTAAGCCGACGCACCTCTGTTTGCAAGGCCGCCACATCTGTCGTTAGGCCCGATGCGGTGTGGGCCAAAGAATCTACTCGGTCGTTGGTTTTGGAAAGATCGGCCCTCACCAGGCCAACATCCACGAGGACCGAGTCGATCTTCTGCGCCAGTGTATCAAACCGCTGGCCCACCGAGGCCTTCATCTCGGCAATGGCGCCCATGACATCTCGCAGAGTCAGATCTGCGGGCAGGTCTGGGGCATCAGGAGGGCTCTCAGGGGACTTGCGCGGTCCATCGGGAGATCCCTTCTGGAGGGTATAGCGGTCCATACTGTTGGCCTGATGGACGGCGCCACGCCGGGTCGATTTGGTCTTTGCCCGGTCTCCATCTTGTTTCGTGGCCATGGCCATCAGTCTCCCAGTCGCACCAGCCACGTCGTGTAGGGCAGGAAAGCAGGGCCACGAGCTCCGGGGGGGGCCCCCTCAGAGCAGCGGGGTGGATCACAGCCTGCAGGCAGGCAGGGTCTCCCAGCAAGGCCACACCAACACCAAGGGCTCCGCGACCCAACCTCGCAGAGACGACAAGGGGGTGTGAAAGCAAAAGCGAAAGTGCGGGGTACGCGAGTCGCCAGGCCCTGCCTGCCACTGTTGTTCACTTCGTCACTGGATCACCCCACAGCGCAAATCCGGGGTCCGGCGAGGGGAAGGCCGCAAACCTCAATCGGTGCTCACTCCGGTGTCCGAGGTCCAATTCGGAAGCGGGAAACGGGTGCCACCTCAGCTCAGGTTCACCAACATAGTCCCCTCATCCAGGGCAGGATAATTTCAGGATAATCGTAGGAGGTTGCGGAGGTCCTCGGAAGCCTCGCACCTACGCGGCCATCTTGGTTGCGCGCTAGGCTCCTCCCCCATAAAGCTTATTTCATATTGGCTCCTGATGTTTATCATGAAAAGGAAATTAGGTCGATCCAGATAAGAATTGTAATGTGATTCGTGGATGGATGGGTGTGCCAAATGACATGGCGGTTGTTCGTTGAACTGCGTGGTAGATTGTCCATGCCAGCCTGTGTAGTTTGTTATCCAAGAGACTGCCATTGCTAGATAAGATTATATGTATGATGGGTGATGCGTCTAGTTGGAATGCTTTAGCTAACTTTATTTGAATGGTTTGAGGATCCATATTGGTAGGGTGAGTGAAGAACATTTATTAATTTACCGCACACACACACACTGCATCATCTCCCGTCTGTTGCTGGCGAGGCCACACTTTTCACAATCACCCCAGTGGAGCCCCTGATGCTGTCATGCAGATGTGAGATAGGCAGAGGGAGAGTTCGCTTCTGAGGTCTTACATTAGTAAGAAGAAGAGTGCTGTGATCTTGTGCACTGCCTGCACCCCTGCCCATTCTATGGGTCACTTCAGCTGCTCCCTCTTCCCAATTCAAAAGGGAAGCATCGGGCAGTAGGCTACATCTTGTTAAAGCTGGCCATGCAGCTTAGTGGGTTCAAGCCCCTTCTGCAGAGCTCCACGTATAGCACAATAGCTTTGCCAACACGTTTGACTTTTTCAGCCTGTTATCCTTCCGAAGTTAAAAAAAACATGCGATCCACTGAGACAGCTGTTTCATGAAGCTGCAAAGCTTCAGAAAAAAGCTATATAAAAGACTGGGGTGCATTACTGTCATTCAATGTCCATCCCTCATACCTCCAAGAGCAGAGAATATGGCACGGCAAGGCTCCCCTGCTCATGAAATTGGACCTCAGACAGAGCACTATTACCCAACTCCTTGTGTAATGTAACTAGGGTTAACGTTAAGCACTCCAAAACCTTCAAATCTAGTTCACGCTATATAAACCTGCAAAAAAAAAAAAACTTCCATGTTAAAAAACGCTAGATGTTGTAGCACCCAGGATAATGTGCTGCTTAGCAAAAAATGTATAAGTTCCCAAAAGCGAGACTTATTGCATTGCAAATGCTTGTTATCAATAGCAGCGATGCTCCAGGACATCGGTATGTGTTTGGTGGCTAGAACAGACTTTACTACCAGTGAGAACAGCGCATACTTACTTTCCTGATAAATTAAGGTCACTTTGTTGTGGGCAACTGTGTGTGTGGTGGTTCACCTATTTTGTTTATGCCTTGTTCACAAGTTTATTTATTTATTTATTATTATATAGGTCGGACATTAACCAAAGGTATTAGAGCACGTTACAATAAAACAAGTTTCATTACAATTAAGTGAAAAAGCATTTATAGAGTGCAAACACCTAGTTCCAGAGGAAGCGTCCCAGTGCTAAGAGATTGTTCACGAGTGACTTCACTGAAAAGAAAAAAAAGCCTCATCAGGCAAATAGGAATTGAGAGCAGCAACTGGAAAAATAGCTGCCTTTATTGCATTAGGTATAAACAATTGGTGAGTGATTTACCTTCTTACCTCCAAAGGAAGGTATTATTATTCGTCTGTGCATTGTTATACCACAGTAAGTCACGGAACAAGATGCTACACCATTGCAGACCAGGTGTGGTTGCTTAATTTTTAGGTTTTGCCTACAGCGCGCATGCACTGTCAGCAATAGGTATTGTTCTTTAAAAAAACTAAAAGGGGCTTAGAGCTTGCCCATTACTTACCATTGGTTGGGTCCTACATCACTCTCATTTCCTTGCTTCCTATTGGCCAGCGCCTCCAGCTTTGATCTTCATCACTCTCTCCCTGCATAGAGCATAGGCCATGATCTGTTTCCTGTGGCCAGTGTGCTTCCACTGGCCACAGGCCCCTTGAGGTAATCTTTTTTTAATTTACTTATCGTCACCCCGTCTTTCTTTTTAACCCACTCAACCCGCCGCCATTTTTTGCCACCCTTTGCCCTCCTCCCTCGTGTTTATTTAAAAAATATATATTTTTGAAGGTTTATATAACACAAACTTGACCCGAAAGTACTGGCGTGCATTATTTGAGCAACATTTACTTTACACAAGGACACATTCATTTTTATTTTTTGGCATGGAGAGTTTAAGGGATTTGCCCAAATTCTCAGGATGTTGTGCCTATGCTGAAACTTGAACCTGTTCCCCAGGTCCACAGACGACAGTACTGACATCACATACCCTTTACAATAGCTTGTGCAGAGCTATTTGGCTTTGTTAATGTTTTTTAAAGATGTCGCACACCAGTGCGAGCTGCTGTGTAATAGGACAAAGTAAAAAATAAAACTATGATGCAGGTAACATTTTTTCTTATTTACTTTGAGTCTTGTTGTACAGCAGTTTGCAACAAAAAACATTAAGAAAACCAAATAGCTCCTGCAGAGCTATTTTAATGAGAACCAGTGAAGAAAGACCCAATGATGAAGCTTGTCACTTTTGTGGGCCAAGGTCGCCGTCCTATTTAGAGAATAATCTGCTTAACTATTCAACTAATAATTCTATACACCATATTTCAACATATTGGACCCATCATCTTTGGTGCTGTGGTATCTGATGTTGATGTTGATGGTGGTCTAGCGTGCCTAAAGGGAGCAGCCAACCTGATGTTGGAGCAGATGGCAGAAAGACAGTTGTGTCTATCATCGGAGAAGCTGCCTATCCTTGCCCTCCTCGGGCGTAGAATGTGCATGAGACAGACAAGAGTTAAGTCATTTTTTGACTGAAGTCTTATTACCACAAACTTCTATATACACCCCATACAATAAAATGAGCAAAATGGAGACATAAAGACAGAGCGGGGGGAAAAAAGTTAGTCACAAACAATGTGGGAATTACTTGCGAGTGCACATACATGCATGTCAGCTCAAGCAGCAAATGTATAGCGGATCAAACAGCATAGGTATGTATGAGCCTACGTAAAAACGTAAAGCTAAAAAAACCCTCAAAGGGTGAGCTCAGGTGGCACACGATTACTGAAACTGTTCATCAGCATGGTTAGTGTACAGACAACATCAAGTTAGAGACTAAAAGGCTAAATTTAGCTGCTATGGTTTCTCCATGAAAACCTCACAAAGGAGTCATAACTGCTGACATGGTACAGATTTACGCCTGTTCACACACCTATAGGAGTATACAAGGGAAGTGTACTAATAGTGTAACTCTCCTGGTGTATACCTGTTTAGCCTAACCCTACCTGTACGGACTCCACACACTACTTTTTAACCCTTTCTTCATCAGTGACAACATCCTCTTTGATGTGTCTACCATTCTTAGACTTCCCTGTGAAAGAGAAGTGTGATGGTGCACAACCCCACACTATCTGCCCCACTTACAACCGGTGCAGTCAGAATTACATTGCGTGGAGCTTGCTAGTTTTAGGGAAGCGTTGAAAACGTTAGCGACTGACTACATGTGTATGCATTTGAGTGCGCATCTTTTGCATTTTATTTTCCTGACAGCTTCTCTGTCACTTCCCTGAGAACGCCTACTTCTACACATGCGCATAACAAGGCAGACGTTTTGCGTATTTTGAGAATAAGTGAGACCTGTGCATCTAGAATATTTTATACATTTGTCAATGAAAGCCAAAAAGTCAGGGTATTAATGTATTACAATGGAAAGAAGCGAGACTATTAAACACATGTTGTTACACAAGATGTGTAACAATGAATATCTTACAATTGTAATAAAACAAAGAATACAATAGCAGTGTTGGTGCGATCTTCTATCTCTATGGGGATCAGACACTACACAGAGGTCTATAGGCTCCTCAAGTATGAAACTGACACACTCATTGTGTTTGCCATTTCTAGGTTCCTTTACTCGAAGTGGTGCATCCGCAGAGCAATTTTAAAGAAAACCATTGCAGGAAACCCCTAGTTCCCAGTACCCTTTATATACGCTGCTATGACATGTTTGCACATATCCATTGTATGATTATTGGTATTGCAAATTTTCTCCCTCCGGGTTCTTCTTTTCTTTTAAAATGTTTTATATTACCTGTTTTTAATGCGACTCTTTAACACTGTTATATATATATATATAAAGTCAAAAGCTTTTTTAACAACTGATAGGAGTTTTATACGTACCAATGAATTGGCTATTTGTATTAATAAGCGATACTTTAACCCCTCCCGCACTCAAGGTAGAATACATATCCTTTGATTGATTATTGTCTTGTAACGAAGTTTAGTACCAAGTGCTGTTGTGAGGGAGCACACTTAAGAATGAATTAGAAAATTCTGCACAAACTATATTTGTACCATCTTTTAATACAACACTAATGTATACAAACTTTATGATGGCATTTTTTAATATCTTTTTCTGTTATGTAAAATGTATTGTATTGTCTTTTTCTTATGTGCTTTTATGGCCATATGGTCGAAATAAAGCTTTTTTGACTGACTGACTAACTATCTCTAGATGCCGCACTTATTCCGAATAAAATTAGATATTTGAGGGCAGGTTGCCTGCTAAAATCACTTTTTCTCTGAACTCCGCCTACTACAATTTTTAGATTGCCATCTGATGTTAGATTAGTTTTAACTGTTGCCTTACCACATTTTAATCACTAGGGGCCCGATGTAGGTGGCTAAATACCGGTCGGTGACGGTGAAATTCGGTAAATATTACCGTTACCGACCAGTATTTAGCCAATTGCAATGTACGTAATACCGAATGGATTCGGTAATAAGGAATCGGTAAAATAAGCAAAATCAGTTACCGATTCCTTATTACTGACTCTGAGATACCGAAAACCCCAAATACCGAATCGGTAAATAAGAATCGGTAAAAGAGATGTACCGAAAATCGGTAATATCGAATTTCATGAAATTCGGTATTTAAGAGTCGGTAACTACCACTGACTCAAAGCAGGTGGTAATAATGTGCACAGCATTTAAACAGCCCCAAAATGCAACAGTCTCAACACAATGGCGGCCCTCTTCGTTATTGCAAGGCGGCTACGACTACGGGCAGCAGGAATGAGGATCTGGAGAAGGGAGGAGCGCATATACATACGGCGCATCAGCCTCTGGTGCAGCTTGGGGCTGCAATTTGGAACCGAGTGGTACGTAAAATTATTCAAGATAGACCTTTTGCCCCGGAGGCGGACCTCTGGAAGATGCCGCCCTTTGCGCAGATTGAACAAGTAATGTCAACGGAGGCGTGGAAGTCAGGGGGCTGCCTGATGTTGGCCGACCTGTACCCAGACGATAAATTTATTACGTATCAGGAGGCAATGACCGCCTTTGGGTTGGGAGCAGGGCAGTTTCTGCACTATGCAAAAATGGCAGCAACAGCACGACAATTGTGGCCAACGTTTCCGGAGGCCCCGGGTCACACCCAGACTTTGGTCACTATGATAGCCATGGCGGGAGGGCGAAACTGTGTTACTCACCTCTATAAGGCGTTAAGGGATGATAAAAAGACCGGCCCCCTAAAAATTGAAGAAAAATGGCAGCAGGTGTGCCCGCAGGAGCTTGCACCGCGAGACTGGGTGTGAATCCACTAAAGTGTGTGGAAGGAGGCAGTGAGCAATCGCTTTAAGCAAATCCAGTACAACATAATACACATGACATACCTATCCCCTAGAAGGTTGCACGCCATTGATGGCTCCAGGGACCCCCACTGTCCCAGATGTCGTGGTGAACCAGCAGATTTTCTGCATATGGTTTGGACGTGCCCAGTGATCCGGACGTACTGGGGGGCGGTTTTTGGAGAACTGACCAGGATAACCGGCTGGACGATTGCATTGGATCCCCGTGTATGTTAACTGGGCTTGATTCCGCGAGACCCGAAACGCAAGATAAGCAGGCTGTTTCTGGTCCTGGGGCTAGTGAGAGCCAAAAGGCGTATAGCAATCCACTGGTTGACGCAGCAAGGACGTGTACTGGCAAAGTGGAGGTCAGATTTACGGGAATGGGCCCTAGCCGAGGAGGGGCACATACGGAACACCAGGAGAGACCCCAAGTTGCCTGAGGAGCTACTAGCATGGGGGGTAATGATGCAGGAAATAGCGGGACAGGCCTCCGAAGTCACTATATCCAGTACAGCTGGAATGTCCATTGGAGTGGGGGAAACCCCAGGTCAAGAGAGGGAGATCGCAGGTGGCCCCGTGTGAGTACTTAGATATACGAACCTTGAGTTCCAGTGACCCGGCAGTGAGGGGGGAGGGATGGGGGGACAGTTGGGTTGGGGGAAGCGGCTGGGAGGTGGGAATTGGTTTCTTTTTTTCTTTACGATTGGTTTGGATAAAGCGAATTCACTGAGACATCGATTGTAAAATATTGAAGATAATGGACTCCCCTAGGTGTTGCACCCACACATTGTTGCTCTTCGATATTGGTACTGTGCGGTTCCTCGCCTCCATAGAGGTGGACTAACTAAGGAACTGCTGGTTGAGCGGGGTGCGGCAAGATTGATGAAGACCTACTAACAGGATTATGGATGACGCCACAACCGGAACACTTCCAGGTGACACGTGTTAGATTTGTCCATTGGTAACCTGTAGATGTCTGTCTCACGGCTTCCTATGTCGGAGCCTCTTCGAAGCATCTGTTGATATTGCTATGTTATGCAGTGTACTGATGATGACGGAAGTTGTAATCTTAAGGAAACCAATAAAGTTTGTTTAAATCTAAAAAATAAAAATAAAAAAAATAAAAAATACAGACGGCGCATCACACTATTCCAACTCACTGAGGCAGAACTACATGAAAGGTACAAGCTACACCCCCAAACTATCCTGGACCTGATACGGGACCTGCACTCACTCCTGGAGCATCCTACACCAAGTCACATGTCCAGGTGCTCTGTTGCCTCCAACTACTAGCATCAGGAAGTTACTAGGGGGTGATAGCTGCGCAGGTGGAGTGTCGCAGAGCTGCCTGTCTCGGTTCCTTAACAATTTCCTGGATGCCATGATGCAAAGGATGCATCACTACATACGCTTCCCCAACACACAGGCCGAACTGCAGAAAACAAAAACAGACTTTTACCAAAAGGCACAGTTCCCGTATGTCATAGGGTGCATTGATGGGACACACATACCTATCTGCCCACCTGCAGCCACCGAGTTCATCTACCGCAACAGAAAATCCACCCACTCCATCAACGTGCAGGTCATCTGCGATGCAGCCAACATCATCACTGACATCGTGGCACAATTCCCTGGGAGCACCCATGACTCCTACATATTCCGCAACAGTGGGATATACACACGTCTGACTGGGGGAGAATTTGGAGAAGGATACCTGCTAGGTAAATCAATGTGATACACCCTGATGTATACCTTGAATGAATGTATTGGTGACTCAGATTAATGGCACTTTCTTTCCCATAAAGGTGACAGCGCATATGCCGTGCGGTCATTTATCCTGACTCCACTTCTCAATCCATCCACCCCAAGTGAGAGGAGATACAATGTGGCACATAAAAGCACGCGCATAGTTGTGGAGCGCACCTTTGAACTACTAAAAAGCAGGTTCCGTTGCCTCCACAAAAGTGGAGGTGCACATCAGTACCGTCCCATCACCTGCTGCAAAATAATAGCAACATGTACAATGCTGCTTAACCTTGCCACAAAGAAAGGAACAGCAGTGGAACTAACTAACTCTGAGGACAAGGGTGAGGACTGTCCACAGCCAGAGCACAGCGCAGCAGGTGTGGCAGCAGAACCGGATAGGAAACACAGACGGGCTAAGATAACACGCAACTACTTCTGAGTGAGTAAGGAGACATAGCCAGTTACTGTATTTTAGTGATGGTGTTTAATGACCATAGCACACCACCAAGATCAAAAGCAGTGTCCACACAAACATGGGTTACGTCACCCATGTCAGTACAACCATAGCATGGCTGCCTCTACTTCTTGCGCCCATGCGCTGCACTGCCACGTTCCCTTGCCCCACTGTCCGCACTGCCGGTTTGTCCAGAGCCAGCGCTGTGGCATTCGCTGCGCCTCCTGGTCTCTGTGGGAGGGGGCGTGATGCTACTACGGCTAGTAGCCTCCTCACTTTCACCCACATCACCTGTTATGGCCACCTTGTCTGTCTGGAGCACTTCAAGTGCAGTGGTCACTGTGACCAGCCCCCTAGCCACATCACGACTGCAGTGTGCCATCTCCTCTTGCACGGCCACAGAGCGTCTGCACATGACAGAGGTTGCAGTGGACAGGCGGTTCACCGCCTTGGTGTAATTGTCCAGCTTCTGCCGCTCCCTGCGCCTTGAAAGACGGTCCTCGTCTAACTTGCTGCACAGCAGCCTCACAGCCTCCGCCACGTCATTCATGCCCTTAGCCATGGTGTTGTTCATGGCACCGATGCCCTTCTCAATGCGATGCATGTGGGCATTCATGTGTGCATCTCCCGCTGCACTGACCTGATTGCTCTCCCTTGTAGGCGCTGGACCTTCAACATGTTACCTTCGAGGCCAGTAAACACACTGTCATCTTCGGCCTGGACCTGAGGACTGGCTGCCCTTGCCCTGCAGCGCTTTGAAGATGTGTGGGCGCGCTCTGTGGGGGACTGTGATCCTGCCCTGGTGTCAACCTCAGCCACTGTAGACTGTTGTCCACCCGTGCTGTCCTCCTCGGACACCTCCATCGGCTGGAGGGTGGCCACTGCATGCCTCCTGCCTGGCGGTGGTGGTGGCGTTGATTGTGGCATTGGTGATGGTGGTGATGGCGTTGATGGTAGCTGTGGTGATGGTGGTGGTGGTGGCGTTGATGGTGGGTGTTGTGGTGGTGGTGGGGTGGGGTGGTGTGCCCTGCAGGCGACTGGTCCTCCTGCTCTCTCCTCTCTGGCCTGGGTGCCCTTCCTCTGCTCCCCTCTGCTGGCCTGCGAGATGGCTCGCCTGTGGAGACAGAATGTACATATGCTCACTTTTCTGGCAGCATTTGCATAGTAATAAATGTAATGCCTGCCAATCACACTGACTGTCCTCTGCCTGCTAATTGCTGTCACATGCCTTTGGGTTTGCTGGATTGACTGTTCTGACATGCGTTACTTCTGACTACATCTCCCATGATGCATTGCAGGTTAGGGGTAAAACATGAACTGGAGTGGGAGTCCCTATGCCTCTCTGGGGACTGGGGGTAGGGTGGGGGGTGCACCGCATGCTGTGAATGCATCTTACCTTGTTTGTTGGCACCTCTGGCTGAGCTGTCTGCATCGCCGACCCCACTCCCACTCCCCGGCTGGAGGGTGGACTCAACCAGCAGATCCAGAGCAGTTGGTGCAGGGGCTGTATTCCTCCCTCCAACTGTGCGCTCTGCCTGCTTCCGCTTCTCTGCAAGCCTCGCCTATGCAGCCTTCCTCAGGTCATACCACATTTTCTTGAGGTCATCAATGGAGCGGTGGGTAACTCCAATGGCATTAATTTTGTCCTGGATAGCAAGCCAGATCCTTCTTTCTTGGGACTCTGGCACCTGCAGGGACTGTTTCCTGAATAAGCGGTCATGGTCCTTGGTGACATCTTCAATGAGGACCTCCAGCTCTCTCCCACTGAATTTCTGCTTTCTTTTCCTCTCTGGTGCCTCATTCTCCATCTCCTGGTTTTCCATTTGGATGGCAATTGGATGTCAAAGTCTGTGGAGTTGCACCTGGCTTCTCTCCTCTGCTCCCTGCCTCACAGTTAGCTCCAGGTTCAGTGCAGCTGCATGGGTGTGGCCACTTCCTGTTTGGGAGGTAATGAGGATGCACAGGATTGACTGATTCCACAAATTGCTATTTTTATTTTTAAATGACCGAATCGGTATTTACTATTCGGTAATGGGGATTCGGTTTATTTTTTTATTGGATTCATTCCGATTCGGTATTTCTTAACGATTTTTACCGATTCGGTAATTTATACCGAATCTTTACGTACATCGTAAATACCAAATTTCTTAATACCGAATCGGTAAAATTCGGTATTAACGAATCGGTATTTCACATTTACCTACATATGGCCCTAGATGTTATATTTTTACTCACTACCATCATAAAGTTTGGCAAGACCAGTACTTGATAATGACAGCACATATTTGTAAAATACGAACACCAGCCAGAGAAGTTTATTTCAGAGGTACTGTTGACTCTAATCCTTGAAGGTCGGGTAATTTTCAGGTCTCGCCTACCAGACATTTCAAGCTGTTTTTCTGCAAAAGACCTATTGTGAGCTGACATGGGGCTTAGAGCTTGCCATTGGTTAGCTTTATTGTCACTCTCGTACTTGCTTCTTATTTGATAGCTTGTGGCCCTCTCCCTGTGTTCTCCCACCCGTGGAGCATAGCCTCCTTTTGAGTTGCTCACTCATATCCTTCCACTGTTCACATTTAAGGAACTACTTTTTTCTTTTTTAATAACACCACAAAGTGCATATGATTTTCAGTTCTCTCCTTTGTGTGCTGCTCACCCCCCTGCCCCCACCCCCCTCAAATGCCACCCACCCAGTGCTCTGTATTGCTCCCAGATTGTTTCTTGCATGAGTTTGCATGTTTGATTAGTGGCCTGCATAGATCTGCAGTCTTTGTCTTGATGAAGATATATTTCTGACTTGAGCCCCTCAGCAGTAACCATCTGCCCTAATTATCATCACAGGCACTTTAAAACCCCTCCTCATACCGACAAGGACCCATGTTCCTAACACTCCACACTTTGTGTTTGTGCCTCAGTCAAAAGTAATAAGCGTGCACACGTTACCCGGTAGCTAACGCCTTAGAGTGTTTATTTTACTTGTTCAGGAGATCGCAGATGCATCAAAAGCATTCGCGTTTCTCGCCATCGGCTTAGGCAGTAGCGGCTAGTGACATTTGAAAGTGGTGAGGAGTGAAAGCAAATACAACACAAAGCTGGAGGTGACAATGGCGGAGGATACATGCTGCTATAATACAACACAAACATTGTGTGTGTCCCATATATAACAACAATGCCATTGCATTCCTAGAAGCTGTAAAGTGCACAATAAATTGATATGCTTTCTGGTGCCCGTTGCTCCAACAAAAAATGATTTCACCAACTTTAAAAGATGTCAGCGTCCTACACAATGTAGCTCACGCTTGCAGACCAATCAGATACGTTACACTGATGACACATGACAAACAAAACGCTGCCTTAGACTTCAGATCGCACATCAAGCAAAATGCAAACCGCAAACAAACCCCCTTTGTTCTGCATTAGAGTTTGCCGCTCAAAGTGGGAATACTCACACTTGGACAAACCTAGAGAGGGGTGCTACAGCAGGGGGAGAGACTACTGTATCATGGCGGGGCTTCATTTGGGAAAATGTGCGCCACAGGCATGTGCCGTGTTCCACATGAGAGTTTTGCACCCAGCCACTTGCTAGAAGCACTCTTAACCCCTTCGCTGCGGCGCGAATTCCGCCGCAGCGCTGGGGGGGGGTGAGGGGTGAGCACGGCGCCGCCATGCTCATGACGGAACCACGCCATCATGAGTCACGGGCGAGCTGTGCTCATGACGGCGTGGTTCCGTCACGACTCCGCCCACTGTCTATTTCGCCCGCACAGGCGGGGAATTAGTGCCGCGTGGGAGGAGCGGCCGCCAACGGCCGCAGCATGACGGAACCACGCCGTCATAAGCACACGCCGCCCGTGGCTCATGACGGCGTGGTTCCGTCATGAGCGCACAAGGGATTAAGTATGCAAACGTCAGTAGAAGCCTCAGAGCCTGCAACATGGTGCTATCTTGGCTCTGTTTATCGATCCATATCATGATCAGCGTTTTCACTCCCGGGCATAATTTAACTCTTTTTAACGGATCAGCAGACTGCTTCATGGATCAACTGGTATTTCTCTCTGCTGATGCATTTTAACTGTGATATCCAATGGGCGATAACCCGTTCTCAAATTATAATTTAAAATAAATAGTGTTAAAGTCAGGATGAAAACGATCTCATGATACAGCCGGTGTCTGAGATGTGGATCAGAGAAAAATGAGGTAGAAAGTGCTGGAAGGGGGATCGGTAGCACTCGAGCCAGTCTGCATCAAAATAACCGTTGTGTTTACCGTTTTCACACAGGCTGCCCCGCCAAATGGTTTGAAATCAATTAGATAAATCTCGAGTCCAGCAAAGAGGGGAGCTAGCAGTGAAAATATTCATACAAATTAAAGCAGAATAGTAGCATACATTAACCCAACACTTCCAGTCCCACTCCAGTCACGATGAGGTGTCCGTTCCAATCTCGCTTCAGTCACGATGAGGCCCACCAGTCCAGTCGCGGCCGGCATTACGGGCAGGTGGGGTGGGGGGGTGGAAATGGGGTCGTCGTGGGGGGGATGGTGGGGGAGGCGTTTTATAACAATATGAACTAAAACTTACTCAGCTTCTGGATAGGTCTGGCGACGACTCCGAGTCCCGACTCCCACCTTCCTGCGCCAATTCCTGCAGGTCCTCGTCATCAGGAAAGAAGGCTGCCTCCCTCCCGCCCCTCCATCATGGTAGGTGCAGCAGGACAGCGCCCCAGCCGGGACATTTTCTCTGCATAGAGAAAATGGGAGAGTGGGTGGTCCGGCTCGAGGGCAGGGGTAGTGGCTTACCCACTGTTGTGGATACTGACTGTTTGGTCGGCTTCAGGGCCGACCAAACAGTCAGTACCCACAACAGTGGGTAAGCCACTCAAGCATGACCGCCCACCCTCCCACCCCCAACCAGGCACTTCTGCTTTCTCGCAGTGTGAGAAGCAGAAACATAAAGCTACGAATATTGGAATTATTTCACAGTGCGTCTGACGTCAAGTAACGCACTAACCGTGAACTTCAGCTTTATTATGGCTGCGCCCTCTTGCAGCAGCGTTTTTTATTGTATAATGTTGTTGAACATGAATTTATATTGCAACACACTTATACATATGCCTTCTGTCAAATATTTAACTTACCAGAAATAAAGATGTGTTCATTTATCCTGAGTTGAATCGGTCGCTAGTGTTTCAAGCTTTTGTCTCTTGCTGGGAGTGTATGTGCCTGCATTCAGCTGTGTGAGCGCTTTCATGTACTAACTCGCCCTTTTGTACAAACTTGTTTGTGTACTTATGAGCTGATAAGGTGCATGTGCCATGTTATTTTTTATCACAACTAAAACCGTTTACTTAAAGCACCTAATCATACAAGAACTTTCAGAGTTTGTTAAGGATATATTTTACAAATGCTTGTTTCTGAATGTGTTATCCTCCTGTCCAGTACATCAAAAAAGATTTTCTAGTTATAAAATTATTTTGTATTCTCTTATGGGTGAACAGTAGATGGGAAACAGCGCTCATCAAGAAACCCACCAAATATCTATTGTACGATCAATATCAATGTGGTGCTCATAAGGTCGGGAGATTCACCCCACTCTGTGATCAAATATCACCAATGCAGTATCATCTAAGTCTTTAACACACACCAATATAGAATGTATAAAGTCCATTTAAATATGTTGAAAGGTTCTCAGTAGTCCTTTTTATTGTTTCAATCTGCTGTTCGGTTTGATATTGTTCTTAGCCACAAAGCCAACACGTGTTTCGTCGCACATTGGATTAACCCGCGACTTCCTCAAGGCTATCTGTTCTTTCGTAGTCCTCCTTAAAGCTGGTGGTAATTCTCTCCTGGAAAGTGTACTATGTGCCCTGTAGTATTCTTCCTCGTCCTCTAGTCTCTTGTATAGTCTGG
This sequence comes from Triturus cristatus, assembly GCF_964204655.1. Taxonomy (NCBI): domain Eukaryota; kingdom Metazoa; phylum Chordata; class Amphibia; order Caudata; family Salamandridae; genus Triturus; species Triturus cristatus. Next base: position 505,797,078 of record NC_140587.1, read on the forward strand.
TGAGGGTGAATTTCAGGGTCAATTTAAAAAACACGTGGAATCAGTGTATGTTATCGTTTCCAATAAAGTTGTGTGTGTCTCTCCATACACGTTGAACACGTATGCTTCGTATCCTGTGAAAAATAGGATAGTACTACATTTATAAGTGCCAACATGTATATACACTTTAAAAATATAGATAGCGTTTTTTTTCAAGCAATTACTATTACCACATGTGTAAAGAACATTTACTGAAAGTTTCGCTATTGCATCTTTTAGTATGAGGGTGTAGGACCTATTTTTCTTTGTCATTTATGGTGCACACATTGTCATATAAAATTGTTAAATTGATAAAAATTCACCATCAAAATCAAATTAATCATTATTTTATACATTTCGTTAGTTATTCTTCTGTTTTATCTAAAATGTAAACCATATAGAAGTAAATTCAATAATGTGAGAATTTCATCATGTTTAGATTTCTAACACACGTTAATAGTACAAGATTATTTTCTTTCATGTATCACAACCTATAAGTGGCGGCTCCCCCATTGGGGTGTGGGGGCATCGCCCCACTGCTTTCTCACGGTGCAAGAAGGCAGAAACATAAATGGTAATAAAAACTACCATTTGTGTTTCTGCCTTCTCGCATTGCGAGAAAGCAGAAGTGCCTCCGTGCCTGGTTGGGGGTGGGCGGTCCTGCTCGAGGGCAGGGGGGGAGTGGCTTGCCCACTGTTGTGGGGACTGACTGTTTGGTCGGCCCTGGAACCGACCAAACAGTCAGTACCCACAACAGTGGGTAAGCCACTCCCCCTGCCCTTGAGCAGGACCGCCCACTCTCCCTTTTTCTCAATGCACAGAAAATGTCCCAGCTGGGGCGCTCTCCTGCTATGCCTACCAATCACAACGCTGCCATTGCAGCGTTGTGATTGGCTGGCGTAGGGGAGGGAAGCTGCCTGCTGGTTGCTTCCTGTTCCTGCAGCAGGAACACGTGATCCAGCTGCTGCTGAGAGCTTGAGTTTATATTCAGTGGCTCTGTTCTAATCAAAGCAAGTTTTGACGCTGCGATTCAGTGGCTGCCTGGCTAAAACATAATGTGCGCTCCTTAAACAAGGTAATGACGTGTATTAATGGTAGAAGGGAGTAACTGGGGTTGGAAGGCCAGAGCCTTCGTTCTTTACTGATGTGCAGTGGCATAGGGCCGCCTTAGCTCCATGACACCTGATATGGGGCAAGTGGGCAACGGCAACCATATCTCCATGCCACCCTCAGCCCCTCTAACAAGCATGGTCAGAGGCTCCGGAAATTTCAATATACCATGTACTAAGTCCGTAGGCCCAAGAGGAGCCGCTGCGTCACAGAGGAAGCAGAGGCCTACATTATGTGCCGGAGAGTATCCTTTCTCACACATGCATTACACAATCGGAGCCTCTGCGTGCGTGCCGTGGGGGTTGTGTTTATAAAGACATTGATTTGTGTGGTGCGTTTGTGATTTTCGACATGCCTCGCCGAGATTGAGACCCCGTACCCGACACCCAGGTACGTTTTATTATAATTGTTTTATTCCCCCTACCCCGTGACCCCGACGGCAGAATGAAGCTCGAGAAACTCTTTGTAATATTACTTTGGATATTGGTGGGCGCGCTGTTTATTAACGGACAGAGACCAGTTAGGAACATTTGTCAATAACGAGTTATTTATTATCTGGAAGTCTTCGCATGCATACTTTTGAATGTAGCTAGTGCCTTGAAAGAAGGTTCATACGTCTCGGTGCCGCAGATACCTTGGCGCAGCAGGTGCAGTGACACCGAGGCCTTAGAGGCCAATTGAACCCAGATAATTACAGTATGTTGCTACCCTATTTGCATGCATTATTGCTTCACTACTGGTGCACGCGCGTACAGCTAATTCGTCGTTGCAATTTTTGTGTGAAAGCCTGCGTGAGCGACGGTGACATAGACATATTTTCTTAATTTGTATGCATCTGTTACTTTACTGTACACAAATGGAGGGCACTTCGAAACATACTGGACGGCACTTTCTAAGAGCGAATTGATTACAGAAACGGTAATACAAGTGAAATTTACTTCAGGTAAAAAAAATGGAAAATATCTCGTGTTTGCATTTGGGCGATATAGTCGTAATATTAATAAGTGTCTCCCTTAACTGTTTTCTTTTTAAGATAACCGGAACTTGAATGGCACCACAGCAGGCGGGCAACTAGAGCCAAATTTCGGGGAGGGGGGGAGAGGGGGGGGGGGGGTGAAAAAGATTTCGGGGGGCTAAGTCTTCCAGCCATAGGCTGAGTGGCTGTAAGAAGGGGTGAAAACACAACAAAAGCCTGATTAACGAGTAAATGGTCTTTTAAAGACCCGTGAAGTACTCTGGTGCGGCTGCAATTAGACGGACGCCAGCCCGCGAGGCTGTTTCAGCCGGGCTGTCGCACACGACGGGGGGGGGTGCTGAAGCCCAGTGAGCCCAATGGGTGTTGCGCGCCTGCACCACAGACGTTTTCCACACTCAGTAGTGACTGGTCTGTTAAATGCGTGGGTGTATGGATATTTTCTTCAAATTATTTGAGTACATAAACTGCGCTGAGTGGAACTAATTTATTAAGAGAGTGTCAAATTAAACAGGGTTGGTGTACTGGTGTTTTGCCCAGTTTTGTTTTACAGAATTTGCAGTGGTATTTAACTTGCAGTGACGTAGTTTGTGCATCAAGTACATAGGTAGTGTGTTTGGAAACTACAACTTTCATGGTCACATAGTGGGGCATAAAGTTTGTTTACCTTCTCCTTGTGTTCTTAATGCCCGCACGTGATATATATATATATATATTTTGATTTAACATGTGGCTATTGGATACGTTTTCGTTTAAAACCCCAAACCCCCTACCTTCGACCCAGGGGACATATACATTTACTTTTCTGGAAGTCGCTGGGTGTATAGTTCAGCATTGCTGTTGTGGAAGGCAAAGAAATACAATATAGTAGAGCAGCCTTAATATATGATTAGGACTCGGAGGTCTGAGGAATTTACATTTATTAAAGAGATAATGGTAAATTTGTTTTACTTTAATGGTTGCTTAATACCTTGCCTCATTTCTTCTCATATCGATCTATTTGCTCGTGAAAGGGACCAACAAACATTAATTCAGCTCGTCTCGGCTAGTACAGTATGTTTTGTGTTTAACATGTTCATTTATTTTGACGATTCATGACAACATTGCTCTGGGGTCTCCTTTTCTCTGTGCGAGAGAAGGTGGGGTTATGTTATGTTATGTTACGCATTTTTATAAAGCGCGCAGCTGCCCCGGCAAAGGGGCGTCCCGGCGCTAACCACAAAAGTCCAGAGGAAAGGGAGGGGGGGATCAGGCCACAGGAAAGAGGTAGGTCTTAATAGCTTTACGGAATGTGGTCAAACAGTCCATAGTACGGATTGACAGAGGCAGGGAGTTCCAGAGCTTAGGTGCCAAGAAACAAAAAGATTTGCCTCCAGCTCTGGATCTCTTGACTCTGGGGACAGCAGCCAGCATCAGATCGGATGAGCGCAAGGTGCGCCTAGGGGTATAAGGATTAATAAGATCAGATAAGATCTCGGGACCAGAGAGTTTGAGGATTTTAAAAGCAAGGCAGAGGGATTTATATTCAATTCTTTTTGAAATAGGGAGCCAGTGGAGGCGACGAATGGCTCCTCTTCCGGAGCATGATCTAGACAGACCTAGAATAGCGCGAGCTGCAGAATTTTGAGTGCGCTGGAGCCGATTCAGCTCAGCTTTATTGACCCCCAATAGCAGAGAGTTTGCATAGTCCAGTCTTGAAAGAATGGTTGCTTGGACTATGAGCTGGCGAGTTGCTGAGTCAAAAAACCGGAGAGCAGGCCGTAAAGTACGCAGCAACCCAAAGCAGGTGCCAGCTATCTTTTTGGTGTGATCCTGAAAATTTAGGGTCGAATCAAACAGCACGCCAAGGTTCTTCACCACCGATTTAGGGGGGGGGGGGGGAGGACCCAGAGATGGAGGCCACCAATGGGAGTTCCAGAGCTCCTTGTTTTTGCCTACTAAAAGGACCTCTGATTTACCAGCATTAAGCTGGAGACAATTCTCCGTCAACCAGCCTGCGATAGCTTCAAGGCCCCGTTGGAATTGGGCGGCGTCTTGAGCAAGGTCGTCAGAAAGAGCTACCGTGAGCTGGGTGTCATCGGCATATGAGACCATTGAGAGTCCATGGTGGCGAGCAACAGCGGCCAGGGGCTGAAGATAAAGATTGAACAAAGCTGGGCTGAGTGCTGAACCCTGAGGAACCCCCTGCGTGATGGATTTAATGGCGGATGAAAAAGGAGGGGCCGAGACTTGAAAGGATCGATCGGTCAAAAAGGAACGGAACCATTCCAGAGCAGCGTCTTTAATCCCAGCTTCTTCCAGCCGGCGTAGGAGAATCTGATGCGACACCGTATCAAATGCGGCGCTCAAATCCAATAATATGAGCGCTGCTGTTTGGCCGTTGTCAAGGAGAAAACGTAAATTTTCGCTGACAGCTAGAAGAGCGGTTTCGGTGCTATAGCCCGAGCGAAAACCGTTTTGAGATTGATCTAAGATCTTATTGTTGGTTATGTGCTCGGCAAGAACTTTATTGACATGGGCCTCCGTAACTTTAGCTGCCCATGGTAAAAGAGAGATTGGCCGAAAATTCTCTGATTTGGAAGAATCAAGGTGCGGTTTTTTTAGCAGGGGGAGTACCTTGGCTTGTTTCCAGGTCACAGGGACCAAAGCCCTGCTGAAGGAGGAGTTGATAGTGGAGAGAAGGGGTTGAAGGAGGACCGGGAGACAGTCTCGGTATTGCGAGGGTCTCAGGGGGTCCAGAGGGGACCCTGATTTAACTTTAGAACTGAGGGTCAGGAACTCCTCTTGCGAAATGGGAGGAATACATTCCAGGGGAGGATAATGAGTAGGGGTCGGAGGGTGTGCTTGCTTAGTGGAATGATTAGGGAAGGTCTTGTAGATGTTTTCAACCTTTAGAACAAAGTAGGAGGCCAATTCTTCACATTGTTTATCAGAAGCAATATGAGGCGTAAGAGGCTCCTTCCTTTTCTTCAAGTCATCTAGGATTTTAAAAATACATTTAATAGGGTTGTTACTGGAGGCAATTTGATTCGTAAAGAAGGCCGTTCGGGCGTGATGTATGGCTTTATGATAGCTTTTTAAAGTGGCCTGATATTGCTTCTTCCTTAATGGGCAATAGTCCTTGCGCCAGACTCGCTCACTATGTTTGCAGGTGCTGCGCATAGTGGCAAGGGTATCTGTGTACCACGGACTAGGGCAGGCGCCGCGTCCCTTCGACCACTTTAATGGGATAAGGGAGTCAAGTGCAGCGTTAATCCAGTCACAGATTTCCTTGTAAGCTTGTTCTGGATCGAGGTTGTCAATGTTAGGGAGGCTGGAGGACAGGCAGGCCAACAGGTCCTCCCGTTTGAGTTTATGCCAATAGCGTTTAAACGAAGCTTTAGGCGAGGTTCTGGAGGCGGTCTCTGCTATGGGAAGAAGAATAGTGATCAAGTAGTGGTCAGACCAACAGACCGGACTAGGGGGGATGACCTGAAGGGAGGAGATGTTGGAAAAGACCGGATCTAAAAGGTGACCAGCCAGATGCGTAGGTTCCAACACCAGCTGTTTAAGTTGGCAGGCTTCCAAATCAGCGAGCAGGGAGCTGACACATGAATCGAGGTGCTGGTCAAAATGGATGTTCAAGTCGCCTATAAGAGTAAAGTTAGCTGTTCTGGACGCAAGAGCATGAATAGCTTCCATCAAGGCTGACTTAAACTCAGAAGAAGGGCCGGGAGGGCGATATATCAAGAGGCCAGAGAAGGTATAATTGGCATTTGGGGAGATAGAGAAGCGAGCACATTCAGAGCCAGCAATGACCTCACGAACGAAGGTACAAAGAAGGGATGACTTATAGATGACCGCGAGACCGCCGCCTCTGGTATCTCTGCTGACGGTAAGGATGTTAAAACCTGGGGGAAGAGCAAGCCCCTGTTCGATCACCGTATCAGTCGTCAGCCATGTCTCTGTGATGAAAAAAACATCTGGGGATTCAGTTTCAACAAGATCGTAGATTTCGTTGTGGTGTTTCACTAATGAGCGCGTGTTGAGGTGGAGGATTTTGAAGGGGTGTTTGGTAGGGGAAGGGAGGACGGGTGAGGGAGGGGGGTCGGAGCTAAACCTGCAACTATTACAGCAGAAAGGTCCCTCGGCATTAATACATTGAACCATGCTGCACTGGGGAGGATTAGGTCTAACAGCCAGCAGGAAGTCCCTGGTGTACCCCCGCGTACTTGACACTAAACCAGCAGCGAGGCTGACCGCTGGCGGCGTACTGGCGCGGACGGGCGCAGACGGGCTTGCCTTAGGCGCGCCTTCGGCGCGCCATCGGCGCGCCCGCTGCGCTCGCCCGCTGCGCGCCCGAGTCAGCGTCTGCTTAAGTGCAGACATGTGGTGGAAAGACTAGAGCGGTCCGTGAATACCTCCAAGATGGCGTCCCCCCAGCCACCACACGTGGGGCCGGAGTGCCGAACTGGAGGTGCTCCAGGAGCTGAGGACCCCCCAAAGTGACAGGTAAGCACAGAAGCGTAGCGCTACCAGCCTGTTATTACGCTGACAATTATAGTAGGTATAAAAGCCCCCAACCATAAAATCCGTAAAACAGTTCACAAAGGGTAAAATGTGCAGTAGAGATAAAAACGATTTAAAAAGCAGATTTCACTAAAAATTAGCAGAAAATATCGTAAGCTGTAGCTCCCGGCTCAAGCCTCAGGAGATTGTGGTTGCGCGCCCGAGTCAGCGTCTGCTTAAGTGCAGACATGTGGTGGAAAGACTAGAGCGGTCCGTGAATACCTCCAAGATGGCGTCCCCCCAGCCACCACACGTGGGGCCGGAGTGCCGAACTGGAGGTGCTCCAGGAGCTGAGGACCCCCCAAAGTGACAGGTAAGCACAGAAGCGTAGTGCTACCAGCCTGTTATTACGCTGACAATTATAGTAGGTATAAAAGCCCCCAACCATAAAATCCGTAAAACAGTTCACAAAGGGTAAAATGTGCAGTAGAGATAAAAACGATTTAAAAAGCAGATTTCACTAAAAATTAGCAGAAAATATCGTAAGCTGTAGCTCCCGGCTCAAGCCTCAGGAGATTGTGGTTGCGCGCCCGAGTCAGCGTCTGCTTAAGTGCAGACATGTGGTGGAAAGACTAGAGCGGTCCGTGAATACCTCCAAGATGGCGTCCCCCCAGCCACCACATGTGGGGCCGGAGTGCCGAACTGCAGGTGCTCCAGGAGTTGAGGACCCCCCAAAGTGACAGGTAAGCACGGAAGCGTAGCGCTACCAGCCTGTTATTACGCTGACAATTATAGTAGGTATAAAAGCCCCCAACCATAAAATCCGTAAAACAGTTCACAAAGGGTAAAATGTGCAGTAGAGATAAAAACGATTTAAAAAGCAGATTTCACTAAAAATTAGCAGAAAATATCGTAAGCTGTAGCTCCCGGCTCAAGCCTCAGGAGATTGTGGTGGGTTCAATGGGGGTTCCAGACTCCTCTTAATTGTTCATTCCTCCAGCGCTGGTGCTGCCCATTCTGTAGTCAGCTCCTTATCAATTATTCATTTTAATGCTTGTGTAGTTGAACTAAGAGTTTAAAGAAACAATTAGCGTTGCGGGACAGGCCCAGCCCCCTTTCAGGCGCCTGCTATAAGTGTGCCCCACTGTGTCTTGAGCCCTCTATCACCGTATTGCTGGTAAAGGAAGGCAATAAATATTGTGTGTAAGCTTGTAAAGGTTCTGACATAGTTTATGCTTTTGTGTTTCATTAGCATGCTGCTAGCTGGCTACTAAAAAACAAAAGCGTAACACTTGTCAGAACCTTTATGCGCTAACACACTATGTGATGCTGTACAACAAAGTGTGCAATGCAGATAGGTACAAGGTCAAGTGACATAAATCACCCCTAACGACCCAGTACCAATTGAATCACCAGGTCACAAGTGACCTGAATGAGACAAAGTTCCTTGTAGGGTGCTCTACTGCCTTTTTAATGCTGTCTCATTTTGTCCAGTCTGAGAAATCCCAATAACTTCTATTTCCTCAGTTGATTTTATTTGTAAAGGTAAATACATAAATAAGGAAATCTGTGAGGAACTCAGCATTGTTGTCTCAAAGTGTGTTATGAAATTCTTCGATTATACTGAATAAGCAGCTACATGCGTCATTATATGAAATCTACTGATTTCATAACAACACTTTCACAGTTGCTTTATTAACCTTTTTGCTTTCTCAAATTTGTTACTTGTATGTATGATATAATTTAAACTACTCTTTTTCTGCATGTTTTTACGGTGTAGCAACTAAAATTCATTATTTTCGTAATTTTTCTATAACGTGAAATTTTCGCACCTTTATGTATTTTTTCTCAAAATTGTCTTGTCCAATTTTTGTTCGTCTTTAAAAGTGTAAATTTCCGCTTTATCACTACTAACAAGAGATACGTTCGTCACAGGTCGTTGAACATTCAAGTGCATTCGTTAGAGTCTTGGGGCTTTGTTTACTTCTTTCCGTTGCAAGGTATTGAAGCCTACAGTCTTGGGAAACCTGCCATGCCCGGTGTGCCGTGAAACACTCCCTGCGGTTACGTCTGCATGTACTCTGAGGTAACATTCCTCCAAATCAACTACTCTGAGCAGTTTTTTTTTCAACCCAACCCTTCTGTGGAATGTAAGCGCCGTCTTTCCTTTCTTCAAAGTCTTACATCCTGTAGCTTACATTAGTGACTTGCCGAACCTGATGCCCATCCTCAGGTGTGGTGGCTGCGTGTGCGCAGGACGCGCCAGATTTCATCATTTCCGGGACTGAAAGGGTTTCTTTTTTTAGCATTGGAAGACTGACTCATCAACGATATTCTTAAACACAATAATGAAAAATACGTCAGGAGGCTGTCATTTCCGGCCTCGAGCACATCACTTGTTAGAAACGATTGCAGCTTGGAGGCCAACATTAGGAAACAAGCTTTGTTAAAACCAATAGGTCTCGCCTATGGGGTAGCTATATGTTTTGGAAAAGTGCTTTAGCCATGTTATACAACACTGTGGCTGCTGATCAGCATGGCTTAAAGTAGCTTCAATAATACGAGTTACTTTTGTACATTGAATATCATTGTGAGCTTCCGCTATTAGGTTTGTAATAATGACCACATCAGACAAGATTACCTTAGTGGGCACCCTATGCAACGATTACTGGCACTGTCACCTCTGGGCATCAGGAGGTTTGCAGCGACAATGTAAACAAGCATTTGCAATGCAATAGGTCTCGCATTTACCAGAGTTTGAGCTATTGACATTGCAAATGACAATGCCTTTTATTTAGGTTTTAAAAATGAAAACAAAAATAAAAGGCATTGTAATTTGCAATGTCAATAGCTCAAACTCGCGCAAATGCGAGACCTATTGCATTGCAAATGCTTGTTGGTACATGTATTGCAAACAGAATTTGTATCTTACTGTAGACTTATGCTGGACTTGCAAGTCATTGAATTTGCTGATATTTCTTTTTTGGTACTTAATTTATACCAATAGAATAATTATAAAACTATAAGAAGTACCTACTGCCTAGCTGGAAAGCAGTGACAAGTAATTTTGCGAAAAAACAAAGGCACAGCAAGCGAAAGCGTGCCCAGCAGGACGATGACCTCCTGCGACATCTTCAGCAGGTGCTGCTGGTGGAGCTTGGGTGCTATTAGCACACTCAACTGGTTCAGCTTAGATCTGCGTTACTTTAAGGCCGAGAATCATAAATGCCTCTGTGAATCCGGCCCTGTGCTTTGAAGCGTGTTGACGAGAAGCCAGCCTAGCGCCACCAGACAATGAGTCCACACAAGTGAGAGACGTCAGTGAATATATTAAAGATTATAACACACTGTGCATGGCATCGGGCAGCCTTCTTCTCTACATATGCCAGTGTTTTAGGCCAATTAAAGCACGCTTTGTGGGTTGGGGCCTGTTGGTAACGTAGAGGGAGCTTGGCTATGATGAATATGCAGGACTGGAGGAAAAAAAGAGGCGGGGTTAAGCCTGTCTCGCGCTTGACGGCCCTTCCTGCTCCCATTATTAATGGCCTGGATGTGAAGGCTCCTGCCGTGACCCCCACACACAGTTATCCTTGGAGTGATGGCTCCGATAAGAGCAAATGGTTGGGCGCTTGGTGGGGAAAGTGACTGAGATGGAAGAAGGACTCCCCAGCGCTACTTAATCCATCCCAGACAAAGCTCTGGGGACAGCGACTTAACAGAGCGTGAAAGAGAAAACAAACACTGGGCGCTACCTGCAGGAACACTATTGATTACTCCCTGGGCCGCGCACTTCCTACTCTGACTGAGGCGGGCTTCAAGCAGGCACCAGTCTCTGCGTTGTCTGTTGTCTCCGCCAATGCAGGGTTGTCTGCTACTTTCTATCACTAGTGCACAGTCCTAAACGTGCGCTTACACGCCCTAGTGACAGAGTGCCATTTAGTGAGCACACTGATAGAGTGTTTATCTGGGCCAACTCAGTTTTGTCTTTTCGGTGATAAAAGGTATCTCGGTACCTGCCAGCATTTAGGAGAACAAGCGCTCTGCTGAAATGGAAGGTGAGGTGCCTTTCAATGAAAATAAACGTCGCTGGTGCTGTAAGCCACTGAGCTCTCTTGCTGCCCTTTGAACTTGCAATATGGAGAATGCTCACGGATCTCTGAAGTAGAGATTCACAATTGTCATTCAGTTTACCATACTTCACTGGAAAGTTATGTAGGAATAGTATTTCCATATTACATTAACCTGACAGAATGAGAGTTATCCTAATATGCCATTTATGGTAAGTGTAAATAACCGAGGTTACTAATACCAACTTTAGCCGCACTCTATCGACCTCAGAAGGCTAAACCCTCGCTTTCACCTTGCCAGATCTGGAGCTTGTGAACTGCAGCAGACCGCACCCATGTCAATGCGAGCACTTAACTCGCTGAGCCGAGATTGCTGTACAGCTACATTTCACAGAGCGAGGGATTGCTAACTGAATAACTCTGCCTGATGACCTTACAGACTTAAGGACCAAGCTTGCGCATTCTTTACGCAAGACATTTCCTTTTGTCAGAGAGCGAGGAAGGTGGAAGCTGCAGTGTGTACTCCAAAACACAAGTTGGCTGCTTAACCCCTTCGACGCGCATGACGGAACGGTTCCGTCATGCACGTCGGTTGGGCTGTGCTTATGACGGAACCGTTCCGTCATGGCCCCGCCCGCGCTCAGAACCTTCAGCGTGGCGCGGAAATCCGCGCCGCGCTGAAGGGGTTAAATAAAACTTGCATTTAAAACAGCCAGTGAGGCATTGTTTTCCTCTTTATAGGTTTATTTGTGCACTTGCTCCTGTTTTCGCCTCAGTCCTCACTAGCGCCGATGCAATCGCATATTCACTTCATTTTTTGGCAGTGCTACTTTAATGTCTCATGTTTTCAGCGCAGCTGCTGGCTACATTCGCGTGCACGCACGAGCACACGTAATACAGGCCAGACATGCGTTTTTTAAAGAAAAAGTAATGCGATATTGTGCAGTATTTTATTTTGTGAAAACATTGGTCCAGGATAAACAAGTGGTTGCAGCATTCCCCTGCATAATATAAGACAAGCGCTCAGACGCGCTGTGTTCTTTCGACTTCCTGCGGACCCCCAAGCGCGAGGTAGCGCTCCCCTTTGTGTTAATTGTTTTCACATGCAAGCGAGAGGACGCGCTGTTTACTTTAGAAGCCATTCCGCCCGTATGCGCGAGAGCGCGCTGCTTCGTAATCCTGTGACCTTCAAGCGCGAGGAAGGGCTGTCTTTATTATTTTGCCACAATCCTGACGAGAGCGAGGTTGCTCACACACTGCTATAAAGACATTAGAAGTATAGCGTGAAGCGGTGCTGAACTCTTGGTTGTATTCTCCTTGAGGCTTATCAATCGCCTAGACATGTGAGTAAGAAGGACTTGCAATTGCTGTGTCATTTTTTTTATTTTTGTTTTTATATTATTACACTCTATGCTGTAAGCGAAGTTACACTGCCTGCCTAGGAGGATCTGTGTTACAGTGTAGACTGCAACTGCATCAGCTGGGAATATTGGCAGACGTATGCCTTTGAATAGACTGGCAGCAATTCTGGTTAGAAGAAAGACGAGTTCAAAACACGCAGCAAACTGGAGGGAGGGCGCACATTTAACCAAGATGTGGTTGCAAAAGCATGTTTTCGCGGCCGCTTTGATGTTCGCAGTGGCCGCGCGGCTCACTGAGAACATCAAAGAGCCCGCAAAATGTACACGCAGGCTGCCAAATGGTGCGCGCGCCTGGCGCACATGCACTGTAGTTGGGGGCCTGAAAAGCACTCGTTTGCACTTCCAAATCCCCGTTTTCTATAGCTCTCGCCAGAGCAGCGCTAAAGCGCTGGCTCAGGCGAGACCTAAAAAGGCTTTGTCAATTTGGAATGTCTTCACATGGGTAGCTGCAACACTAGAGCAAGGTAATATTGTTTGTAACAAGTCTCCTGATAACCACATCATTTATCACCTAAATATCAACTTTAAATATATTTTTGAAACTCAGGCAGTTTTCACCAAATATCAGACTTAAGTTCTGAAAATACACACATTTTTGTCTCAAATACACACTCTTAAATTTTAGTTCCCAAATATTATTTCAACCAAACAAAAGCTTCAAATTTAGTAAGCCGGGTTGCACACAGTAGTGCTACTTATAGGTAGCAGGAAAGCTACCAGTAGGAGAACCTGTTGGAGAATCCTGTTGTAGAGTGTCGTATATTGCAGTTGTGTAAACTGGCAAATAGTGAGTGTTGTGGAGTGTCATGGAATGGAGTGGAGTGATGTAGAGTGGCACTGAGTGTTGTAGAGTGGAGTGTCATAGTGGAGTGTTGTATAGTGGAGTGTCAGAAGGTGGAGTAGAGTGCAATGGAGTGGCGTAGAGTAGAGTGACGTGGAGTGGCATGGAGTGGCGTTGAATATATTAGAGTGGAGTGGCCAGTATTGAAGTGGGTTAGAGTGGATTGGATTGAGTGCAGTTGGTTAAGTGGAGTGGATTTCTTGGAGTTGAGTGGATTGGAGTGGCTTCATACATGCCAACATTTTGAAAGTGGGAGATTTAAAAATAATAATCAGGAGAATGTATTTTTGCAAAGTCTTTTCTATTGACGCAGATGCTAATTCAGACGGGAGACAGCCAAAATAAAGCTGTTATTTGCTTAACAAATCGGGAGTCTCCTGACTGAATCAGGTCTATTGGCATGCATGCGGATTGGATTGGCCTGGATTACAGTAGAGTGTATTAGAGTGGAGTCTATTGGACTGGAGTGGATTAGAGAGGAGTGGATTGGACTGGAGTGGATTGGATTTCAGTGGATTGGATTAGGGTGAAGTGGTTTAGGGCGGAGTTTATTACAGTGAAGAGGAATAGAGTGGATGGAAGTGGATTGGAGTGGAGTGGATTGGCGTGGTGTGGATTGGCGTGGAGTGGATTAGAGTGGAATAGGGTGGAGTGGATTAAAATGGAGAAAAGTGGTCTATAATGGGGTGGATTAGAGTTGAGTGGATTAGAGAAGAGTGGATTGAGATGCAATTGATTAGAGTGGAGTGGAGTAGATTAGAGTGGAGTGGATAGGGTTGTGAAGCTGTGTTAGGTATGACTTCAAAGAAAAGTGCTGTAGTGCTTCATTAGCTGGAATGCATGAAGGAGCATGGTGTGATTCAACATATGACTGACAAAGTGCCTTTTCATAACAGGAACCGCAAGTGAAGCAGTTAGCTGTTTGAGAGAAAGAGGAGAATCTAATTGTAGAGTTGTAGATGTCTGGTGGCCGTGGAAGTGCTAACCTGGCACTTTCTAAAAGAAGAAGCTGTGAGAGAGCAGTTTGTCCTAAATGGAACTAGAAGCTGCTTTTTGATTATTTGGGGAGTATAGTTTGTTTGCCTCATGCCTACAGTGGGGTTTATACTCTTTTACTTAGATTTGACTAGAAAGAATTACACACTAGCACCAGCAGACTGCTAGCCCACACTAGTTCAATGCCACTCCCACACCACGTAGACACCTTCATATCTGATGACCACTTCCAGTATCATACTACCACTCCACCACCACTCTTCCCCATGGCACTCCCACCTCCACCAGAGAAATACTAGCCCCAACACTTCAGTACCACCCCCATAACTACATGATCACTGTCCGCCAACATACACTTCCACCCTAGGTACCATACTACCAATCCCTATTACCAAAAACAGCACCGAACTGCGAGTACATATTACTGCATAAATCAACAGCCCATTACTACGCTCAAATACTGCACTACCACATCACCTTTCTACAATCCACGAGCAATGCACTGCCACTCTTACAACTTCTTTCCACCGTCATCAAACTAATATAGAATATTATATCTCCACCCCACCACATTATAAACTATGACATGCACTACCATGACTAAGCATTGCACTGTCACACCAGCAACTCACTATCACTCACCACCACCTCTGCTTCCACCATTAGGCACACCACCACACTACCATTCCCCCACCAGCACAATACAGCCACTGCAGTAACAACCCCAGTACTGTACAACCGTCCCTTATCAATATACTGCAACTCCCTAGAACCTCAGTTCCACAGCACTGGCCAGGACAGCCCTAACACAACACTGTTGCCCCAGCACAGCACTTCCTACCCACATCTGCCACTGCACTATCTCTCCACACCACTACACTGTACCTGCACGAAACCCACCTCCCACAGCATGACCACTCTCAACCATCTAAATACGCCTCCTCCATCACACTGCATTATTACAAAACACTACAACCCACCACCAATTCCAAGCCACTATCTCTCCCTGACATCAACTGGGTAACACCATCAGTACCACACTGCCTTCTTCACCGCTGCACTGCATGATTATTAAGCTAGCATCTTATTTGCAGGCTGAAGTTAGCTTGTTACTCGGACAGCATCTTATTCACGGTCTGCATAATATAAACACATTCAATTCAATAAACATTAAATAGTTTATACAACTGTATTTAATCAGAATTTGGATTGTCATACTATGGGTATGTTGTTTTTCAAATACAGCAAATACCCTTATAAGATCCACAAGGATTTGGCCTGAGCCAAGCATCTATGCCACCCTCAATATTCATGTTGAAAATAATAAATACAGCGCCCATCTGCACTACTTATATGTAAAGTTTATGAGCTAAGCAACATTTGCCCCAATAAGGGCTACAAAATAGGTAACCATCACGTCAAACACCTTCCTACCTCTGAATAAACAAGCATTAAAAATGCAATAGGTCTCGCCTTTTATTAAGTTAAAGCCATTTGCTATGCTATACAATACCATTAGGAAAGCAAATGGCTTTAACTTAATTAAAGGCAAGACCTATTGCATTTTTAATGCTTGTTTCGGCTTTTCATGGGCCTGTTTTATGGCCTGTCTGGTCGTTCACTGACATGAAAACAGCTAGCATTTGCAAATAAGTCTTATTCAGCTACTAAGGCTAATGAGGTACTTGTTGATTTAATGTCCCCACCCGCAGTTTATTTATTTAAATATATAAAAGTGTGCAAACACTGTGGTATCCAGCGCTACACAAGGTTCCAAGGAAGCACAGCGGTGGCAGGGAGAGGGTTGAGGGGCACTGGCTGAGCCTGGATAATTGCACTGGGGGTATAGACAGTACTTGGACAACAAAAACACTATGCGATATTGGGTAAATTGAACACGAGACCCGGTGTGAAGAGTGGGACAATGTACCGGGGGAAATAAGAACACCACGAGGTGTGTGAATACATTGCTAATAGGGTAAACAACGTGTCTGAGGCGAGATCGCTAAGAAAGCAAGAGTCCTCTGGGAGACCAAAAGATAAGGTAAACAGGCCCGACCACATGGGTCTCAGATAACCAGCAAGAGGAAGTGAGATAATTGATAAGATAGGACTGCAAAAAGTGAACAGGCAGTGAAAGCACCTTGTGTGAATACCAGACCCTGCGCAGCGCTCTGCTGCCTTCTGTTAAGTTTCACGCTATAGAAAAGCCGCATTGCAACTAATTGTAAATCACAGTTAATGAAGGAAACAAAACTGATGCGTTGTACGATTGCAAGCACACGAAGCAAGCAATCCTTTTTCCACCCCACGACCTTCAGACACCAACCAACACATGCACTTCCTCATGCACCCCGGCAACCGCAGCAATGCAAGTTTACCTCATGTCCATACCACAGTAACGCGCACACAACTGGTGTAGTCCTCGCTCCACTCACGATAGTAAAGCACAGGACACAGCAGTGCAAACGGAGAGAGAATGTGTGTGAGAGAGCAGTTACTGTGCGGGTGGGCGGGGAGCTGCTGTTGCGGTGTGTCAGGTGGTTTTTAGCGGTATCTGTTGGTGCCATGGTGTGATTTGTGTCAGTAGGGTGTGATAGAATTCAGCACAGCAGTGCTCTGTTGCCCCGTTGCACTCTGTCTTCCCCTGTACAGCACTGGGCATACCACTCTGCTTCACTCAGCCACAGCGCCAGTCAAGCGGCACAAACCAGTGTAAGGGGTAACACTGATGGAGGAAGAGGGCACATTGATAGCAAATACTTGTTGGTTAGGGGAGCTCCAGGTTCTTAGGCGACGGCTTGTGATCACAGGAACTTAGCGTGGCTCCTTTTGGACGAGCCCCTCGTTGCCGGGTGACACTCTGCTTTTGTGCCAATCCCAGCGCAGCTATGCTCTGACGTCGGCAGTCTCTGGGCCGGCGTCGGTGAAGGCAGCACAGTGCTCTTGCAGCTCCCGGGCCGGCGGTGGTGATTACGGGCACATGGAGCTTTCAGGCACACGCTTTCAGGCTCACGGGCCAACAGCGACAATGGCACACAGCGCTCTCCTCTGGTCACGTCACGGGAACAAAGATGGCGTCGGGCTGTCCACATGGGCCGTCCTAAAAGTGGTAACCCAACAGTCCGATTGCCAATCACGCACCAGCGTTTAACATAAATGCTGATACAAACCAATGGAAAAGAAGGGCGTGGCTTAAGTCCCCGTCCAAAATTGAATTGATTACAAAAGGCCCTCATATAGCGAGAGCAGCGCATGCGCGCTGCTAACGTCAGGTGAGACCTTAAACTCGGCAATACCAAAAGGGGTTGATGGACGGAGCGTTTGAGCAAATCAAACACTCACCCCCAGTCAACTGATCTGGGTTTAATCCATCATCATTCTTTAGCTCACTCCACCACACCAGCTCAGACATGGCCATATGCAAATCAGTCTGGCCCTGTGCCTCATGGGAATAGTCCAGCCCGAACTGCCAAGCCATGTCTTCCCTAGACCAGAAACAAGCATCCTGGGACCGGTTTCGGGTTCATAACCCTCATCAGCCAGGCTATCTTGAATCCAGTGGCAAACTGAGCAAGGGACCCACGTCTGGGCATACCCTGCCAATTTAGGGCGAACAAAGCGATACCAAAGGGGATGATGGACGGAGCGTTTGAGCAAATCAAACACTCAACCCAGTCAACTGATCTGGGTTTAATCCATCATCATTCTTTAGCTCACTCCACCACCCCAGTTCAGACATGGCCATCTGCAAATCAGTCTGACCCTGTGCCTCATGGGAACACTCCAGCCCGAACTGCCAAGCCATGTCTTCCCTGGACCGGAAACAACCATCCTGGGACTGGTTTCGGGTTCATAACCCTCATCAGCCAGGCTATCTTGAATCCAGTGGCAAAGTGAGCAAGGGACCCACGTCTGGGCATACCCTGCCAACTAAGGGTGAACAAAGCGATACCAAAGGGGATGATGGACGGAGCGTTTGAGCAAATCAAACACTCACCCACAATCAACTGATCTGGGTTTAATCCATCATCATTCTTTAGCTCACTCCACCACCCCAGTACAGACATGGCCATATGCAAATCAGTCTGACCCTGTGCCTCATGGGAAGAGTCCAGCCCAAACCCACTGTTTTTCACTTGAAAGTGTCCTAAAGTGCAGGAGTATGTCATCACTAGCCTAAGCAACTTTCATGCTGTGATTACTATGGTATGTGTCATGAGTTATCTATGTTCCCAGACTGTGTTTGTCATCGACACTAATTATCCAGTTGTAACCAAAAATAATTGTGTTCTATTTGGGTAGAAGTTTTCCAGTCAATTATAGGGCAGTCGCACTCCTGTATGGTTAAGGTAAATGAAGGTGAATAAAGGTGTTGATGGTAAGTCGGTGCAACCTGGTTAATCCTCCTGAGTACGAGCAGTTATTATAGTAACACTGGATTTGCGTTATCCATGCTAGTGGAAAACGTCCCCAGGATGCACTCAGAATGACTATTTTCAATAAAGTTAAAAACAAATGTATCTTGAAATTTCTTGATTCCATTTATTGCAGAATTTTCAACAATGATTCTTATTCATCAATTGTTTCAAAAGATTCACCCAATGCATTTCGGGCCGCGCCCTTCTTCAGGGGACTTGTATTCTGTGAATAAACATACAGCGTTAATTAATGAATCAATCATTTCATGTGCCAATGACATGGATATATTGATTCATCACAGATTTAGAAAATGCCTTAAGACCCGGTGTACTTTATCTTTTTGCGGTGCTTCTCAAATTGTGAGAATTATATGGTATAGGATTGAAAGGATGCTGTGAAGTGCAAACAGGGTGTGATACAAAATTCAAAGAAAATGTGCGAAGGATGAACATGTGAAAAGTGACTTGAAATGAAAGAGTTGTGAGTAGTTAACAGAGATCAAAGTTTTTGTTATCCACAAGCGTGATACTGATACTATACGAGAGGGAAGCGTGACTGGGGATCAAAAAATGGCGGTGCGAACGCTGTGTCATAGAATTGTCAACAATAAACGACTAACTCACGCATGATGTAGCTAATCCATGTAAGTTGTGATCAATAGATATTTAAAACAGTCTGCGACCTGTTGAAAGATTGCGTAACTGATATAAGCAAATAAGAACTTTGTGTGTGGTTAATAAAGTTTCAACCAAAACGGTCTCTGCCTTGTGTCTTACATGTACAACGCCAAATCTATGAATTCAGGATAAAAGTAAAAAAAAGGATGTTACGAGAGGATGATACCCCTATTTTTTTCATCAGCGTGTCTGTTCGAAATCAAAAACTGTTTGAAGCTTACCCCGCATGCAGAAAGCTTAACTCTTCGGATTCAGCGGAGTGGGTACGAATCCATTAGCTAACGCGATTTAAAAAAATAGGCTCAGTAAGAACTTCTCACGTAACTGAGTAACAATGGAAGAAAGACTGTTGCGCGAAAAGTGCGAAGTGAAAGAGGGTCAAATGGGAAGAGAAACTCCCGTTGTAAATACACCGGTACCGTTAGGTAAAAAACAGAAGAAAAGAAATGTGTAACGGAATGTGTAAAGGACGAGATTTGTGAAACACTATTTCCTGTTGTGAAATAAAGTAATAAAGGTATCTTCATGTTTTACACAATACTGAAGGGTGAATCAATCTCATATCAACCGCTATACTTATTAAAGGAATGTGCATTCTAACACGTGTCAGTGAAACTGTCATCTCTTGGTGCTACAAATGCTTCAATGATTAAATAATAGAAATCATGACAATTATTTAAAGAAAACAATTAAAGTCCATATGTTCATTGAGTCCCTTCGGATGGACTGTATTTAAGAAGTTTATACAATGGGTTTCTCTGCTTAATAAGTACTGTGTATTGTCCCTTCCAGGAAGAGGTTGGGTTTGTCCCAGTACCAAGAATCGTAGTTGGCTTAGGTTATGGTTGTGTGAATTAAAGTGCATGGCTAATGGAGATTTTGTATTTCTTGTACGGATGTTACTCTTATGTTCAATGATACGCTTCTTTATTTTACCTTCCATTTTGCCTACATGGGCGAGTCCACATGGACACTTTATCATGTAGATTAGATTACTACTGTCACAGGTTCCCGTCACTTTCAGCCTGACTGCCGTCCCCTTATTTGGGTGAAGAAGTTGAGTTCCTTTAATTATGGCGTTGCAGTTGCCACAATTGTGACATGTTAATGTACCCTTGTTTGTTCTTGTTTGATCGTCCTTTGGATTGAGTAGTTCTTTGATATTCCATGTACGTAAATATGCAAATCTCGGAGCTTTTGAAAAAATCCCATTGAAATCTTCTTCCAAAGTCAACAGTGGCCAGTGTTTTAGTATGACTTTCTTTATACAATAACTTTTGGTGGAAAATTTGGAGACAAATACCATATCTTTTGGTTTGAATCCTTGTTGGAGTAGGTGTTTTCGATCAATTTGTTGTACCTTAGTTACTGCTTGCTCTAGAATATCAACAGGGTACTCTCTCTCTTGGAATTTGTTGACTGTCGTAATCATGCTATTGGCGAATGATTCATTGGTAGATGAGATTCTTTTGAGTCGGAGAAGTTGGGAAAACGGTAAATGTTTCTTGAGTGAAGGTTGGTGAAAACTCTTAAAATGTAACAGGTTGTTCCTGTCTGTTGTTTTGGTATATACCATGGTCTCCAATTTTCTGTTTATGTTATGGACCATGACATCCAAAAAAGCTATTTCATGATGATTTATTGTATGTGTAAAGCTGATTCTGTTATTTATTTTATTTAAATTCTCGATGGCCAATGTTAGAGCTGATTCTGAGCCTTTCCATAAGATAAAGATATCATCGATGTACCTTTGATACATGATCACATTTTCGGTCCATTCTGGCTGATTTAGAATATTGTCTTGTTCGAATCTGTACATGAAAAGATTAGCATATGCAGGAGCTGCACAGTTTCCCATTGATGTACCAGATGCCTGGATGAAGTATTCATTATGCCATTTAAAGTAACTGTGGTACAGTGTAAAATGAAGTAGTTCCATGAGAATAATTTTCAAATCGTGATCTTTATCCGTCAATATTAGAAATGATTCGACTGCTTCCAATCCAAGGTTATGTGGGATGGACGTGTATAACAACTTTACGTCGATGGTACAAAGAATCATATCTTCGGTATACTTGGGTTTGAATTCTTCTAGAATATTTAAAAAATCAGTTGTGTCCTTAATGTATGTGGTCAAGGTCTGAACAATTGGTTGAAGGTGTTTGTCCAAGTATTTTCTAATGGGTTCGTGTATGGTGTTAATGGTTGAAACGATTGGTCTACAAGGAGGTTTGGTGGGATGTTTATGGATTTTGGGGATCATGTATATGTATGGCTGTGCTGGATTGTTTTTGATTAGAAATTCTTTTTCTTTGCTTCCGATGATACCTCTAGTTATGGCTTTTTCTATGATGGTATTGAGGATCTTAATGACATATAACCATTCGTCAAGCAGATAAAGGAGGTGCAATGGTAATCATGAACACCAACTTTTACTTGGCTAGTGTAAATGAACAAGTTAACGATACCAGCACTTACACCAGAATTAATATGGATCCTACCAAAGAATTCATTAAGATCCTCAACACCATCATAGATAATGCCATAACTAGAGGTATCATCGGAAGCAAAGAAAAAGAATTTCTAATCAAAAACAATCCAGCACAGCCATACATATACATGATCCCCAAAATCCATACGCATCCCACCAAAACTCCTTGTAGACCAATCATTTCAACCATTAACACCATACACGCACCCATCGGAAAATACTTGGACAAACACCTTCAACCAATTGTTCAGACCATGACCACATACATTAAGGATACAACAGATTTTAAAAAATATTCTAGAAGAATTCAAACCCAAGTATACCGAAGATATGATTCTTTGTACCATCGACGTAAAGTCGTTATACATGTCCGTCCCACATAACCTTGGATTGGAAGCAGTAGAATCATTTCTAATATTGACGGATAAAGATCACAATTTTTTTTTTTTTTTTTTTTTAAAAACCTTTATTTTCAAAAGTCAGGACACAGCTATTCAGCCGACAACCCGGAGGTTCGGCAGCATCGATATATAGAAACAGAGATGCGTCCCCAGTACCGTGAAAGGAGAAGTGCAAAGGTTCAATTTTAAGTAAACACAAAAACACACAACAAACCCCAGCAAGGCAAGAACACTGAAAGCCCATGGTGAAGCCCCCCCAGGGGAGGCCGGACCCCACTCATCTACCAGTTACAGTACAGTGTAAAGAGGAAGAAGGGGGACAGCAGAGGCCAAAAAAGTCCATAAACCATACTGAGCTGGAAAGAAGGTTAGGAGGAAAGCTGTTCCTCGGGAGGATCCAGATCCTGGGCAAGACATATTCCCCCCCTGTATTGATTCCACCGCCCCCAGATGGCGTGCCACTTCCGGGGGCGGCCTCTAGCGCAATAGACCGTCTTCTCCCTTAACATACTCCAGTCCATATTTTCTTTCCACGCGGTCAATGTGGGGGGCCCCGCGGAGCCCCACAATCGCGCGATATCTCTCTTAGCGACCATGTTGCCCAGAGTCACCCATTGGGTCTGCGCCGCATTATGATCAGTGGGCCCCCAGACATTCAGGAGACAACACCGCGCTTCCGGCTGCATAGCAATGCCCGTCACCTCCCCCATCACTGCATGGACTCTCCTCCAGAATTCCGTGATGACACCACATTCCCAAATGATATGCAGGAAAGTACCCACCATACCACATCCCCTCCTGCATAGGCCGTCCTCCGAGAATCCCATGTGAACCAGCCTTGGCCCCGTCACATACACTCGATGCAGTATTTTAAGCTGCACCAGCCTCAGACGCGACGGGATCGCAACCTCCTTAGGAGAGGAAACAGCAGACTGCCAATCCTCGTCATCCAACTCGAGGCCATCCCTAGACCACTGGTCCCTCAACCCCAGAAGCATATCCGCCCGGACGTTGATCAGTTTCTTATAGATGAGCGAAATCGTGCTCTCGGGCATATGGCCATCAAGGACCCGGTCCTCCAAAGGAGAGGACTCAGGCACCTTCTCACCCTCTATGAGGACTGATCGGAGGGCGTGACGCACCTGAATATAGCGGAAAAACTCAGATGGCCCCAGCTCATACTCCTTCTGCAACTCTTCAAAGGACTTCACCCTCCCCTTAATCAGGACATCTCCCACCCTGGAGATGCCGATCAAGTCCCATTTGTCAAAGCCTTTTGTGTGCCAAAGCCTACCCAGTCTCTCAGATTCAACCAGCGGGGTAGCGAGGGTGAGCCTATCCTTCCAGCCCAGCGAGTCAGTTGCCATCTTCCACACTCGCACCGCCACACCAGTGGGCCCCGTGAGGGACGAGTCCAGGGACCGCGAATACAACGCCCTGTAATAGTTACCACCACGCAGCAACCACCTGTCCATGGCATACCCAGGGCTGAGGGCAGGGCCATAAAACCCATGATTAATCGCACTCAGCTGGGTGGCCCAATAGTACCGTCGGATGTCTGGGAGCGCAATGCCCCCGTCGTACCATGGAAGCATCAACTTTGCAATAGCTATTTGCGGCCGCCCATCCCAAAGCAACGTTCGTTGGAGGCCTTCGACCTCCCGAAAGTATTTGGCCGGAACCCAGTCCAAAGTATTCTGCAGTGCGTAGAGGAAGCGGGGAAGCGACATCATTTTGAACAGGGCCGCACGCCCAACGAGGGAGAGCGGCAGCCTCCGCCAGCCTTCAACATCCCGCCTCAGGCGTGCCAGGGGGGGGAGCAGGTTCTTCTCATATCGCACAGCAGAGTCCATGGAGATAAAAATCCCCAAATACACGAAACCCTGCTGAGCGACCTGTATCGAACATGTTCTAGGGATCGGTGGAACCTCGCCACTAAGAACATACAAATACGATTTACTCCAGTTGATAACAAGACCCGAGTTCCTACCAAAAGATGTGAGTACGTCACAGACCACTATAAGTGATTTCTTGGGTGAGGCAAGATACAGCAGGATATCATCGGCATAGAGCGAAATACGGTCCTCGTGTTCAGGCGACCATCTAAGGCCCCGTATATCCGGGTGCCAACGTATCCACGCAGCCAGCGGCTCAAGGGCGAGGGCGAACAACAAAGGCGACAGGGGACAACCCTGCCGAGTACCCCTCCCAAGCTGAAATGGAGTCGACGCCCGACCATTCACCACCACACTCGCAAGTGGCCCCTCATACAGCAACCTCACCCAACTCACAAAACCGTGGCCAAAGCCGAACTTGGTCAGCACGGCGCACAAATATGCCCATTCCACCGTGTCGAAGGCCATCGTGGCGTCAAGAGACGCCACAATAGCTGGTTCACGCAGTGTGCCCGCCCTGGCGATTACACCATGAAGGCGCCGAAGATTTAACGCTGTGTTTCGGTGCGGGATGAAGCCGGATTGATCCGGGTGGACCAAGTCACCGAGTACCCTAATCAATCGGGTCGCCAGGATTTTAGCCAGAATTTTCGGCTCTGCGTTAAGAAGTGAGATAGGCCTATATGAGGCGCACTTATCTCGGGGTTTGCCCTCTTTGTGTATAACCACGATCGTCGCCAGTCGCTGGTCCAACGGGAGGGTCCCACTCCCCCGCGCCTCCACAAACATGGCGCGCAGGTGAGGGGCGACCCTATCCGGAAATAGCTTGTACAGGTCGACCGGCAAGCCGTTCGGTCCCGAGGCCTTGCCCGAGTTTAACGCGCGGATAGCCCCCGCCACCTCGTCAACCGTTATGTCACCATCTAGATCGTCCCTATCTATATCGGAGAGACAGGGCAACTCGATATCACGGAGGAGGTCAGACGAGTCCTCGGGCGGCCTATCCGACACTGAGGCATAAACCCTACAGAAATAGTCCGAGAAACACTTTACAATCCTCTCAGGTTCCACAATCGCCTCTCCCCTCTCTCCCGTCAACTCTGGCACAACTCTATTGACCCGTTCTTTTTTGTCCAGCCAAGCCAGGAGTTTCCCTGCCTTGTCACCAACATCATACAATCGGCCCTGCTGTTCCCTACTGAGGGTCTTAGCAGCGTTCGTCACCAGGTCCTTATACTCAGCTTGCTTCAAGCAAAGCTCATGCAGTGAGGACTCTGTAACCTCCTCCTCCAGCGCTCCCTCCAGAGCCGCGATCTCCTCCTCAACCTGCAGAACCTCGCCATCTCTCCGCCGCTTGGCAGCTACTACTAGGGAGAGGGCTTCCCCTCGGAGCACGGTCTTAAATGCTTCCCACAGCGACACTGCCGAGTCCACGGATCCCTGATTATCCTTGAAAAAATTATCTACTTTCTTTACCAGCGCGCTGCGCATCTTGGGGTCTCGGAAATACCACGGGTTGATAGAGGCCACCCTTCCTCCTCCCTCCCGACCTAGATCCAGCCGGATCCACACTGGCGAATGGTCAGATATACCACGCGCCATGTGCCTCGCCTCGGAGACCAATGAGGCATGCGCAGCCAGAGTGAGTAGGTAATCAATCCTGGAAAGACTACCATGTGCCCCGGAGTGGAACGTGTATTGGCTCTGTGTGGGGTGCCGGAGCCTCCAGCAGTCTATCAGGCCAAGCGTGTCTAGGAAGTCTGGGAGCCACTTCTGAGCCCCCCCTGTGTCTCTGGGCGGGTATCTATCCAGCAGGCCGGAGCCAACAGCGTTGAAATCACCTCCCACCACAAGCATACCCCCCGGGAGATCCAGCAGGGCCCTACCCAGATCTGTGAACGTGGAGGCCTGCAGGGCCGGCGGGACATAAACCGAAACTAAAACCAAAGTTCTTCCTTCCCACCGCCCCGCCACCGCCACAAACCTCCCCCTATCATCAACAATGGTGGAGTCCACCTCAAATGGTAGCGAGGCTCTGACTAGCATGTCCACACCCCTGGACCCAGAGGAGAATCCCGAATGTGCTATGAATTTATAACCCTTCCTATTCAGAGCATAGCACGTATTACCTATAAGATGCGTCTCCTGCAGCAAGGCAACATCCGGCATTGACCGTTTCAAGAATTGCAAAACAATCCCACGCTTAATGCGATCCCCCAAACCATTAACATTCCAGCTTATAACACTTAAACCCCTACCCCCCATCCTCAAACGTAAAGAGGCCCACCCCACACCCGAAGAGCCACCATGGAACAGTCCTGGAAAGAATCACCATGCCTTGCAGAAATAAACCCCCCAACAACAAACCCAAAATCCCAGAAACCCCCCCCACCCTGCACCCCTGCTGCAGCTTACAAAGCCCCCCCAACTTGCAGTGTGCCTGTCGCCCTACAAAACCCAAAAATCTACAAAAAGTACCCTAAGGGAGGAAAAGAGCACCCCTCGTCCTCCCGCAGCCCTCCGCATTGACTGCACTCTATTCAAGTCTTCAAATATAGCCAAATCGAGTCAGACCGGCTCCGAAAAATCAGCCCTGCCCATCCCGGCCACTGTCCCCATCCTCGGCAATGTCCTCCCCCGTCCGTCGCCGGGGCAAAGCGTCCAGCCATTCATCGGCCATAACAGGAGAGTCAAAGAAGAATGTCCGATCTTCGTGCACCACACGTAATCTGGCAGGGAAGAGCATGGCATACTTCAGATCCCTCTCCCGGAGCCGCCTCTTCACCCCCAGAAAGCCCTGTCTCTGCCTCTGCACCTGCTGGGTGAAGTCCGGATAGAAATTCACCGACGCGTTCTGGAAGGGGACCGGGCCCGTCACCCTCGATGCTTGCAGGATAGCGTCCCGATCTCGAAAATGAAAGAGCCGAGCGACGATCGGCCTCGGTGGGGCACCCACCTTGGGCCTCCCACCCGGCACTCTATGGGCCCTTTCAACCGCAAAGAACTTTCCAAGACCCTTAGGCTGCAGATGATTAAGCACCAAGTCCTCGACAAGCAGGTCAACCGAAGCCTCATCCGAGGACTCCGGGACCCCGATGACGCGCACGTTGTTGCGCCTGGCCCGGCTCTCAAAGTCCTCCAGCCGGCGGGCGGCGAGATCACTCTCGGTCCTCAGCTTACGAACCTCGATCTTCAGTTCCGTGACATCATCGGTGAGGCCCGTGGTCTTGAGGTCCAGGGTCCTAACCCGTTCATTCGTTTTGCCCAAGTCCGCACGGATCAGGTTAACATCCACCAAGATGGCATCCACCTTATGCGCCAGGGCATCAAACTGTCTCCCAATCGAAGTCTGCATCCCTTCGAGCGCGCCCATGACATCCTGTAGTGAGAGCTCCGGGGCCAAAGGCGAGGCCGCCTTCTGGGTATCCGGCGACTGGCTCGACCCACTCGGTGATCCCTTCTGCAGAGCATAGCGGTCCATACTATTGACTTGGGTATAGGCTCCCCGCCTGGTAGACTTAGCCTTCAGCCGATCCACCTCTGCTTTGCCCGACATGGTTGATACCAAGCAGGTCGGTTCAGATAAGACGGGTCCCTCTCAATGAAAGGAATCAGGAGTGATCAGTTCTGCAGTGGGCCACCAGAGTAGCCTGCAGAGCGTCCATAGGGTAATAAATCCACCAAGAGCTCTCCAGGGGCAGGGCTGACATAGGGAGAGAAAGCGAAAGTGAAAGGACGGGGACCTCCGTCCGACAGTTCACACCTCGCCTGGCCGTTGTTGTTCAACTAGAAGTCGGGCATCCTGCCAACTCTAGCCCCTGGCATCCCTCGGAGATAGGCCGCAATCTTCCGCCAGGCATAAGTCCGGTTCCCGGTGGGCGATCCGACCGCGGGTAGCATCAATCGCCTCCCTGACAGGTCATCCACACGATGCCATGCATACCGACAGGATTAGAGACAGGATAGTCGACGGAGGGCGCGAGGGTCTCGGGAGCTCAGAGCTCACGCGGCCATCTTGGTCAAGCGCTAGGCTCCTCCCCCCTAAAGATCACAATTTGAAATTTTTTCTCATGGAACTACTTCATTTTACACTGTACCACAGTTACTTTAAATGGCAGAATGAATACTTCATCCAGGCATCTGGTACATCAATGGGAAACTGTGCAGCTCCTGCATATGCTAATCTTTTCATGTACAGATTCGAACAAGACAATATACTCAATTAGCCAGAATGGACCGAAAATTTGATCATGTATAAAGGGTACATCAATGATATCTTTATCTTATAGAAAGGCTCGGAATCAGCTCTGGCTTTAGGCCCAGATCTCTGTACTGGAGTGAATGTATGACATTGTTCTGCATTCTGTCCATCAATAGTTCTTTTTGCATTTGTCACCCCGACTGGGACGGGTATGCTCAGATGTGAGTCCCATGCTCTCCATGCCACTGGAATCAAGCTATCCTGGCTGAAGAGGGGTGAAACCCCGAAACCGGTCCTAGGATGCTTGTTTCCAGTCCAGGGAGGACCTAGCCTGGCAGTTCGTGCTGGACTGTTCCCATTGGGCACAGGGTCAAGACTGATTTGCATATGGCTGGGTCCAAACTGGAATGGCATGGTGAGCAAAAAAACTATGGATTTAGGCCCAGAACTCTGTACTGGGGTGAATGTATGACATTGTTCTGCATTCTGTCCATCAATAGTTCTTTTTGCATTGGAATCAGCTCTAACATTGGCCATCCAGAATTTAAATAAAATAAATGACAGAATCAGCTTTACACATACAATCAATCATCATGAAATAGCTTTTTTGGATGTCATGGTCCATAACATAAACGGAAAATTGGAGACCACGGTATATACCAAAACAGCAGACAGGAACAACCTGTTACATTTTAAGAGTTTTCACCAACCTTCACTCAAGAAACATTTACTGTTTTCCCAACTTCTCCGACTCAAAAGAATCTCATCTACCAATGAATCATTCACCAATAGCATGATTACGACAGTCAACAAATTCCGAGAGAGTGAGTACCCTGTTAATATTCTAGAGGAAGCAGTAACTAAGGTTCAACAAATTGATCGAAAACACCTACTCTAACAAGGATTCAAACCAAAAGATGAAGACAGAATGGTATTTGTCTCCAAATTTTCCACCAAAATTTATTGTATAAAGAAAGTCATACTAAAACACTGGCCACTGTTGACTCTGGAAGAAGATTTCAATGACATTTTTTCAAAACCTCTGAGATTTGCATATTCACGTACACGGAATATCAAAGAACTACTCAATCAAAAGGACTATCAAACAAGAACACCCAAGGGCATATTACCATGTCACAATTGTGGCAATTGCAACACCATAATTAAAGGAACTCAACTTCTGCACCCAAATAAGGGGACGCCGGTCAAGCTGAAAGTGACAGCTACCTGTGACAGTAGTAATATAATCTACATGATAAAGTGTCCATGTGGACTCGCCTATGTAGGCAAAATGGAAAGAAAAATAAAGACGAGTAACATCCGTACAAGAAATACAAAATCTCCATTAGCCATGCACTTTAATTCACACAGCCATAACCCAAGCCAACTACGATTCTTGGTACTGGAACAAAACCAACCTCTTCCTGGAAGGGACAATACACAGTACTTATTACGCAGAGAAACTCATTGGATAAACTTCTTAAATACAGTCCATCCGAAGGGACTCCATGAACGTATGGACTTTAATTGTTTTCTTTAAATAATTGTCATGATTTCCATTATTTAATCATTGAAGCATTTGTAGCACCAACAGATGACTCTTTCACTGACACATGTGTTAGAATGTACATTCCTTTAATATGTATAGCGGTTCTTATGAGATTGATTCACCCTTAAGTATTGTGTAAAACATGAAGATACCTGTATTACCTTATTTCACAACAGGAAATTGTGTTTCACAAATCTCGTCCTTTACACATTCTGTTACACATTTCTTTTCTTATGTTTTTTACCTAACGGTACCGGTGTTTTTACAACAGGAGTCTCTCTTCTCATTTGACCCTCTTTCACTTCGCATTTTTCACGTAACATTCTTTCTTCCATGGTTACTCAGTCACGTGAGAAGTTTTCACTGAGCCTGTTTTTTTAAACCACGTTAGCTAATGGCTACGTACCCACACCGCTGAATCCGAAGAGTTAAGCTTTCTACATGCGTGGTAAGCTTCGAACGCTTTTTGATTTCGAACAGACACGCTGATGAAAACAATAGGGGTATCATCCTCTTGTAACATCCTTTTTGTAACTTTTATCCTGAATTCATAGATTTGGCATTGTACATGTAAGACACAAGGCAGAGACCGATGTACTGTGAGTTTCCCTCTCCGTTTTTTTGGTTGAAACTTTATTAACCACACACAAAGTTCTTGTTTGCTTATATCAGTTACGCGATCTTTCAACAGGTCGCATACTGTTTTAAATATCTATTGATCACAACTTACATGGATTGGCGACATCATGCGTGAGTTAGTCATTTATTGTTGACACTTTTATGACACAGCGTTCGCACCGCCATTCTTCGATCCCCAGTCACTGCTTCACTCTCGTATAGTATCACGTTTGTGGATAACAAAAACTTTGATCTCTGTTAATTACTCACAACTCTTTCATTTCAAGTCACTTTTCGCATGTTCCACCTTCGCGCATTTTCTTTGAATTTTGTATCACATCCTGTTTGCACTTCACAGCATCCTTTCAATCCTATACCATATAATTCTCACAATTTGAGAAGCACCGCAAAAAGATAAAGTATACCGGGTCTTAAGGTAGTTTCTAAATCTATGATGAATCAATATATCCATGTCATTGGCACATGAAATGATTGATTAATTAATTAACGCTGTATGTTTATCCACAGAATATAAGACCCCCGAAGAAGGGCGCGGCCCAAAATGCATTGGGCAAATCTTTTGAAACAATTGATGAATAAGAATCATTGTTGAAAATTCAGCAATAAGTGGAATCAAGAAATTTCAAGATACATTTGTTTTGAACTTTATTGAAAATAGTCATTTCTGAGTGCATCCTGGGGACGTTTTCCACTAGCAGGGATAACGCAAATCCAGTATTACAATTTAGGGAGAAACCATAAGAAATTCGTAAATCATAGTAAAAAGACTTTTGAATTGCATTAGTTTTTGTATGGCCACTGCATTAGTTATCATGCAATCTGGTTTAGTTTAGTGGGGTAGGACTGCAATCTACAGCAAAAAAATCTGTATGGCGTACATGAGGTAGATGTTTTTGATTTCATGGTAGGAAAAATGGTTCCTTGATCAAAGAGTTTAGGTGCTGATAACGATTAAAGGAACTGTCTGTCGATGTCCGGACTGAACAGACACGTTGGAAAGTACGAGCTTATGCCCCTACCTTCAAGATTAATGAGGGTTACACTTTACTCCATTCCCCTATTGGTTGGAGTCAAAGAGTTGCCAAGTCTTTTCCTCGTCGTCAAATGGACAAAGATTAGCTTCAGGGAGAACGCTCCTTTTTAGAGTTAGCGTTCTAGTCATTTTTTGCCTCTCCAGCTGACTCTGTAATTTCGTGCGCGAGCATTTAGAATGCTGCACACTTCAACTGTCGACTTGACGGGAGAGCAGTCTTTTTCTTCAGCTCCTCAAAGATTCCTGCCTATTATCTTCAAAGAATTTCCTGGACTTCCCAAGGTTCACCCGGAAATACTTTCGCTCGCATTTCAGTGTGTTTTACTGCAAGGAAATCTTCTGGTTTGGAACTGGTGTCAGGTACCCTTCTGCTTGCTCTTAAAAGTCGGTGCTTCGTGTTTGTGAAGAATTCCTTGCTCTGGGTAGTTAATTTTTGTATTCCTTTTCGCTTGCCTATAAGGAGAGCTACAAGAAATTGCCGCAGTCTTTGTTCCCTGCTGTAAAAAGGTCCGAAGTGATTAGAGACATTTATAGTTTGTTTTGAAAGGAAATCTATTCCTTCACAAACTTTCTAAAGCAGAAGTACACGACAAATCTTCTGCAGCTGGCGCTTTTTTGTTCATTATTATTTCCTTTTGATCTCTACTAGTAAGAACTGTGGCATGCACCATAACACAGACTTTTATATGCAGCATGTGCAACTAATTCGCAATTAACAAGGTGCAGTATTTCTCCAGGACAGTCAAACTCCTAACTGCACTGACTGTCAGAAACCATCTTTATTCATACAATGCATATTGTCTTCAAGTAGATATAAATATATATATATATATATTTGTACTTACCATCTTCTCTGCAGAAAATTCTTCAGTACCATTTGGTTGGTGATATTCTGCAAAAGAAAGAAAAGACAGGACTAATTACTAAAACTCTGGTTTTCACCTAATGCCCTCCTAAATTCAATAAAAAGACTTCAACAAAGCACATTGAACAAGAGCAGAGAGAGGCAAATACTGCACACATACAGGTAACTCACTAGTAGTTAGGTGGGGACACTTAATAATGTTTGGAAGATAGAATTGTAGTCATTCCTTTTTGTCATTGCAGGTTCATAACCAAATATTCCATTTAATCAAGACAAATGTACCAAAACAAAACGTTGGCACTTACTAAAATTGAATTCACACATTAAACCTTACACAAGAGCCAGGTTTCAAATTACACAAACGAAGAACAGAACTCTAAGAAATATTCTGAGCTTGAGTGACACAATCTCATACCAAAAAGACGGCGTAACTATAAGGACCTCACTTCCAACCAACCCAAAGGAGTTTCATAAATGTGGAAATTGTATCTGTTGTGAGTACACTCTTGGTCAAAAAACTAGCTACACGTATCGTGTGAACAATCGTGAATATGAAACTACGGGGCATCTTCTCAAGATATTTAAGCCTTGTCAACCAGGTATTCACAACACGGCGGTACCATGTGATAGTCACCAAACAACGTGTCAAATGGGCACGTTAGAATCAACACCCGCCGCAAAAATGTGAAACACTAACGCAAAGAAAGCTGCGATGAGGCCAATCGCGATACAAAAATCAGCGAAAACCAGCCACAGGCCTGTAATCCACATGCATCCGGCAGGAAAAATCACCATTAAAGTAGAAAAAAACCAGACAAACAAATGCCAAAATACAGCGAAGAACCATGGATGTTGCCGGAGCAAGTATGGAGGAGAACCAGAACCCCACAAGCCCCCCAGAGGACCTGCCTGGGACCTCGGGGTCGGGGAAGGCAAGTAGAAGATGAGTAGGAAGTAGCTCTTCAGCCTGCAGGAGAACAGGATCCTGATTAAGGAGGTGGTCGAACACCATCAACAACTGTTCGTCACCTTCACTGTGTCATTGGCGACAAAAATGGACTATGGCAGGCCATCGTGGACATGGTGAATGCAGTCGGAGTGCTGAAGAGGACAATGGACGAGGTCAAGAGGCGCTGGAATGACGTCAAGCGAAAAACCAAGCTGAAACTCTCCAACAACCGGAAGGCAGCAATGGGGAGACAGTCATCAGTGGGGGGACGGTGGCTGGAGTTGGGGGACCGACACTGCTCAACAGGACCGGACAGCAAGAGGGTGAGTATGGACCAGGGACTGGGGGGACGGGGGAGATTGGAACAATGGAACACATGCACAATTAAGTAGAGCACAGCTGCGGATAAATCATGCCCCAGACCCCAAATCCCACCAAGAGAACTATGTACCCAAGTATGCAACATTTCAGCACTGTATGAGCACAGAAGTCAGAGGCACACCGCATATAAGGGATAAGGGGCAGCCAAATCAGAGCAGCAGGGGCAACTCCCCCTAAATGCGGTACACACACATCATGTGCACAGCACATCAACATTGGCAACGAAGTGGCACACACTGCAACACACTCACCACAGAACAGAGGACATAACTGGTGCCGACTGGGTGTAGACACTGGCCAATCACAAGTGGCATTGCAGGGAAATGTGAGTTGATAATGTACAAGTACAAACACACAGCCATGATGTTGTCGAAATGTCCACAGTCTCGCAGCAAATGGGCAGCCCCTCTGAAACAGCCACGATGTACACAGTCATGCAGTCTGTATGTAAACATGTACAATGCGACAGCACACATATGAACACATTGTTAAACTGCATCTCCCCTTTAAATTGCAGAGGGACAATCACTACCTCCTGCAGAGCAGTCCCAACCTCTCTTCTCTGATGACGAAGAGGACCACAACACCTTTGACTCCGACGCCCTCCGAGAGGTTATTGACAGCCTCCGCAGCACACCTCCAGGAGCAGGGCAGCCCAGCTGCAATGAGGAGAACCCACCCCCTGCACAGACCACACTGCAGGCAGCACCCACCACCAGGACCCCCACGAATAATACATGGCCTTCCAAAGCTGTGTGTTGGGATGCCAGGAGCAGCTGGCTGAACAGGTGCGGGTGGGCTTCGACTGCATGGCAGACAAACTAGATGCCATACGTGGGTGTCTAAGTCCCATCAGGGACCACTCACGGTCCCTAACAGACACCGACAGTCCACTCCATGCCCTCCAATGAACCATGGCTGACATCGCTAGAGTCCTGACTATGAGCCAAGAACGACTGTCCAGTCAGAGTGGTTCCAGCGAGCTCGCCCGGGATTTGGGGCTCATGCGGAGTCTCATGGAGAACATGGAGCAGGCCAATGCGGAAGGAGCAGCTGCCACGGCTGCACACCGGCGAGAGGTAGCTGGGTTCCACAATGACCTCAAAACCATCCTCATGGCATTGCTGCCACAAGGCCTGGCGCTGTTGCATGCTGCTGCTACCACTACATCCTCATCTCGGCCCCCTGAATTGTCAGTGCCACACAGCGTGGCAGACATTCCACCTTCGGCCCCTGAGGTGTCACTGCCACACATTCCTGGAGAAAGGCTAGCACCACGCACACGTGAGGCAGATGACACAACAGAGGATGAAGATGCAGCTGAATCTGCCCTCGTGGTCAGAAGGAAGTTGTAGCAACCATCTCCGAATCACGGCCGGTTTCAGCTTGGTCCTGCCCTCTGCATCATCACCTTCCACTGTCCTCTGATACACTCTGCGACACTCACCTTGGACCTCGACATGGACTGCCATAATCTGCTTGATTGCCAATGACACAGCTATCAGACTGCGTACTGAACTCTTCCACTTCCTTTGGACTGGCCATTCCCTGATTGACTCTGGCTGGCCCTCCACGGGCCAACATTTGAAAGTGGGGTTTGCATTGCCCTGTACTGCTCCAGATGCAAACTCCACTGAATGTGCATTAAACATTCCGAATCACACAGATGTGTAGTCTCTATGGTCTTTCAAGTGTGGTAGCATGGATGAATGTGGGGTCAGTGAATTCCTCTTACGTCCATGTGGCTCATGTCATTGGACTTGGGTCACAGGGGGACACATTGTCAATTCTCGTCTGGGTAGTGCCGACGCAACAACAGCTAAACACACATTTGTTACTCCCTTGTTCAGCCCTGTAGTGAACCATGCCCAGAGCCCCGGGGTCATTTTCGAACCCTTACGCTGGAGTTGCATACGCCAGGCCAGCTCACTACGCTTACGCTCCAGGGGTGACAACAACGCCGCATGTGCCAGGACTCCCCTGTAGTGATCTGCTGCTCACAGGTCTAGTTGTCAGCATTCCACGGCCACTCCCTCACGGCTGGTTTACACCCACACCACACCCATCCAGCACACACGTCACAGCCCATGTGACCCTGCCAATAAAAAGGGCCGGGCGCACGTGTACGACCCCATTTCCAACCTCTCTCTGGGTGTATCTGTGTGGTGTGCATGTAGGCATGGAGGCCCATGGGCCTGCAACATCACATTCCGCAGGCCCGGAGGGGACATGATGGCGTCCGCACCACGATACCCAATCATAGAGTGTCCATGACTGTGGGCGTACAGACTTGGTGGCACCGGATACAATGCGGCCGGCACAGGCACACTGCCATGGGACAGTGACTTTTGGTGCACTGAGGTAGGGGCACCTTAAGTGCTGAGCGGGTGTCAACTTGCGATGATGCCCCGTCCCGGTGGTCTGGACGGCTCAGGTTTTGTGTGCCCTGCTGGACCGCAGTGTAGTCCTGAGCCAGCAGGCAGCGCGGGCCTACCGCCACGTGGCGTCGCCTCCTGGATCACAGAGTTAGTGGCACCTATGAGGCTGAGCGGGAGTACAGCCTGCGATGAGGCCGGGTGCACTGGTATGTCCTATGCCATGGAGTAATCAAGACCCAGCGCCAAACGTGAGACCTGGTGGCCTGCGGAGCGGGGCTGCATGATGTGGAGGGTGCCATGTCTGCAGTGGCATGTGGTGGGCCCTCTTTTCTATACGCCGGTGGCGGAAGGTGAGCAGTGGTGCCTGGCTGGCAGGAGGGGCTGGGTGCAGCTGCCTGGGTGCACAGGGGCGGTCAGGCGATGATGTATTGTGCAATTGTATGTACTGTGCCGTTCATGTATCTGGACTCTGTTACAGATGACAGGTCTGTCTCAGATGTGGGACCTGGTGAACTGCACTACATACCGGCACGTGGTTGGAGACACACCGGTGGCAGCTGGTGGGCAATGTGGCCTGGGTGCGCAGTTTCGGCACTCTCTCTCCCTCTCTTGTTTTCTCTAGCTCTCTCTCCCCCATCTGTTCGTATATCCCTCTCTGTCTGTCTTTCTCTCATTCCCCCTCTCTGTCCATCTTTCTCTCGCTCCCCCTCTCTGTCCGTCTTTCTCTCGCTCCCCCTCTCTGTCCGTCTTTCTCTCGCTCCCCCTCTCTGTCCGTCTTTCTCTTGCTCCCTCTCTTTCGCTCTCTCTCTCCTTCGCTCTCTCTCTTCTTCGCTCTCTCTCCTTTGCTCTCTCTCTCCTTCTCTCTCTCTCTCTCTGTCCTTTGATGTGCGCAGGACACACCTTCTCATCATGATTTTTGTCTTGTAGGCTGTGACCTACGGTTTGTCCCGAGGGGAGCCAATATGTGTCTTCATTTCTGTTCTGTGTTTATTTTAATAAATGTTCATTTGTTGCTTCGAAGATGAATGTGTGATGCTCATTTTTGTGATGACACATTTATTTCACCAGATGTGATTGTGCAACATCATGCTGGTTATTTGGTATATGATTCCGTGTGGTTGATGTGACATATCTTTGTCTGGGGGTGGGTGAGGGTACCCGGAGTGGGGCCCAGTGTGAGGGGGGAGGTGGGGTCCTGGGGGTGATGGCGGTGGGTGTTGTTACCCTCTTGGGGCTCCGGAATGCATGTTCAGTGGCTCCATGGAATCTGTTGTTCTTCAGGCGTGGCTCTGGGATGGGCTCTCTTTTGTGGTGCAGGTTGTAGGCCGACTTTGCACCAGGTCAGAGCAGGTGTTAGTTTCCTGGTGCTAACGTGCCTTATCACATGTTTTGTGATCTTATCATAGATCAGGCTAGTCGTTGAGAATGTTGTGGTGTGGTGTTGTCGCGGCTTTTTGTCCAGGAACGCCTACTCTGCATCTCATTAGCGATAGTTGCCGGGGTCATCCTTGGCTATGTTTTTTGCGGCTGCTATCACCGGAAAACTGATGATATGGGCTGTTTGCACCAGCTTGTGAATTGGGTGGTAGGTTTATCGCAAATTTGGCTGTGTTAAGGTGCCGATAACTCAGTGATAGCTCCTTGAGAATATGGCCCTGAATGTTTCATTAATTGTAGGACTACTTTTTGTGTATATGTGATTACTTATATATGCCATAAAATCTACGTATGCACGCCTAAGGGGATGCTAAAAGGCATATGTAAAGAGTATCTGCAAGCATTACGAAATGGAGACACAAAATACCCAATGTCTATCCACCTGGTTCAATGCAATAAGAGAAAACACTAGAAAAAAATCAAATTATGTGGAATTGTACATATCCTTGTGCATAGAAGACAAGAAAATAGAGAATATACATTGAGGAGGAGTGAAACCTACTGGATTAACAAATTACAACCAGGAAACCATGGTTTAAATTTGGATTCAGTATTTCAAGTATTTCTTAAAGACTGTTGGGCCTGATTTAGATCTTGGTGGATAGGTTACTCCTTCACAACGGTGACAGATACACCATCTGCCAAAATATAAATCCTATTATATGCTATGGGATTTATATTTCGATGGATGGGATATCTGTCACTGTTGTGATGGAGTAACCGGTCCGTCTGCCGAAATATCAATCCTATTATATTCTATGGAATTTATATTTCGGAGGACAGGATATCGGTCAGCGTTGTGATGGAGT
The DNA here is from genome assembly GCF_964204655.1 of Triturus cristatus. Classification (NCBI taxonomy): domain Eukaryota; kingdom Metazoa; phylum Chordata; class Amphibia; order Caudata; family Salamandridae; genus Triturus; species Triturus cristatus. The sequence continues at coordinate 505,835,119 of NC_140587.1, forward strand.
AACCCGCCAAGATCTGAATCAGGCCCTGTTGACTGTATAATCAAATACTTTAAAACTAATGTGTCTTTCATATGTGATTGGTTTAATATCTACTAGTATGAGAGGGCGCACATGCTTACCATTGGTCCTCCAATCACCTTTTTTTCCATCGTGAGTGTCGGGAGTTAGCATTACCAATCAATCAAATTTCAGTTAATGGTGCGACTCATTTGGCTACACAATCAGGAATTGTTAGCCATGTTCAACTGGTTTATTACATTATTATTTATCCCTCGTCTGACCCGCCCCAAGAGTCTCGCAACAACATAAGCAACTGCAGAGCTGGGTAGCCTACCGGACAAATTTGGGATAGGCCTCCTCGTGGCCCAAAACTTCTTTCTTAGAACATGTGTGGGGGAATGTGTTACCTATGCATTCCAGGGGTTGAGAGTTGGGTGGGCGGGATTGGGTTGTGTTAACTTTGTTATATTTTGTTATATTTTCGCTTATAGTTCTTGTGCCTCTGGCTCTTTTTACTACTCCTCTCCCCTGCCCAGTCTCTTTTCTTTCCGTTTGACATGCTTACCTGAGGAGAAGTATTTACAACATTACCCACCAAGCGGGACCCCTGACCATACTCCTTCACATGAATGCCAACCTCCACAAAGTAGCATCTAGGATGATCTGACACACATACTCTGCCACCTATCCCAGCTTATAGGCTTTGTGCCTCTCATACTGATATGATTTATTCAAGGAAACCCCGGACTTTACTTTCATTAAACTAGAAGGGACACAATCAACCAGTTAAGCGAAGAGCTGTGGAAAACTATTGTCAGAAATTGATATGGGATATCATCCTTCTAAAAGAGACACACTTTAAAACCATCCATGATGCAAAATTTGACAGCCCTTGGATTTCAGATGTTGTCATCTCCCCGGCCCGCACAAAAAGTATGGGGAAGTAATGCTAGTCTCCAAAAAATCAGACATATCAGTCATCTTACACAGCCACGATCAAACGGGCAAATGGCTCATCTCCAAGAAGAAAAGGCGGGACCTAGAATTCATTCTACATCTGTGCACCAAATTACAATGCCTCAGACTTTAGGAGGGATCTCAATAGACAACTCTCAGACCTTTCAGACAGCATGGGCATTATCCTAGGTGGGGACTTTAATTTACCAATGGATGGTAATTTAGATAGGATTTCAGCCCACAAATTTATAGCTAATAGCAGTACATAAACAAATGACAGCCTGCTGTAAAAATAATAACCTAGTGGACTTATGCTGTCTTTATAACCCCACTGGGAGTGATTATACCTTTTACTCCTCACTACACCACTCCTTTCACAGATAGACTACATCATGGTCATCTCTGCCACTCCCCGAAGATTGAGCCAATCGTGATGTCTGATCACGCCTGTGTCTCAACTCAAATATCACTCAATGACCCTACTCCACTACCTCGCCAATAGTGCCAGAACGATTACCTTCTGGACAACCCTGACAATGTAGCATGAATAAAAATGGCTTTTACCAACTTCCTCAAAGAAAACACCCCAGAAGACACAACTTCCATGACACGGCGGGACGCTCTCAAGGCCACATTAAAGAGGAGACTGATAAATATTACAGCCGCTAAAAATAAGGCCCACTTGAACTGCCTCAAAGAGCTAGATAACTCTATCCATTCCTTGAGCATTCAACTCAAACAAAGTAAAGGCTCGGCCAACAATCAGAAATAATCCACAAAGAGCAATTATCACTAAAGGTTTAAGGATGCTTCCAAAAATACCACTCTCTAGGTTTCCAAATCCTCTGCCTTTAGCAGAAAATCCATTCCCTACTGCTTCCCAAGAACCTGTTGCTGTCACTTCAGGTCAGTATTGATGCTACTGTATTTCTTCAGGTCTTTACTCCCATCTGGAATGCAAGTATAACATTGCTGAACTTTTAACATCCAACAGACTCTGCCCTCTTTTGCGAGACGGCCGTCTAAAGAAAGTTAATTTTGCAAAGACATTGATCTGATGGCAACCATTTCTGTATCTATAACTAATAATCCTCCATCTGTACTAGTAGATAGCATATCAACTACAGGAGAAAGCTTTCTAATCTTGTGTGAGTTGAGTATCACTCCAACAGATGGGATAAAAGCACAAAAAATGTCTCCTACAATTTCACCAGCACCTATTTTTGTTCTCCCATGTTGTTCCCTTGTCGAATCCTCAATGTGTCCCACATGATACATTTTTGGAAAAACTAACCCATTGTAACATGTTCCATACCATCTCTTGGGCAACCTGTAAAATGCACTTTTCCCACAAATGTAATAGACTCCAGGAAAAACAGGATCTCCTCCATATAAATACAAGCCCCAATTTCCTAGAAATTCACATGCATAGTCACATTCACTAGTACCTACAAAATTTGTATAAGTTGTGGATTTTGTAATGTAAATGCATAACTTCTCTTATTGTTAGCAATCTAAAGCTAATGCGGCCATGTTTCGGACTATTCTGTGTTCACTTTCTTCTTTAGCCCAGTGTGGTACTTTTGAATGATTTGCTTTAGCCAAGATGTCCCTTCTTCTATCTTCTACTGAATTCATGAATTTCTTTTCTACATCTGTTAGCATGCAGGTTAAGTTGTGTCTATGTGCATAAGCTGTGTCCGGTGTCATAGTAGGTCTAAAGAAATTTACCATTATCACAGCATTTTTAGCATCAGGCTGTCTATTCAAGTGCTTCAGCACAGCAACTCCTGAAAGAACCAATTCATAATTTGAGGAATAGTATTGAATATGACCTTTTCTGTAGAATAAGCTCATCAATAAATTAAAGATAACTCCATATGTCAAAGGGAGATGATGGTGCGTTATCCCTTTGCTACCGATGCAGGCAAATGCATTCATACGTAGCAATCCCTAGAATCCATAGTGTCAACATATTTATAAGGCAGTTTAGAATAAACATTCAGTGTGTAATCTCCTCTAGAAGCATCTACATGTAACTCCTTCTTATCTATTGCAGGTAAATTATTGTCAGTAGGAAAGGGCACTTACAGGGCATGTGTAGTCTTTAGGGGTCTCTAACCAGTCGATCACGAGCTACCAGTAGCTCCCAGACACCTTCAGAGTAGCTCACAGTCTTGATCTCATTTTTAAAAAGCACAAGGTCATATTTTCCTTTTAAAGTTAAGGGTAGTCTATGTTATTTTCACACTATTTTCACACAACAGCAGATAGCAGGGTCTGATAATGAGCAGTACTCAGTCAGATTTATGACCCAGGCTGGGGCTGGGTCACAGAGGTGAACAACTGAAGCAATGAGGTATTTAACTCTTAAATGAGAGTACTTATTAACTCAATATTGGAGCAGTGAACAAAGTTATGTTTCTGAATGCTTTTAAATGGGAGAAAATTAAAATGAAAAGTTAACTTAATGATTAAATTAACATTTCATTTCAATTGTTTCCTATTTCAAAGTATAGCATTTATAAACAGCAGGCCCCTTACTCCAGTGGCCAGTAGACACTGTGCCCTAAATATGACTGAAAATACATCCAGCTTTTTTAAAATGAGAGAAATTTAAAGTGCAGAAAAATGTTCTCTATTATGAAAATTTTTGCATAACATTGTTTTGTACTTTAAAGTTCTCCAATTAAAAAAAAAAGTATTGTATGTTTGTGTTATACATGTAACGGTGCCACATATGGCGAAAGGTATGTATTGCGCTGCAAGTACATACGACATAGACTCTCAGTCACCCATACAAATATATCTATCCCATTCATTCCAAACTCTCACTGAGACCCAAGGTAGTTCTGTCATAGTCCTCTTAGTCAAAGTATTTTGCTCAAACCGTAGTATCTGGCTCTATGAACATTAGCCTTAAAGTCAATGAAGGTGGGTGCGGGGGTGTCTGATAATAATGTATGAGTTGTTTAGTCTTCAGCATCTCACAATGATTTTCATTGAACAGAAGTAGCTCTCACTACAGAAGAGGTTGGATACCCCTGTCCTGGATGTATGATGTTACAATGCAAACATTTACAACGCATACCTTTACAATGCAGTTTTTACATCGCAATATCCATTACAGCGCATTATTTTACATCACATGCCATTATGCCATTACAACGAATTTTTAGAAACTACATTTACAACACATTCCATTACATCGCATCATACCATTACAACGCATACCATTACATTGCATTTAAAGTAAGTGTTGGATAGTGTAGGGGTAAAATTACTATTCTAACTCCAGTGAGTTCAACAGTAGGGTAAGTGTTGGATAGTGTAGGAGTTAAAATGTACTATTCTAACTCCAGTGAGTGCAACAGTTGGGTAAGTGTTGGATAGTGTCGGGGTACTATGCGTTGTAATGGTATGCGATGTAAGACATGCGATGTAATGCCTGCGTTGTAGTGACATGCATTGTAATGACATGCGTTGTAGTGACATGCTATGTAATGGCTGCATTGTAATGACATGCAATGTAAAGGATGTTGCATTGTTATGGCTGCGTTGTAAAGGTAGTACAATGTGATGACTGCATTGTAAATGTTGTTTCCCCCCTGTCCTAGGTTCTTCTATCTGTAAGTGATGGGACAAATAAAAAATGTTAAGCAAAACAACTAGCACTATTGTTGCAACGGCAAAGACTCCTGCACACATTTAAGAGATTTTGCTTTAAGATCCATGAGTTTTTTAGTGACAGACCATTAGCGATAAGATTTCCATCACAGTTCTTTCAATTAGTTTCTACCGGCACAAACAGCAAAACAGAGTTCAAGTGTCTCTCTGGATCATATTGAAGTTGTGTCTAATAAATGCGCAGTTCAAACTCACTAATGATCACTTTCAGAATGAATTGAATCAGTCTGTTCAGTAGCAATGCAATTTCAAAATTCATTTCAGCCACAAAGTTCAGTTCAACATGGCTCAGCTGGATGCAAATTGTAATAGCAAAAAGTGTCAAATGCTCTCTCCCAATCACTGACTGCTAAGTAAGTCCATACTGGTGAAGTAAACCTTTAATAGGGTTCCCTCGATCATTCACAGCAAGGCAAAGTATGGCAGGAGTCAGGCAAGGAATCTTACCCAGTATGTCCGACAGCTACAGGGGTTAGAAGCATGGTGGTGCTGAAAGGGCTGCTGCATGATTGAGGGGGGTGTAGTGAGCCGACACACCCGCAACATTACTAGATGTCAAGTTACACCTACATGGGTTCATGCGGGGCAATAGAACTACATCCTCCATGATGCTAAGCACGCTTGCATGCACGCAGCAGTTTCGACAGAGCATTGACGGCAGGGCGGGACTTCCTATAAAACTTCCTTGTGCCACAGAGCGCTGCTTATTATTCTTTTATGCAGCAATCACAGAGAGGACCAACTAGAGCAGTAAGGGTGCACATGCACCAAGTTATGTTATATTATGTTATCTAGGTACTTATAAAGCTCTCAGCTACTCGATCGACTGTTCCGGTGCTGAAGACCTCTTGCCGATGGCTGACAAAGTGCTGACCAGGGTTTGATTTATGTACTATTGCTGGAATAACCAAGATTTCAGTGCCTTTCTAAAAGTGAAAAAGGTCCTGCATCTGTCTGAGAGTCAGAGGCAGACTATTCCAAAGTTGGGCGGCTTGCACCTGGAAGGAGCGTCCGCCTATACGAGGGCAGTAAAACTGGACTCTTTCCTGATGTAGGAAGCACCTGTTCCATGCAGGGCTTTAAAGGCCAGAACCCCCGCTTTAAAAATAATCCGCTTGCGGATCGGCAGCCAGTGCAGGGATTTCAGATGGAAGGAAATGCGTGTTCTAGGGCCAAGCATAGGAATTGCCCTTGCCGCTGTGTTCTGGGCCACCTGTAGACATGTTGGTAGATATTCCGTTATTCCCAAGTACAAAACATTTACGTTGTCCAGCCTAGATACTATCAAAGCCTGGACCACTATTTTCCTGTGTATGACAGTAAGAAGGGGCAAAAACTGTCTTAGCATTTTGAGCATGCCAAAGCAGGACGCCACTACAGCTTGAATCTGTGCTTTCATGGACAAATTATCTTCAAGCTTGACCCCTAGATTTTTGACTATCTTGACCGGGGATGTAGGAGGGGACATATCAAACGGACACCAATCTCTCCACACATCACTGTGAGGGAGACCAAAAAAACATGATCTCTGATTTCTCAGAGTTACACTTGAGTTGGTTCCATTGTAGCCAGGAAAACACCTCTGACAGGCAGGTGTTGATCGAGTCTCCTCTGAAAACGCCTCCTTTATCACAGGTAAGGAGCAGCTGCGTGTCATCTGCATGTGACACTATTTTTGCTCCATGGGCCTCGGCCAAAAATGCCAAAGGGGTCATATATAGGTTAAAAAGTGTCAGGCTTAGGATCGAGCCCTGCGGGACCCCCACCTTCATATGAGAAATGGGGGCAGCAAAGGGCAGAGACCAGACTGTTTGCTGATGGTTCTGTAAAAAAGAGGTGAACCACTTAAGTACTGTGCCCCCAAAACCGCACTCCCGGAGTCTCTGCAGGAGCCGGTCATGGGGCACAATATCAAAGGCCGCTGATAGGTCCAATAATATCAGCACAGCCTTACCACCTTTGTCCAAAGTTTCCTTAATGACCTCAGAGACTTCCAGAAGCGCTGTTTCAGTGCTGAAATTTGCCCTGAAGACGCACTGGCTTTGGTGGAGCACTTGATTGGTTTTAACGAGACGAGATTCACATATTTTTCCAAAGTCTTGAAAAGAATGGAAGCAGGGATATTGTCCTATAGTTGGAGGCTATCTCGGGATCAGAAAGGGGCTTTTTAATAAGGGGAGAATGTTTGCCTTCTTCAACCTGTCCGGGACTTGCCCAAGCTGTAATGAAGCATTCAGAATCAGGCTCACCGCACGATTAATTATCTCCGCTATTGATGCCAGAACTTTGGCTGGGCATGGGTCAGAAGGTGATCTGGATTTAAGGGCTCTCATAAGTTCCAAGGATTTATCCATGGAGATAGGTGGGAACTGTGTAAAAGGTGGTCCCCTAGCCTGGGTGAGAGGGGAGATACATTCCAGACATCACCCTGAACCAGGGGCTACCCGGGGAAAGTGTCCTGAATATTTGTAATCTTTTCATGGAAATAAGAGGCCAAATGATTCGTCCATGCTTCAGTGGGGGTGAAAGGCACAGCCACCACACTCGGAGATGAGAACTCTCTTACTATTTTAAAAATGTCTTTACTTTTATTAGTTGCCAGTTCAATTTTAGCGGAGAAAAAAGTTGTTTTCTCCTCATGAACTCCATTAAACTGAGACTGCAAAACGCCTGTTTAACGATTATTTTATCTTTGTTGTCAAAATTCTTGCGCCCAACCCTCTCCAGATATTTGCAGGTTGTCTTACTTTCCCTGAGGGCTTCAGTTAACCATGGGGCTGATACAAGGACCACCTTAGCTGAACGTGAGGAAGGGGGTGTGAGCTCCCAAGCGCGCAGCTGGAGCCAGTTCTCCAGACAATCAACATAATTTTCTAGATTCCCACTGAAAGGAATTGGGTGATTGCTGAGGGCAGAGCTCAGGGCATCAGGCGTAATTAAGTGAAAAGGTCTAAAGCTGCTCGAGCTGGACGTCCCCTGAGCTGTCGTTGCTGCAGTGCCATAATAACCTGAGAATGTGTTCTCTGTGGTGGTAACCTAGTTACATGAAGGGTTATGGAATGTTGTATTTTAAAATGTTAGAGTTGTCAGCTGTCCATGTGAATATTAAAATCACCTAACACCAGACAGTGTTTAAATTTAGTGGCCACAGGAGCAATCACATTGCTAATGAACTCTAGGAACCTGACTGCGGGCCCGGGTGGTCTACAAACTACAATGCCTGCGAATGATTGATGCGCAGATACCGGTATCCGAGTCACAAGAAAAAGGGTGAAACTAAGTAAAAAATGAAGAAAAGGGGGCAGGTAGAAACACCCTGACCCCCTAGGCCTGCTCAGGGGATCCCACAAGGACCCTCAGACCACAAAAAAGCATGTTTAAAAAAAATAATCAGCCAAATTCACGCTGGGGTCACGAATCCGGCCGTGAAAATAAATAAAAAGGAAGCGCGGGCTTCCACGTTCGTTCTTGTTAAGCCCCCAGGTGGACCAGGTCCTGGGGCATTCACCAAATAATTTGCGGGGGCCCGCTGGGGGCCCCACAGCTCCGGGGACCGCTACCTCCCTGGAGCTAATATGAATGTATGTGGGGCACTGCCCCGGGAACCGCCACCATCCCTGGCTGGAAACAAAATGCGTGGAGGGTCCCAATCCCCCCCTTGCTGCCCCAGGGATCGCCACCTCCCCGGGGTTTTGTAAATGAACCATGGGGGGCACGCGGCCCCACTGCAGCCCCAGGTACCGCCACCTCCCTTGGGCTCTGATTTAAATAACAAATGATCTGTGGTGGGAAAGAATCTGTGGTGGGAAAGAGCCCCCCACACACACCCCGGGGAACACCACCTCTCCGGGGCACTAAATATGGAAATAGGGAGGTCTGTTTCGAACCCCCAAGCCCCGGTGACCACCTCCTCCCCGGGGCTTTCAAAATGAAGGGGAGGCCTTGATGGCCCTGGGGACCGCCACCCCCCAGTGCCGGCTCTTGCAATGCACCCCCAGGACATTGCCCTTTGCGGCTCCCACCCTGCCATAGCAAACTCTGCTTTGCTTGATTGAGGACATCAGGACACAAGTGGACTTCATCGCCTCACCAACAGTGCGCCAAGAAGCGCGTTTGCAGAGTGGTGTAAATAGAGGCATGACCTCGGACCACCTCTCTGAAATCCAGCTCTGTGGTGCATATTGGCGGTACCTGATGGACTAGTTGGCCCCCAGGGACCCTCAGTATTCAAGGGGAATGAATTCCCCAACTAACAGCGCTCCAACTAACAACGCGCCAGGGGGTGCATTTGCAGAGTGGTGGGGAAAGGGTGTGTGGTGTTTGTCCACCTCTCAGCAATCCCACTGTGTGGGGCTTACTGGAGGTAAGACGCAGGCTAGTTGGCCCCTAAAAGACCCCCAGAAGCGTAGGGGACTTCAATCCCCATCCAAGAGCGCGCCTGGGAGCGCGTTTGCAAAGTGGTGGGCAAAGGGGGCGTGGCCTGCTATGAGAACTTAGCAATCTTGCTGTGGGGACTTACTGGAGGTAATAGGAGGGATAGTTGGCCCCCAAGGTTGTCGTTGGTGGCCAACTACTCCTCTTGTTACCTGCAGTAAGTCCCACACAGTGGGATTGCTAAGATGTCTAAGGAGGACATGCCCCCCTTTCTCCAACACTCTGCAAACCCGCCTCCTGCCAGACTACGGGATGGGGGATGAAGTCCAATTTACTCTGGAGGGACTTTGGGAGCCAAGAATCCCTCTTGGTACCTTGTCTAAGTCCCATGCAACGGAATTCCTGACCACTGGTCGTAGGCCCAGCACCCTTTCTTCACCACTCTGCAAATATGACTACTACTTAAAGAAGCATCTTTCTGCATCTCTGACTTTGTTTTAATCCCCCTGCCCTATTATGTACTAGGGCCTTACAGAGGAGGTCATGCCAATCACAGGGGTACCCCAACGCATTGTGTTCCCTAGTGTATGTAGGTGTTTTCACTGTATTCTAAGTGCCTTTTAGCATAGCACTGGCTCTAGGCCTGGTTAGTCAGAGTCAGTTACCACCAGTACCCATCAGCAAAAAGTTGGGGGCACAGGATAACTTTGCAACAAGGCTTCTTTCTGCTCCTCTGTCAGTCCTTTGTGCACATCTCTTGCTTCTTTCTGCACCTTTCTTCGTCTTTTTGGACTTCTGTTGCCTCTTTCTGCATTTCTGTTGCTTCTTTCTGCGCCTTTCTTCCTCTTTCTGCACATGTCCTACCTCTGTAGGCATAGTTAGAAATTAGCATTTAAAAAACCTTAGAAATTCACAGAAAAAAACACAGGTTTCAGGGACGCTATAGTTAGTTGGACATTTCACTCGTACAAAACCAGTGAAATTCAGATGTTATAGTTAGTTTAGCTAACTATAACTCATGCCCCCGCAATGCACTGCTGATGACGTCACATATTACTTCACTCATGACATGGTCAGTGACATCACTGATGACATCATCCACGTGATAATCTGATGCATCTCCTCACACCCTAATATAACCTTTGATATACCCATTCTAAATTACAGGCTGCCATTCTCAAAACCATAGACACTCCAACACCATTACCTACATACCCACTCACTGATTCTTAGGTCTACACACACATCCACTTACTCACCAATACAGACACCCATACTTTCACTCATCAGTACAGGTCTATCATATGCACTCATACACCTATATAGACACCCACACCGCCAATCATCCATAGAGTTACGCACACACCTAGTCAGTCATGCAAATAATTAATGAGACTCCCATTTACTCACCTATACAGTTATACACACACAACCTCACTTACTCATATAGGTACTAACACATACTTACACTCTTATACAATCACTGATACAAGCACACACTCATCCATACAGCCACTCTCAAAATCACTCACTCTCACATATAGTCATTTATATACTCCAACACTCTCATATACTGCCTTTCACATATGTAGTTACTCACACATGTACTACTTAGACACCCATTCACTCACCAACACACCCATACACACACTCACGCACCCATACAGTCCATCACAGATGCACTCTTGAACCCATACACCCAGTGAATCATCCACTCTCACATCTATGCACAGAGTCACATACCCCCACCTCTCCACACAGACAGTCCGGCAGCCATAGAGATAGTCAGACAACCAATCAATAACTCATATAGACACTCATTTGGCTACTCACCAACACATGCAACCGCTTACACACCAACTGACCGACTGATACAGACATTTACACAGTTTAGTCTCTAACCCATGCATACAGTAAGACACGTTTAATCACTCACTTACACAGACAGTTACGCACCTAGTAAATCATCCATTCAGACACTTAGACACCCACTCATTCTTCAACACACCTTGGCATATATATATATATATATATATATATAAAACATATTTAAACTTTCCAAAAAACACACCTTCACTGGATGATGTCATCGATGATGTCATGAGTGATGTAATATGTGACGTCATCAGCAGTGCATTGCGGGGGCGCGAGTTATAGTTAGCTGAACTAACTATAACATCTGAATTTCACTGGTTTTGTACGAATGAAATGTCCAACTAACTATAATGTCCCTGAAACCTGTGGTTTTTCCAGTGAATTTCTAATGTTTTTTTAAATGCTAATTTCTAACTATAACATCCCTGAAACCTGTGTTTTTTTTCAATGAATATATATATATATATATATTCTTCGACAGGGATCTCAGTGTAAGGAATTACTCAACTACCCACCACAGGATCAATGAAGCCTTAAGTCACAGGGAGAAGAGCCTGTCTTTTTATTCTTTTAAATATATATACATATATATGCTGACAGATACTAATGAGCCTTATTATTTTATTATTTTGGTTTTATGCAGAAAAACTGTTTTTGATTGAGACAGGAGCTCTGATACACACTTCGTTTGTGGATTAAAGATTGGTATTTGTTATTACAGGTAATCGTAGAACCCATATATACATAGCGACACATAGGGTACTCAGTGGGATAACTTCTCATGATAATGTGTTGATTCTTCTATAGGTTTTCTTCCCATCTGCTCCCTCCCCATTCATTCCCTCGCTTGATCACCTCAATATTCTGCACTGGTATAGCATTACAGAATTGGGGCTATCGCGAGGTGGACCTTATTGAGCATCGAACCGATCCTGAGAAATTGTGACGCTGACATCTCTTTTCTGTTGACCCTTCTTCATCACTGTCTCCCTGGCCAACTCCCTCAGTATCTTAAGGGAAAGTGTGTGGTAAGTGCACTTCAGACAGACAGCATCTCATCATCTTGTCTCCTTGGCCACTGGTCTCCAGGTACAACTCGTGTTACAGCAGCACTAGACCCTTCACCAGGGTCTGAATGTGGCACAGTCAACACTATTGGATGAAACCCTTCTGTACTGACTTCAACTGCTGATTCTCTCAGACCCCCCCCCCCTCAGGCCATACAAGTGCAGTCCCAGCAGCTTGCTGATCCCCAACAGTCTGACTAACCTGCTCCCTCTGTCTCACTGTGTAAGAGGTTGTGGGGGATAAATGAGTCAGATAGTATTTTTATTCAGTTAACAGGTTTAGACGGGCATTCATGGTTTTAGGAGGATTAATGTATTTCCTCTTCCTCCCTTCTAAGTTCCTGGGGAATCCTTTCAGCTCCGGAGCACCAACGTCATTTGTCCCTCTGGAAAACAACAAATTCCAAGTAAATGTTTTTATTTTCACACTTAAGTCTTTTTCTGGGGAAATAAGGGATGTGGGAGAGTCACCACCTAAAGAAAATACCTTCACCTGTGAAGAAGAGGAAAAAAAAACCCCACATGAGCCGGTTCCCGTGAGGAAATATGAATTTTTATGGTCAATTGTGTCCCCTATCTTAGACCCCAACGGCTCCATGTACATACTACAAGTACATGTATGTTCCCTCCAGTTCCAGCTATGAAGACGCAAATACATGTGCGTCCAACGTTAACATGCCCTCTTTCAGATCCGCCATGAATGGGTCGAATAGTCCATTCCTAAGTATGATTGGCCACCGACTTTATATGGTTCACTTTTCACGTTTTACAGTTCAGGCGAGTAGGCCCTGAATTCTGCCATCAAGCCTTTTCCTGCTTCTACCTCTGAAATGCTCCGGCCTGGACCTGCATCCGTATCCATGAACTTTGTCCTGCTCCCTGTGCGGCTAACGGTGCCTGACGCGGCCTGTTGCCTGCCAAAAACTGTATTCAGCCTTCAAGTTATCTGCTCCGCTCCTCATCCAATGCATTCCTGTCTAGTAGTTTAGGTAAACATCCTTCCAGCTACCGAGCAAAGGGCTCGGCCTCGCTGTCTTTATGCAAGTAATTCATAGCCCCTGTTACCATGGAAGATTCCTGCCCCCTCGCATCTCATGTAGACACATAGACGCTTGTACATGCACTAACAGTCAGTATAGAATAGATTCCGTCCGAGAGACCTTTCCTTTTGGATAAAACAGTTCCTTAAAGATATTAGATACGATTTGGGATTAGGTTGACCTGACCCACAGACTTCTGTCTCCACATGTAGAGCTAAATGTCAATTCCCCTTCACCCTTTAGTTGCACGTCAATCACACGTCATGCGGCTGCGCGCGCATCTCTGCCAAATATTTCTGCTGACACTGCAGGATTCTCTTATGGATCCACCCACCTGTGACATCATTTTAAATGACGTTTCTAGTATACGCCTGTTATTACGCCCATTTTCATTACGTATGTGTATTCTTATCTGTATTATCAGCTGTTACGCCTCCTACATCTGTTTTAATGCAATGCTTTTCATATATATATTGTTACTTGTCAATAATGTATTGCCTATCCCTTCCTGAACCTTCGTGGTGATGGAATAAGATTGCCTGGTTCGAACCATAATTCCTTTGTAAGGAATAAAGCCCTTTTCAGAACCTCTAATACCACGGATTCTGCCTCTTATTTTGACTGAGTTATTCTTACTAGACTTTTCCGCATAAAAAATAGTACAGGTAATTTAAATATTTACCACATAAATTGGCGCCCGAACAGAGACACTTTCTCATCTCACGCGCCGGAGGTGCGTTGCAGGCCCGGTCCCCTGCCACAGCTGAACGGACAAAAACGCGTACTCGCAGGATTTCCTGTATCTCCCTCCGGCCAAGCGGGGGTGACTGAGGCTGCGATCAACACCCAGACGAGGCGGTGAGAAGTGCGAAGTATCCCGACCAGAGCCTAGCTGAGAGAGCAAGATCCGAGGTATACAGAGGCCCACCAGGTTCCGAAGTTTCCGAGTCGAGTCGAGTCCAGTCCGGTCCAGTTCAGTTCAGTTCCGAGGCCTTCCGTTCCGTGCTACCCGGTGAGTACCGTTGCTGGGGAGGCATTTAGACGTGCACATTGGTTTGTGCCGGTCCTGACGGGTTTGGGTACACAGATCCGGTCTGCACTGTTTTAGCAGTGTATCTGTACTGTTTAGCAGTATATCCAGTATGTTCATGTATATAATTTAGTGTTATCTAGTATTAGTATTATGTCAGTAGTTAGTTTTCTCTTAATTATCATTGTTCATTAAATGTTAAATGTTAAATGTTTACAGTGTTTAAAATTGTGGTATGAATGAGTGTTCATTATTGTGTTTATTGTATTAAATTGTGTTCAAGTCCAGTTTGAGTAAGAATCAAGTAGCAGGGTTTAAAAATGCCGTTCTTTTCAAAATTAAGACAGATCAAAACTAGAAAAGGAGTACTCGAAGAAGCTGTTCCCATTCCACCTAGGGACACTCCAGGGTATTTTATGTATCATAAACATGGCCTAGATGCCGTACTATATCTTGATTTATGGGTAGACTACACCAAGGATCTAGCAGAAAGTCAGAGGTGGCCCGCAGCTGGGACATGGGATGCAGATTGCATCATGAGAGTAGAAGAAGAATTATGGAAAAAGAAAGCCAGACAGTCACAGAAAGATGCCATTGAACTATGGCGTAAAGAATCGCATAGGCGCACAGAGAAAGCGCTCAGACTGGAGGAGAAAAGTAGGGAGAACTCAAATAAAGCTCGAGAAAATGTATTAGTTGAGGAAGGGATCCGAGTAAAAACAGAACAAGTAGACAGACAACGAAACACTCTTATGAATGGTATGTATCCTCTTTTGGCCGAAGGTTTACCTAAGGCCACCCCGGAAATACCGAAAGATTTGCCACCCCCATTACTCCCGATTAAGGCACATCCCAAGACCGCAAAAGATATTTTCCTTTCCTCCTATTTAGACGATGTAGCTCCCGAATATGTCAATGTTCCACCACACACGCCACCTGTTGATGGTGCTCAACCCCGAGATCATCCGGCCCCAACTCCGCAACCACAAACTCCTCCGCACAATCCAACTTTTCCTGCATCCACAGTTTCTACCTTACATCCCACAAATCCTTTTATGCCTAGCACCTCAGAAGGTGCGACAGGAGGTGCGGCAGCAATTTTCGCCACGCCACCATTACGAAGTAAATCATCTCTTAGAGATTTAGCAAACCAACGTACACCCCAAATAGCAACGTCCGACATGTTTAAGGAACATCTTGTAGATTGTAGATATGATCCAGTGCCCGGTAAAAATGACAGAATGCTGCTATCATCACTACGTATACGACGAGCTTCAATGTATTTAACGACACTACCAGGAATGATTAAACATTTAGACAATATATATCGCTTTGTCCAAACAGGGCAAGGCCCTGAAAGTATTGACGAAGCCATGGAATACCAGAAAGTGGATATACAGAGATTACTGTTATGCTTCTTCATAAACTGCTTGATCAGAGACAGAGATAGGTCCGAGGTAGATCAGGATGAAATGCAAGTACTTACCAGATGGGGTCAGAATATATCAGAGGGAAAACATGATAAACAGACATGTATAGTAGCTATGTGCCGAAAGATCCGCAAAGAAGTAGAACGAATACATAAACCCAGATTGGAGGCAGACAAAACTGAATCAGAGGGAGAGGAGGAGGAAGAATCAGAAATACCCACAGGACAATTAGAAACGATAGCTTATGTAGGTAGGGGAAAACCTTGTAACAATACCAGATACTTTAATGACCCGATACGTCCGATACGTCCAGAATGTAACAGACATTTTCAAGCCCCTATGCTAAATACGAAGTCCCCTGAACACTTATTCCAGGCTGCTGATAAACTACTCCGAGACCGAAGGGGGTATCATATGCTCGATTCTATGGATGAAAAAGAATTAGCCAGGTCAGCAGTACAATGGGCTGACAGTTCTGAAAAATACAGTGATGATGCGCTAGCACACACGTTTTTGAACCTTACCCCAGACGAACAGCGTTTAGCTGGTATATACATGATACAACACCTCCTTATATTATATAGAAGCCAACATTCCGATCCTGGTCCCCTACCTGATATACTGATAGAATTACTCACGAATAAATGGAGAGGTTCAGGTACTGATTTAATTAAAGAAATCCTAGACTATCGACACCAGTACATTGTCTTCGTATGCCCAGAACATGTTTCAGTTCCCCCCAAGTTGGAAAGAAAAACGTATCACATAGACAGACAGAATCCCTCATGCGAAGTGCACCCAATCAGAGGTGATGACAATAATTTTAAACGCGTGTTTGTGTACGCGCCCATAACCAAAATTGAATTATTAGAAATGAAGAAAGTAGTACCCAGCCATGACAAAGATCCAGCAGGTTTCCACCGTGAAATAAAAGACATGTTACTCATGGGAGAGTATACTTATCCTGACATTATGAAAATATTGAAAGTTTTATTGCCTGCCGGTATTTACGAGAAACTCAAAGAAAAGGAATGGGAGGTGGGAGACCAAAAGATAGATTGGACAGCATTAGAAAACGAAGAAAAAGCCCGAGCTGCAGGTTCAGGGCTTGGGGAAAAGACTACAGCATTACCAGGATTATTAGTGCAGGTACTACCACGTTTATTGACTACGAAAAAGGAAGACTGGGGTGCAATTTCAGCCTGTAAACAAAAACAAGATGACGACACTAGTGATTTCTATTCCCGATTTGAAAAATGTTTTGGTATTAATAGTGGAATAAAAGCAAGTAGTGAGTCGTATCCACATCTGTTTGTGACAAAATTAGTTGAGAACTCCCTGCCCCAAGTTAAGAGTAGAGTACTGAAATTCGAGAGTACTTGGCAAGGTAACACACCGTCACAGATGTTACAAATGTTACAATATCATCACAATAGAATTAGAGAAGAACAAGAACATGAACAAAGGCGTATGAAAGACACGAAAATGAAAATGCTCGTTGCTCAGTCAGTTCCAGCTGACGGTCATAAAAAGGGTACGATGCAGTCCAATGATTCAGCAGGTCCTGTTAGAGGGACATGCAACTATTGTAAACAGCCAGGTCATTATATACACGATTGCGCAGTTCTGAAACATAATATCTCTACGGGTATAACGAAGGAGAGACCACGTCCGCCTAGACAGGATCAGATCCAACAACAAGTACCTCAGCATGCGCAACCTATGCCAGTTCCACAACAGACCGCACCAGAACAACAACAACAGCCACAGCCTATTGCTGCAACACAAAACACGACACAACAGATGTACCAGTATGCACAAAATGACTATCCAGAGTATCAGCGCTACACATGAAATAGCCTAGAGAGGGAAGTTGGCCTACCCCTTATTGAGGTTCCCGTAGATCAAGAAGGTCCTTACGTACAGAGTCAAGTATTAGGGAAAGACAGAAAGTTTCTACTCGATACAGGGGCAAGCAGAACCACTATCAGTCACAGCGAAGTCCCAGGGGCACCCCTCTCAGGCTCACAAAATATTTCCCTTGGTTTTTCAGGAAAGCCCACTATCAACGAAGTATCGCAACCGCTTGCATTTACAGTCGGTCCATTGACACGGACTACAGATCTATTGCTTACAAAATCATGTCCAGAAAACTTGTTAGGTATAAAAACATTGAAGGCTCTAGGAGCTGTAATATGTTGTTCTCCGGAAGGAGTACGACTATTTTTGCGTGACTTTAAAGGTCACTACGTGTCTAGAGACATGGATCATCGGTTACAGAATCTACCTGCACATTTATGGGCGCAAGGCCCCACTGATGTAGGTTGTATGCACATTACACCATATCGAGTCACACTCAAAACAGGAGTAGTACTACCACGAATGCGACAATACAAGTTACCCCCAGATGCTGTTGTGGCTTTACTGCAAATCATTGACGAGCTCATTGCACAAGGAGTGGTTGTAGAACGTGTGTAATTCCCCGATAATTCCGATTCTTAAACGAACAGATCCAAAAGCACCACCAGTATATCGATTAGTTATTGATCTGCGGGAATTAAATAAATGCATTGTACCACAATACCCCGTGGTCCCAGATATCTCTTCATTGCTAACAGCCATAGATTCAGAAGCAACGTTCTTTACTGTAATTGATCTCAAAAACGCTTTCTTTAGCGTCCCAATCGATCCGGAAAGCCAATATTTGTTCGGATTCAGTTTAAATGGACGAAGTTTTAAATTCGCACGCGCACCTCAAGGATTCACAGAAAGCCCCAGCATCTATAGCCAAGCACTGAAAAGAGAACTTGACAGTATCCACATGCCAGCTAACACTGCTTTGCTTCAATACGTCGATGATCTGCTGATCACCGCCCGAAGCGAACCTGAATGTGAAAAAGCATCACTGACGGTTTTACATTTCTTAGCCGACAAGGGGCACAAAGTGTCCCCTTCAAAGCTGCAATTCTGTGTCCAGCAAGTTGTGTACCTTGGGCACTTGCTGTCCAAGGGGGGAAGACAGCTTACACCCGACCGTATCCAGTTAATTGTTAACATGCCGCCACCCAAGACACAAAAGGAGGTACGGGCATTCATAGGCCTCACTTCGTACTGTAGGCAGTGGATCCCTCAATATGCATTTCTAGCAAAACCACTCATTCAGTTGACAACACAGGAGGCAGCGACATCGACTGTCCTCCCTTGGACTCAGGAACATACACAAGCTTTTGAAAGCTTAAAGAAAGCTTTATGCCAAGCACCTGTTTTAGCAACACCATGTTACAGCAAACGTTTTATACTTTTTGTTACAGAACATGAAGGTACTGCTTTGTCAGTACTCACGCAGGAACAAGCAGGATCACACAAGCCATGTGCTTATTTTTCTAGTACATTAGATCCCGTAGCTCAGGCTCTTCCTGCGTGCCTGAAATCAGTCGCAGCAACAGCTTTAGCAATCAGACAAAGCGATGCCATAGTGTTAGGACATCAATTAACAGTACAAGTACCACACGCAGTAGAGGTTCTCTTGAACCGGACCCAAACACAACACTTGACTATAGCAAGACTGACGGGTTATGAATTGACATTGTTCCAGCCACACATAGAAATCAGACGTTGTAGTACATTAAATCCTGCCACACTTTTGCCATTAAGTGGAACAGACCCATTGGCACATGATTGTATTGAAGTCATTACTATTACGACAAAACCCAGACAAGACTTGACAGATATTCCATTATCAGATCCAGACCTAACATTATATGTAGATGGTTCATGCATGAGAACAAGTACAGGAGAGTTAGTGGCCGCTTATGCAGTCACAACAGACACTGAAATTATTGAAACAAATTGTATCGATACCTTGTCAGCTCAAGCAGCAGAGCTCATCGCTCTGACACAAGCCTGTATTCAAGCCAAAAATAAGAAAGTCAACATATACACAGATTCACGTTATGCATTCGGAGTCGTCCATGACTTCGGCGTGCTTTGGCGAGAGAGAGGTTATTTAACTTCTCACGGTGCCCACATCCAGCACGGTCCCCTTATTCAAGCTCTGTTAGATGTAATACATCTGCCGACTGCAATATCGATTATGAAGTGTAAAGCCCACACAAAAGTGACTGATATTATTTCTCAGGGTAACGACCTAGCTGACAGAACAGCTAAACAGACTGCTCAGAATCAGACTCATACAACTGACACGACAAAGACAATAGTTCCGACACCAACACACTGCATGACAGTTAAGGATCCCGCCCTTGATGTAATTGACATACAAACACATGCTACACCAGAAGAAATAAAGAGATGGACTGAATTAGGAGGGATCCAAACGGATCAAGGATGGATGACGAAGGGAAAATCTATATGGTTTCTCCCCGACTCAATGGTTCAAGTCATCATTAACACAATACATAGTCCAGCGCACCTAGGAGAGAAAGCTATGCTAGACAGTATTCAACACATTTGGTTCAATAAACACTTGCGAGCAGCAGCTAAACAGAAAGTACGTACCTGCATGATTTGTTGTCAGTTCAATCCAGGAAAAGGCGTACCTGTAGAACAGGGTGGATTTCAACCCCCCGATCACCCTTTTGAAGTCCTCCAGATGGATTATATCCAGATGGAACGATGTCGAGGATTCAAATATGTCCTCGTAGTTGTATGCGCTCTTTCCCGGTGGACAGAGGCGTATCCCGTCTCAGATTACACTGCCCCGACTACTGCCAAACAGTTAGTTCGAGAATTCTTCCCACGATATGGTTTGCCCCGTGTTGTGTACTCAGATAATGGCCAGCCATTCTCATCCGAGCTAATGAAACATGTTTCACTTTTGTTGGGCTATCAATGGAAATTCCACTGTGTCCGACATCCCGAGGCAGCAGGTCTCGTGGAGCGGCATAATCAAACTTTGAAAATTAGACTGTCCAAAGTATGTAGAGAAAAAGGTGTCGACTGGATAGTAGCTTTACCAGTTGCGCTCTTTTACATGAGAATGGTAGCACACTCTCGAACAGGGCTATCCCCGTATGAGGTGATCTTCGGTAGACCACCAAATATGTGGGGAACGCCTATACCTCGTAAAATCACTGATGTTGATTGTAATATGCTGACAGATTACCTGGCTTCCTTGATGTCTGCACTACAATCTTGTCGTTCACAGGTAGCTGCAGCTTTTCCCGATAACACTGAGGTGAAGCCCCATGACGTGGTTCCGGGAGATCTTGTACTTATAAGGAACTTCGACAGAAGGAACCCGCTGGAGCCTCGCTAGCAGTCGCCTAAACTCGTCTTATTGACCACCAGGACAGCCGTGAAGATTGAGGGACGTAAAGGGTGGTTGCACTCGAGCCATATCAAAAAATTTCATGGACTACCATCCGACTTGAATTTTCAGCCCTGCATTCCCTCACAGACTGACTCAAAACTTCCCCTGGTTGACAAGACAGAAAAAGAAAACTATAAACTGAAACTAAGGTCTAGCAAGTCAGACAATTTGATTGTTTAAGTCCTCTCCAAGGTGAATCGGTTGAATTTGTCTCTGACATGTATCCTCTAGACCGAAATAGAGAGAGAAATAGACAGAAACAGCTCAAGAAACATGCGTACTGTAAATCACTTCGTAGTCACTGCATAGTGACATTGTTAATTATGTTTTTTCTAAGTCTTCTGATTATCATTGCCAGTATATTATTACACATGTATTACCCTATTTCCAAGCGTGCTTTCAATGCTACTGCCGAACATTCTTTTAGCGAATTACCCCCGCATGAGTTGTCCTATAGATTTGCGCTGCGCAACAACACATTCATTAGTATGTTACATCATTCTCATCAGACCAGCAATGCTACAAATTGTTGGATATGTGGCCGACTCCCTCCCTATCAGAAATACAAGGGAGTTCTGCCTCTCTTTCCGTATCCATTCACACACAATGGCTCCTGTGGAGCATGGTTTAGTTTGATTAATTCCCTAGATTCAAATTCAGTAGTTTATCAAGACAACTGGGTTTGGGGAAACCTGAACCTAGTTTTACTTAAAGTCTGCTACCCTAACAAGGAAGGACTTCCCAAAAGAACAGGAACTGATCTAGAAAATGAAGTATATGGATTAGGTAACTTTACACTTAATCTCATGATCCTGAATGTTGAATCCGAAGCTACACCAATCTTGCCCGCTATGTCAGTATTTCCAGTTAGTGGCAAATTATGTGTAAGAAAGAATGGTTCAATACACATGGGCCATAGTAAATGTACCACTGTAATAGAATTCAGTGATAAAGGCAAGTCTACATTTAGAGCTTCTCGTCACTCCTACTTCATCTGTGGTCACACCGCATATATACGCCTACCCCTAGATTGGGATGGTACCTGTTACATTGCATTCCTTCTGCCACCTGTTTTCCTAGCCCCGCCTGATTACCATAGGAATACCCATTTAGTACACAATAGACAGCAGAGAGATCTCCCGATTGTCGACTACACTGAAACAGCATGGGAGCAATATACAGATTTCAATAAAGGTTTCTTCCCCTACATAGGTACAGTCACTAATAGTAAGTTGATACGTAGATTAACTAGAACCCTTGAAGCAGTAGTGAATGAAACTACTTCCGCCTTAGGCAACTTAACAGAGGAGCAGTCTGCGATGCGGATTGTTGTTCTTCAAAATCGTCTTGTCCTTGACGTCATTCCGGCCGATAGGGGCGGAGCTTGTAGGGTCATCGGATCAAGTTGCTGTGTTTTCATACCAGAAAACGCGCCGTCAGTATATAAAGCCATAACTCGACTTCATAAAATCGTAAGCCAGATACACCAGAATCCAGGTACCTGGACTTGGTCCGGTTGGTTCTGGAGCGTGTTGTCAGCCTGGGGATGGAGGATCCTATCCTTCCTAGGTATTGGCTTCCTCATACTATTCAGTTGCTGCTTGTGTCTACAATGTGGGCCAGCGATCTGTGGTCTGTGTGCCACATCGTGTATCCCGCCTTCAAATTTTTATTCAAGATCCCGGAAGAAGAAAGAAGAACAAATGATGCTATATGAACAGATTGATGGATTGATGAAGATGGATATTTCATAAAGGTCCGTAGGGGACAAGGAGGGAATGAGGAAATATGAATTTTTATGGTCAATTGTGTCCCCTATCTTAGACCCCAACGGCTCCATGTACATGCTACAAGTACATGTATGTTCCCTCCAGTTCCAGCTATGAAGACGCAAATACATGTGCGTCCAACGTTAACATGCCCTCTTTCAGATCCGCCATGAATGGGTCGAATAGTCCATTCCTAAGTATGATTGGCCACCGACTTTATATGGTTCACTTTTCACGTTTTACAGTTCAGGCGAGTAGGCCCTGAATTCTGCCATCAAGCCTTTTCCTGCTTCTACCTCTGAAATGCTCCGGCCTGGACCTGCATCCGTATCCATGAACTTTGTCCTGCTCCCTGTGCGGCTAACGGTGCCTGACGCGGCCTGTTGCCTGCCAAAAACTGTATTCAGCCTTCAAGTTATCTGCTCCGCTCCTCATCCAATGCATTCCTGTCTAGTAGTTTAGGTAAACATCCTTCCAGCTACCGAGCAAAGGGCTCGGCCTCGCTGTCTTTATGCAAGTAATTCATAGCCCCTGTTACCATGGAAGATTCCTGCCCCCTCGCATCTCATGTAGACACATAGACGCTTGTACATGCACTAACAGTCAGTATAGAATAGATTCCGTCCGAGAGACCTTTCCTTTTGGATAAAACAGTTCCTTAAACAAAGATATTAGATACGATTTGGGATTAGGTTGACCTGACCCCCAGACTTCTGTCTCCACATGTAGAGCTAAATGTCAATTCCCCTTCACCCTTTAGTTGCACGTCAATCACACGTCATGCGGCTGCGCGCGCATCTCTGCCAAATATTTCTGCTGACACTGCAGGATTCTCTTATGGATCCACCCACCTGTGACATCATTTTAAATGACGTTTCTAGTATACGCCTGTTATTACGCCCATTTTCATTACGTATGTGTATTCTTATCTGTATTATCAGCTGTTACGCCTCCTACATCTGTTTTAATGCAATGCTTTTCATATATATATTGTTACTTGTCAATAATGTATTGCCTATCCCTTCCTGAACCTTCGTGGTGATGGAATAAGATTGCCTGGTGCGAACCATAATTCCTTTGTAAGGAATAAAGCCCTTTTCAGAACCTCTAATACCACGGATTCTGCCTCTTATTTTGACTGAGTTATTCTTACGAGACTTTTCCGCATAAAAAATAGTACAGGTAATTTAAATATTTACCACACCCGACTAAGGCACAGCTGAGCTCATGCTCCCTGTTATTCTCATAGTAATTGGCGGTATACTGAGGCAGGTTTACCCTTTCACCCCTCCTCCTGGCTAGGGCCCATATACGGGCACGTCACTTACCTGAGAAAGCCACGCTCCTCCGGGAGCGTGGTGGGACACTTCGTTTTGCCTTTGGTCTCCCGCTGTCTCTCTGGACCGTTAGGGCATCTCCTGACGAGCTCTCTACGTCGTTCTCCTGACGACGACCAGCTGAGTTTGTCCCAAACATGCCCCTCCTCACCTCCTGGATATGCTGTCCACCGGTTCTTGTTTGTGACGATTGGTTCACGTGCTCCACCGACGTCATCTTAAGAACCCAAGGAATCTCTGGCACTCCCTTCCTTAAAGGGACGTGCTCTCCACCGGGGTTTTCAATTTCAAGGATCAAAAGCGGATTCTCTGCAGGGCTATAAACAAAGAAGAGGGGCGATATAATGAGGCAGTGGACACTCCTCCTCCTCCGTCTCAGGTAAATCATGACCTGCGCTTCTGTTGTCTCAACACACTGTAACCACCGGCCCACAAGGAACAGGTGCTCTGTGACTTTTGGCAGCATTTACCCAGTTAGGGAGACGTCCGCACTTCACAGCTGTTGTGACCAGAATCATCTGGTAGGGATTAAGCCACCTAGTCTACAAGCGGTCATGACACTGCTCTTGTTGAGATGGGGCTGTAGCCTCTCCAACCTGGTGAGACACAGAAGGCACCACGTCAGCCTGTCCTTTGCAGTAATCAAAAATCCTGGCATCTGTAATGTTCACAAACGCATTTGCAGGCACAGCTGGTAGTCTCATTGCCCTCCCCATGCTGGCTTCATGGGGCAAAAATCCTGTTCTCCTATCAGGAGTACTGCGTAGACTCATCAGTACAAGGTGCAAAGCATTAAGCCATTTCAGAGATGTTGAAGCACACACTTAGCCAACCTAAATTTCAAAGGGCCATTTACTTGCTTCACAATTGCAGCCTCTGATCGAAAACTGCAGTGGAGTCTCTGTTCAACTGGTAATACTGCACATAACATCTGAGGACCTCATTTTTAAAATGAGTTCCTCAGTCTGACTCCAAAGAAATCAGGAAGCCAAAATACGGTACTAAATCCCTCAACAACAGCTTTGCTGCTATGAGACTATTATTTCTCCTAGTCAGGTAGGCTTCAACCCACCGTGAAAAGATGCAAACGATCACTAGGACATATCTCAACCTATTGCACACTGGCATCTCAATAAAGTCCAGTTGCACCCTGTTAACTCCTGATCTCCCTGTAGGAGTCAGTATTACTGCAGTTCTTCTACCTATATTCTGTTGTTGGCACACAACACATGTGTGACACACACTTTCAGTTATCAATCTGAATGTGGGATAAACCATGTTTGCCCAATGGCGTCTCTCTCCCTACATGTGCAGTTCCATGGTAATGTCTCGCCGTTGGAGGTATCAAGGTATCTAGCAGTACAGTCCTTCCATCCCCTGAAACCCAAATTTCATCTTGAGGTCTTTTGACACAACCTATTCTGACCCACCCTTGCTTTTCATCTTGCGGCATGTCCTCCTGCAATCTCGTAACTTTTTCCCAAGTATCAACTGTAGACAGCAACAGATTGCAATTTGTTGCATCTAAATTTTCATTGACGTATTCCCCATCACAGGTGCATGGATTTAGTGCGCAATATCTCACTGACTAATCAGCGTATCTGTTACCCACAGTCACATAGTCAGTGCCTTGCCTATGCACAGCACATTTCATCACGGCAATTTGAGCAGGCAGTTGCAAAACCTGAAGCAAGTTCTTCACGCTTTCCCCATTTCCGATTGGTGACCCAAAGAGGTTAGGAATCCGCGTTGGAACCACAACTGCCCAAAGTCATGCACCACACCAAATCCATACTGAGTATAAGTGAAAACTGTCACTTTCAGCTGTTCTGAAACACAGCATGCCCTAGTAAGAGAAATCAATTCTGCCACTTGTGCTGAAAACACTCATTGAAGCTAGGAAGCTTCAACCGCATATGAGACATGACAAACTGCAGGATGCTTGTTTCCGGTCCAGGGAGGACCTGGCTTGACCATTTGGACTGGACTGTTCCCACAAGGAACATGGTCAAGACTGACTTGCATATGGCTAGGTCCAAACTGGGGTGGTGTGGTGAGCAAAAGAATGATAGATTTAACCCAGATCCTTGTGACTGGGGGTGAATGGTTACATTGTCCAGCATTCCGTCCATCAATTGTTTATTTTGCATATGTAGCCTTACTGGGTAAGGTATGCCCAGACATGGATCCCGTGCTCACTACACCACTGGATTCAAGCTAGCCTGGCTGATGAAGAGTAATGCCCAGAAACAGTCCCAGGAGGCTTGTTTCCTGCCCAGGGAGCACCTGGCTAGGCAGTTCGGGCTGGACTGTTCCCACAAGGAACAGGGCCAAGCCTGATTTGCATATGGCTGGGTCCAAAATGGGGTGGTGTGGTGAACAAAAGAATGATGAATTAAACCAAGATCCTTGTGACTGGGGGTGAATGTTTGCATTGTCCAGCATTCCGTCCATCAATTGTTTCTTTTGCATATGTCGTCCTAAGTGGGAAGGGTATGCCCAGAAGTGGGTCCCATGCTCACTACACCACTGGATTCAAGCTAGCCTGTCTGATAAAGGATGATGCCCTGAAACTAGTCCCAGGATGCTTGTTTCCGGTATATGAAGGACCTGGCTTGGCATTTCGGGCTGGACTATTCACACAAGGAACAGGGTCAAGACTGATTTGCATATGGCTGGTCCAAACTGGGGTGGTGATCAAAAGAATGATGGATTTAACCCAGATCCTTGTGACTGGGGGTGAATTTTTGCATTGTCCAGCATTCGGTCCATCAATTGTTTCTTTTGCATATGTCGCTCTAAGTGGGAAGGGAATCCCCATACGTGGGTCCCGTGCTCACTACACCACTGGATTCAAGCTAGCCTGGGTGATGCCCTGACACCAGTCCCAGGATGCTTGTTTCCGGCCCAGGAAGGACTTGGCTTGGCAGTTCGGGCTGAACTGTTCCCACAAGGAACAGGGTCAAGACTGATTTGCATATGTCTGGGTCCAAACTGGGGTTGTGTGGTGAGCAAACAAATGATAGATTTAACCCAGATCCTTGTGACTGGGGTGAATGTTTGTACTGTCCAGCATTCCGTCCATCAATTCTTTTCTTTTGCATATATCGCCCTAAGTGGGAAGGGTATACCACTCCACTGGATTCAAGCTAGCCTGGCTGATGCCCGGAAACCGGTCCCAGGATGCTTGTTTCAGGTCCCCCCGGACCTGGCTAGGCAGTTCGGGCTGGACTGTTTCCACAAGGAACAGGGCGAAGCCTGATTTGCATATGGCTGGGTCCAAAATGGGGTGGTGTGGTGAGCAAAAGAATGATGGATTTAACCTAGATCCTTGTGACCGGGGGGTGAATGTTTGCATTGTCCAGCCTTCCGTCCATCAATTGTTTCTTTTGCTTAGTACAAACTGCATAGGCAGCTCATAGGTTACCTTCATGATCTCGTATGCAAGAGCCATCATCAAACAGCACATAATCTGATTCAGGTAGTGGCACATCTTGAATATCAGGTCTTGGTTTGGTGCATAGATCAGTAACATCAAGACAGTCATGTTCGACTTCTCCTTCGACCACCTCATTTCCTGGAAGGGGCAGTAATGTAGTGGGGTTCAGTACAGTACACCTCCTCAATGTAAGATTTTCGGCTCCAAGAATGACTTTCTCAAATTTGGTAAACTGAGTGTTGGTAAAATGCTCTGTTTGAATATGAGTTTCTTTTGCATATGTCGCCTTACTGGGTAAGGTATGTCCAGACGTGGGTCCTGTGCTCACTACACCACTGGATGCAAGCTAGCCTGGCTGATGAAGGGTGAGGCCCTTAAACAGTCCCAGGATGCTTGTTTCCTGCCCAGGGAGGACCTGGCTAGGCAGATCGGGCTGGACTGTTCCCACAAGGAACAGGGTCAAGACCGATTTCCATTTGGCTGGGTCCAAACTGGGGTGGTGTGGTGAGCAAAAGAATGATGGATTTCATCCAGATCCTTGTGACTGGGGGTGAATGTTTGATTTGTCCAGCATTCCGTCCATCAATTGTTTCTTTTGCATATGTCGTCCTAAGTGGGAAGGGTATGCAGAGACATGGGTCCTGTGTTCACTACACCACTGGATTCAAGCTAGCCTGGCTGATGAAGGGTGATGCCCTGAAACAGGTCCTAGGATGCTTGTTTCCACTCCAGGGAGGACCTGGCTAGGCAGTTTGGGCTGGACTGTTCCAACAAGGAACAGGGTCAAGACTGATTTGCATATGGCTGGGTCCAAAATGGGATGGTGTGGTGTGCAAAAGAATGATGGATTGAACCTAGATCCTTGTGACCGGGGGGTGAATGTTTGCATTGTCCAGCCTTCCGTCCATCAATTGTTTCTTTTGCTTAGTACAAACTGCATAGGCAGCTCATAGGTTACCTTCATGATCTCGTATGCAAGAGCCATCATCAAACAGCACATAATCTGATTCAGGTAGTGGCACATCTTGAATATCAGGTCTTGGTTTGGTGCATAGATCAGTAACATCAAGACAGTCATGTTCAACTTCTCCTTCGACCACCTCATTTCCTGGAAGGAGCAGTAATGTAGTGGGGTTCAGTACAGTACACCTCCTCAATGTAAGATTTTCGGCTCCAAGAATGACTTTCTCAAATTTGGTAAACCGAGTGTTGGTAAAATGCTCTGTTTGAATATGAGTTAAGAGCACTTCAACTGGGTGGGGGACAAAAACAGTCAAAGAGTGACCCATAATAATGCTTTTGCACTGCTCAATGCTTATGCAAGTGGAGGCAACAGCTTTAAGACAGGCAGGCAAAGCAACAGGTACGGGGTGAAGTGTAGCAGAAAAATAGGACACTGGTCAGCGGTAATTCCTATGCATTTTACTTAACACTGAAAAAGAAAGCAAAACATGTATTATATTCAGGCATTCCCAGTGCCAGGGCACGGCAGAGACAGTCTCTCAGCTCTGAGAATGTACGTATGCAGCTTTCATCCCATGGTACCAGATATGACACATATTTGTGTGTCAGCCTCTGTAAAGGCTTGGCCATCAGGTAAAAGTTGGGAATTCACTGTTGACAGTAGCCCACCATTCGCAAGAACATTCTGATTTCTCTCTGTGTTGGTGGAGCATTTATTTTCAGAATCGCCAATATTCTCTCTTGTGACACCTTTCTTCCTTCTTTCTCAATGTGATGACTTAGATACAGGACGTCTTTCTTACAGGACTGCAATTTGGTCGGGTACACTTCATGTCCATTCTCAGCTAAATGGGGTTCAAGAGAGCAATTGTGTCTCGTTTGCAAGCCAGTTGCATATTTAATGCCACCAATAGGTTGTTAATGTACTGCACTAGAATTGAGTGAGAGGGAATCACTAAAGACTCTAGATTATTTTTGAGTATCTGATTGAAGATGGATGGACTCGCCATATACCCTTGTGGGACTCGGCACCATGCCAAAAAATGGCTGCTGAAATGGAGAGTAAAAGTAACTGACTATCCTCATGCAATCATAGAGAAGAAGGATTGACATACATCAATAACAGAGAACCACTCTGCCTCATATGGAATCTGAAACAAAATTACACTGAATTCGGTACCACAGGACAACAAGGAACAACTATGGAATTCACCTTTCACAAATCCTGAATGATGCAGTACCTGCTAGTGAGTTTCTGCAAACCCATAATGGGCAAGTTACATGAACTCCCCAAAATCTCTTTCAGAATGTTTTGCTCATTCATTGAGTCAATCACAGGAGAAATCCCACAACCAGTTTCAGGGGTCAAATTATATTGTGGAATTCTCGTGAACACAATGCGGACTGATTCAACACCTTTGATAAGTCTGATGTCTTTACCTGAAAAGCCCGAGACTCCAGGTAGCACCGTGTCCCAATTCTAGGGGCAATTCATCTTTTGCAGCAAAGGGAACAATCCAATTTCTGATCTCTGACAAGTTTAAAGGCAAAGTGCTCATCATGAGTCTGGATTTCAATACCATTTGGGGTACAGTAAATGGAACAATTAAGGTTGCAAAAAAAAGATCGCATCAACAGGACTTGAATCACACACTACAAATCGGTGATTGTCCTCAAAGGATCCTATCTTGACAAGAACCACTTCTGAAACTGGGCAAGTTAGCGGTTTATGTGCAACTCCTACAACTTGTATTGTTTGTCCCGAGAGAGGTAGGTTGGGAATCTCTGCCGTTCTCACAGTAGTGTGAGTAGCACCAGTATCGACAAGGAATGAAACAGGATTTCCATTTACCTCACCATCGACGTATGGACCACTCTGGTCTACCTCTAAGGATGCTCCAAGTACGCAATCCTCCTCCCTTCTCAGGCCCAGTTATTACGACAAGTCTCAGTTGAATTCATCATCTGTCTGAATCAGGGCATACTGTGAAACGTACCCTGATCCACAAAAGGATTAGTGTTTGCATTGGGAATTTGATTTGCATTGTATCTCTGGACTTTGACATTGTGTTGTAACATCAGGGCTTATGGAACCTGCATCACTTGAGCTTGGGGCACATTGGGATTTTGAATACTCTGCTGTGTCTGGACCATGTTATTCCCCTGTGATTGCACAAATCTCCCATTTTGAACCTGATTTTCAGTAACCATGTTACTAATATTGAACTGACACTCGTGCTTCCAGCATTCGTGGCAGGAGTTTGTTTTCTTCAAAGTCGGCACTTCAACACCTGTACTCGGATCAATCAGGACACCACGTCCACTACCTTGCGGTAGCAACCCTTGCTGATGAAATCCTTGCTGTTGAATCCCATTGCCACCTTGTATCAGTGGAGCTCTCTGCCGATACACTCTCTGCATGGGCCCAGTATTCCCAACGTGTTCTGGATTCTGACCTCTCTGTGCAGCATTCATCTGAGCTATCATCAATTTTCCTTCCATGTCTTGTGGTTCATTTCTAATCCATCACTGCAATACTTTGCGTATCGCAGAATTTCATCAAAGGGCTTACTCTGCCAACAAATCAAATGCTGCTGAATCATGGTGCTAACTTCTGGCTTCAATCCATGCCCGAACCTGTAAACAAAATGTCCCATATTTTTGCCTCAATAGCCTCTGTCCCACTAAACTGTTTGAATGCCTGCAACAGTCTTTCATATATGTATTGACTCTTTGGATTCTTGGGTCATTCTGTCAATCTTGACCCAATCGATCTCTTTAGGAGAGATTTTCGCTTTCAAAAAAGTAATCACTTGGTTATACTTTTTCAGTACCGATGCTGACGGCGCATGGGATTGAGGATGTCTCATTGGCAAATAAAAAGCTTGAACAGAAGGTGCGCACTCCAGGTTTTTCCAGGTCAATGATTTAAACAGTTATTAGTTGGTGCAAACGAATAAATCCCCCTGAGTAGGGAATTCAAAAGTAGAAACAGTTAGCACGTTCCTGAATAGGAAAATGTCCTTCGTATTGCACTCGGTCTCAGAGATATGATCTCTTTTATAAAATTAAACTCAGGTAAATCGAGGTTGATTCAAGCATAACTTCAGGTTTATTAAACCGTTATTCCAACTTAATGAAGTCAAAGAATTGTATTCATTCTTTTTCAATACATCATTTGTCTCATTGGCTCCACCTCAGGCCAATCCGCAGTGACTTTGTATTCAGCTCACAAATCACCTAGAACCACAATTTCAAATAAAGTATCCAAATATTTCCACAAAATGTTTGAAATTTTCACAGATCGATTAACCTGCATGTGCCATTCCACTGGGTTCTCTCTTAATCCCGGGAAATCATTTGTGAATGAGGCAAGATAGTCCTGCTCAATTGTACATGAACATACCCCCCACCAGGCACTTCTCTCATGAGAAGCATGTGGATATCCCCCTATTGCTCCTCTGATACAGACGGAGACATTTGTACTCTGACTTTCTTTGTTCCTTTTTACTTCTACCATCAACCTTCCCATTTATCCAACTCACTCCATTTTCAAATGTGGCTAATTAATTCCATAATCTGTACTCTCATTCCAGGTGGACTCATGTTTGCGAGATCTCCGCCACTAAAGAAGAACCTGTAATTTTTCTGCAAAATTTCATGAGCCTATCCTGCATGTCTGGTAACGTCTTTACATAGGAACAGTAGTTCATCATCCTGGTATGCATTCAGTCATAACAAATCAAGAGTTTCAATTATCATTTCTTCTAATTCTACCTTTAATTTAGCCACATCCAAGACATGGTTGCTTTGCTGGGGTATGGAGAATAATTTTTCCACTATATGTACCACTACTTGGACCATTTGGTGTGTTCAAAAGAAACATGTCAGAAGTTGGCTTTCCCATATACATTTCTGTTCTAGGAATACTGTAATTCATCACTGGTGGGGCATTTGTATTGGGCAAGAAAAATTGTGATGATCTCTGAAGAAATTTCCTTGTCAGGTCAAACCCTGACTGATTTAATCTATGGTCTGGACTCGCAGCACATATGATATTCCCCTGGGCCGGAACTCTAGGAGTCTGAGGAATGGGTCTTATTGTCGGGTCCACTGAATTGAAAACCATGGCACTCATACCAGTAAGAACAGCCAAAGTATGGCTATTATTTCCTGCTACTCCAGGCTTATATAAAGAAACTACAGCAACAGTGGTGACAGGAACAGTCAATGCATCTGGGGCATATAGAGTTTGTGAAGTCAAAGAGACTGTCAATCCTGACGGTTCCCCCATATGATCTATATTCATATTTAAGGTTCCATGGGCACATCAAAGGTTTCAGTCAAGGGCACATTACTCTCTCCACCAGTCGGAATGTCATTGCATGGAGGTGGACGATTTAACAGTAACTCAGTTATAAAACCCTCATTTATCTCACTATCACTGCCTTCAGCTGCATTCTCTGTGTCATCTGTCCCTTTTTCTTTTTCTTCTCCTTTTGTTTACCTCTACCCTCTTCTGTGGTTAGTACAGGATAAAAGTTAGCTCCCACCATCTTGTCAGTTCTCCAGGCTTTCTGTTCTGCATCCCAACTAGCATCTGCACAACTGCGTATGGCTTTCTTGACTCCACCTTGAAATATGTCTCTCTTTCTCAAATAAGCCACATGTGCCCAGGAATTAAGTGCTTCTAATTGTGAAGGCTTAGGAGGCAGCTTCATTTCATACATCATCCTCCTTAAATTCTCAATAGTTCTCAAATTAAATGTACCATAATAGGAAATTGCCATGCACCATCTTTTTCCTAGTAATTCTATGCCATTGTGCACGCCAAATACATGTGTGAAAACACTCTTCTACCACCATAGTATGACCTGGTGTACCTTCAGGTGGTGCCTCTACTCCCTTTCTAACAGGCACAATCACATCTCCCCTCACTAGGTTTTATAAAGCTTTGAAGAATTGAATTCAAAATATGCAATATTCACAAATGACTTTCCGTTGAAACCAGGAAATGATCTTCCACCCACAACTCTCAGTTCGGTGAGCACAACTAATCCCAGTGTGGCTCTCTATGACGTATTCAACCAATACCAGTGTAGCTCTACGCCAACCAACCTATACGAGCGTGGCACACTGTGATGTCAACCTCACTCGTTGCAGCAGCTCATCCTCCTTTAACAATTTCTCTTGAGCGCGTTCTTTAAGCAATTCACACAAACCAATGCAAGCAATTTCAACAACTAGCTTTGTCTGCTGCTCTAAAGAGATGAAAGATTATTCATACACACAAGAGACAATACAAAAATATTCTAACATTCACTTCAAGTGAAACCTCCACCATGGGGATCCCACTTGGATAGATACAGTTGTTCCCTGTGCACTAAGATCAACTATACCAACCACATCTCACAATCACACAAAGATAAAGTCTCTATCAATAATGCTGTTGACGACGTCCCATGACAAGCACCACAACTCAGCAGACAACTACACCCTTTGTCTTCTTCACTGCAACTTGACTTTACATCTCTTATCTTCATATCTCAGGATCCTAGGCCACGACGGGACCGATAACCACCTCAACTTCTCTGCATCAAGCGTGACAGTCACACATGCATAACACCACACAGTCATTTCAAAATACGTCAATCTACGCATTAGCTATAGCAACGCGCAACCCTAGTGATACTAACACTCTTCTGCTGCTTAAAGTAGTTTCCAAACTGGCACAACTTCATCACTCCTTCGACCAAACCTTTGGCTTTTGTTATGTTAAAGTAACATTTAGAGCACCTGGAGGTGTCTTGGCGCTGGCTCTGTTGAATGGGCACAAAAAAGTATTAATTACAGAAAAGCCAAGTTTTAAATTCCTTCCTAAATGATAGTCGATTGTGCATGGCTCTAATGTGAGAGGGATTCATTCCTTGCTTTGGTAGTTAATGAAACAAAGCTTCTTCACCCCCAGTTAGTGTGTTTAAACTTAGGGACAACTAGTTTCTGGGCTCCAGAGGAGCACAGGTTTCTGTTTGGCTTATAACACTCTTATAAACTCTGTTTCAAGTAGTCTGGACCAGCATCATATAGGGCTCTGCAAGCTGTGCACAGAGCCTTCAATCTGATACATTGCCAAAAGGGGAGCCAAAGCAAATTGTAAATGGCTCACAAGCCACATTTAAATTTAGGGATCCCTGCAAGCAAACTGGCTGCAGCATTCTGCAGAGTTTGTAATGTGTTCAGGTGTTGGTGCTGCACGTTCAGATACAAGCCGCTGCAATAATCTATCTTTGATCGGACCAGGGCTGAATTTTGTTTATCATTCTCAAGATGTAGAAAGAGGATGAGATAGCTGCATTCACCTCCTCATTAAAAGTGAGTTTGGTACCATTTCAACTCCTAGGTTCCTGGCATTGCCAAGATGGTGACCACAGGGAGGTCTAATTACCTCATAAAACAAGCTCAGTCTTCCTGGAATTAAGTTTTAGGCAATTTCTGTTCATCTAATTGCTGATGGCCAACATGCAGTCATGAAATCTCACACCTCTACTGCTGTCATTGGTAGACAAAGATACCACAATTTGTGTATCGTCCGCATAGGATGTTAATTCAAAACCAATCTGATCAGGGTTGTCAACGACGTCACAAACGTTAAACAACAGTGGATTAAGTGAGGATCCCTATGTGACCCCACAAGTTAGAAAGGATCAGAAACAAACTGATCCAGGGCCACTGTTTGCTTACGACCTGAAAGGAAAGATCTTAACAAGGTGAGTGCATCCCCCTCAATCCCGACAGTCATGAGACGGTCAATCAACACATTGTGATCGACCGTATCAAAGGCTGCCAATAGATTGGGTAAGGCAAGGGCTGCACTCGCTCCCTTGTCCAGTGTGGCCCATATCTCCTCAGTTGTTTAAATCAGGGCTGTTTCGGTGCTGTGGCCACTTCTGGAACTGAAATGGAGCAAATTTGGTTACTGCAGATCTCGGTCCATAGGGAAGCAGCTTGAATTTGCATCATTACTTAATAGTAATTACTAAAAATTCGGTGATGGTAGGCTGTCCATGGTTGAAATCAGGCTGGTTTATTCCTTCATGGCCAATATCTTTATTTTGATCAAACTTTTTATATATCTGTTCTACTTTATCAAGGAAAAAACTAGCAAGAGTGTTGCAAAAGGCTTGTCTGCTGCTTATCTGATTGTTACTCGGAACAGAAGATAGTTTCGACACTACCTGAAATAATTCTTATGAGGAATTTTTGGCAGATTACATTTTTTGGGTGAAATACACTGATTTTTCTTTAGACAGTAAGGACTTGTAATTGCACATACATTGTTTATATTTTTCTTTTCCATCCCTTCTATACTCCTTTCTCCATTTCCGTTCTTGTCTTCTACAGCATCATTTCTGCATTCTAAGACTGTCTGTGTACCAAGGCGCAGAAGGTTTACCTCTAAGTGGAAGGGATGTCCTGAGCAGAGCAGAGAGGGAAATGGCTGCATTTACCCAATTAGAGTTGTTTAAAGTGGCTAAACCCATGTCCTTTAAATGGTCCAGCTGAGAGTGAACCAGAGTTTAAGGTTTGGACTGGACTTGGGCAATTTCTAGATAGACACTCTAACTCCCTCACGTCAGTGGAAAACCATCCGATGTACTACCAGATTTGATCTAGCGTTTTCTGGGCCCACTTGTTTATCATTGGTCCTCCAATGGACCTTCTTAACCGTTTCAGAGGTCATGGGAGTTAGCATTAACAATCAATCAAATTTCAATTAACAGTGCAACTCATTTGACTACACAATGAGAAGCAGGAATTGGTAGCCAAGTTCAAAAGGTTTTTTACAAGTTAATAATCAAATAAAAAAAAAACTCATAATACCATACTGTAAAGATACAGAATGACAACTGGGATTCTCAGGCGACTGAAGAAATTAAGGCGAATTAGAATCAAACAGACAAGTAACTCTGTGACAGTGATGCAGAACAACAGCATCAGAATCTGGTGCTCAGAGAATAAACAGAGGTTCTCTCTCCTATACATTAGTAATATAGAATTTCAAAGTCCAGAGGATGGTTCAGAAAAAGGGGCTCTAACAAATCAATGGAATTCCATAAAGGAAGTCCGGTCAGTGCAAAAAGGAATCAAGCACGAAAGCGTTACCATCTCAGAAGCTCAGTCAAGAGTCTTCTATGGGTCAAAAATAAGTGTCAACCTAAGCCACACTTAAGCAAAAATCAGAAGAAGCATTGGGGCATGTGACCTCTTAAAGTCCATTAAGCTAGCAATGACTCAAATAAGTAGGGAAATCAATTAAGGTGACCGCAAAGAATCTGCAAAAGAGTCTTATTTGCATCAGGAAACAGATCTGCGAGGAGTCTGAACAAAGTCCAAGGGGACCTGTATAGTATAACGGGGAAAGTCCATTGGGCGACACCCCATCGATCATAAAATCAGGGGTCCATTGAAATCCTCGAATCATCACTTTGCAGACTGCAACATTCCTGGTTTATCCCACACTGGATATGGGAATTACATCTTTCCCTCAAGCACACGTAGATGGCAACGTTTGGACAATAGTTAATTCAGTTAGCGCTCTGTCTCTCCATGTACCTTTGTCAAGATCCTTTTCTCAGGCTGCTGTTCCACCTATCTCTAGTACAGCAATATATCTGTTCTAAACTAACAGTGCATGTGAATACCTGAAAGAAAAGTTAGCAGGAAAAATAAAATCAGCTTTATGCAGCATGTTGAAGTACAGGTCTACTTTGGACAAGTTTAAACATTATTTTCAATGGTGCACATTTAATATATGTGTGCACATTTAAACACAAATGAATATACATTCTAATGCATTAGGTTTCATATTACATGTAATATTCAATAAGTCATTATAATGTTCAATTATAAGTATGACGGAGAACTACATTTAAATCAAATATATTGAAAATTAATACACACATTACACAAGTCCAATCTCATTTCTAGTAGAGTTATTTTCTACATAGATAAGAAAGTGTTTGATCACAGATTAAATTAATTAAATGCTAGTTATGTGAAGTAGTACACACATTTAGAAAGTCACATTTCATCTCTATGGTGAGTACATTTTCTACTAAACGAGGATAATTCTTTATTGATCACACTTAACTAAGACAAAACATTGATGTGTGTTCTCTAATCCTACATTGAAGGCACTCTTTAATAACTGTCAAGTGCAGGGATGTGGAATTCCTATAGCCAGACACCCAGGACATATTGTTTGGGGTCAAGGGCGACAAGTTTTCATGTGTATTTTTTCCTTGGAACAAGTAGGCTCAACCCCCTACAGCACAAACCCTTTTGCTGCCAGTTTACAGTACCACATTATGGATCAGGGAAGGGCATTGTCTGCAGTTAAGTTATTTGTGTCCATGTGTTAATGCTGTTCAATCTTGTATTTATGGTTCAATAATGCAAAGCCTTTATTATTAGGGTGAGCGCTCTAAGTAAATGTTGTAAGCTCGGAGTGCACTATTGACAGTGGTTCCAGTATAAAAATGTGTACACACGTTTTCAAAGTTTAACAAATGAGGCTATGTATAATGCTGATTAGATGCAAATATTTTCAGGACGCTTGGTGGCAAGATTGATGATTCGTAGCTTTCAAAATAAAATGTTCACAAAAAATGCAAATAGGAAACAACTTTGCGCTAAACTACTGTAACATTTTAGGTACCATTTCTTTGCAGCATAATTTTGTAAAATATGTTGATGTATGCTGGAATTTCCCAAAAAAAATTCAGAATGGAAAATCGGTGTAACCAGTTTCAATAAGATTATGGGAAACATAAAAATAAACAAGCATTGGCAAACCCAGTAGGTCTGAAATTGGTGGTCAATCTTTTGGTTTGTGTGTCTTGTTTACACATGGTTTTTGTAAAACCTTATTGGTTTGTGAGCTGCTATGCCCTCACCATTGTAACAAACATTGGCAAAAGCAATACCTGTTTTTGGTCTCAAAATGTTCCTGGCACTGAACAAAACTATTTTGTGTGCCGATATGCTCCTAGTGAAAGAGCAGAATACTGTCACTCACAGTGAAGCCAGCCAATAGACAGAGAGAGACAACATTTTAATAAACACAAAAGGTCATGGTTAACACCAGACATAATTAGGGGCTCAATTATTAATGAAAGTCTCAAAAAGTGCACCCATGGAATATGTCCTTGCATTAAGTGCAGATTTACAGCTTCCGTGAATTCACAAATATTTACCAAAGTATGTCAAAAAATAGTACTCCTAGAAAATATTTGTCAACTGCATTTAAGCATGAGCAAATATGCATGTGTAGATTTGCTCATGCAAAAATCTGTCGAGTGCTTGCAAGTTCACTTTCCCACCAACCACTTTTTTTTCCAGCCCTAGAAGAAGTTTTACATCTGCCATTGTCAGGAGTACCTTTTCAACTTTTCTCAGTATGGGAAAAGATTAGAGAAGAGTTGGTGAAAACCCTTAAAAAATGCAAGTTGGTAGATTTGCAAAGACTCAAAAGGGCAGTCCAACCCTGGAACTATTGCTTACCGCTACTTTCAGCCCTAATATGTTAATCTGCGGAAACATAGCAAAATAAGGGAATTGCTGGTATTCAAACCCTATAATAGTATGAGCCGTGGCATAATCAGAGGCTA
The DNA here is from genome assembly GCF_964204655.1 of Triturus cristatus. Lineage (NCBI taxonomy): Eukaryota > Metazoa > Chordata > Amphibia > Caudata > Salamandridae > Triturus > Triturus cristatus. Next base: position 505,874,086 of record NC_140587.1, read on the forward strand.
TATCAGAGCTCTTATATAATGAGATTGCTGCCATAATTTGTCGTTGCATTACATGGCACAAAAGGGACAAGTCAATTTTGTTACAGGACAAGTAGACTTATTAAGCGACTTGCCCCATGGACAAATAGATATTTTATTAAATTCCACACCCCTGCAAGTGCAACACGTACTTTAATTCGTTAAACCATACACGAGTCATGCGCTAAGTACACTTTCATACCATGTGTTTCCTAAGTGTCTGTGACGTTTGTGACATGTAAAAGGGTGGGCAAACTTTGAGCTGCGCCACTTCATATTCAATATTGTAATGGAGGTAAATTACTGAATCCATATAGCTATTGATTGATGTTCAAGATTATATGTGATGTATTATTACCTAGCTGACCATTGTCTAGTCTCAATACTTCGATTCCAGATACCATGGAGAAATAAATGTAAAAATAGGTTCAGATGGCTACATCTTTTGCCAGGCATCTTCATGCTTTAGCAGCCCAATCATTTAATACAAGCTGATCAGGTATAATGTTTACCAGGAGCAATCCTTTTTCAACAATTTAGGGGCCGATTACGATGCTGTCGGCAAAGGCTCAGACCATCGTTTGGAGCCTTTCCGACAGCATCGTAATGTGCTGGTCGGATTCCTTTATGCCCCACTCATTACAATAGAGATGGGAGGAGAGGAATTTGACCGGTTATTCCGACTGGCTTCCGACAGGCTTGGAGAGCCCGTCCGCCAGTCGGAATGTTGTCAGTAATCACAAGGGCGGCTTTTTCCGCCTGAGGGATTATTATGTCGAATTTCGACAGTTTTTCTGTGCTGGCCTTTTGACACAGGAAGGCGGTCGGAACTTGACTTTGGGGGGGGCCACAGCAGGGCACCCATAGGTGCACGGCCTCCAATTGGCAGCCGATTCCAGTTGATTCCTGCACCCCCTATTTTTCAGTCGAAATACATGCTCCATTGTAAAGTATAAGAATGCGACCGAACAGTGTTCGGTCGCATCCTAATTAGTCAGTCGGGACCGATGACCGGATGTCGGTTGGTCCCATGACTGAGACTATCCTCTGCCCGACATTGTGTTAGGGTACTTACTGTTCAATGTTTGAACACTGTATAAGCCCCCATGCTTCCACCAGAACGGAGTGAAGAGCAAAAGAAAATGCAGGAATATTGGTATTGGGGCTGGTTACAGTATTTCGTACACTGAGCAAGTTTACAATACAGATATTGCATATCTTAAGGGTTATGCTGCCCCCTCCCCTTTTAACTAATATAGCTACCCTCCGAATAGTTGAAGTTTGCAAACAGACAATTAACTTGTCTATCCATACTGGATTAAAAAGCATTGAGTTGCTACATAAAAGGTGTGTCTCCATGAGAATAACCTCTGTCCCATACGCACTAATGCAACCCTGTCATTTTCTATGCGCACCCAACCCATTCCAGTTATAAAAACACAAATGTCCTTCAAATTAGATCATCATCACAGACAAGCCAACTGCAATTACCCAGACCTAAAACCTTGCAGTAACATTTAGCCATTAAGCGAGGACAGATTTTGTCTTTCCCCCTAATTTGCTCCTTATTCATGCACTCTCCTTTGCTCCAACCCCTGGAGGAGCTTACCTCACACATAAACGTATTAGGGAGGGGTTTTCCTAAAATGATCCTCATGATAGGCAGGACAGAGTACGAGGAGGAGAAGAAAGGCCCAAAAGAGATAAGAAGAAAAGGGAAGTCTAACATTCACTGCTCTGTGTGGAATATTATATCCAAGAATGGAGGAGACGAAGAAAAAAGTCAGTAAGAACTAAGGGCCTGATTACGAAGGCGGTGGGACCGCTATGGGCAGGCTGTCAGTGGTGGTCCCACTGCCATTGGGCCCTGCAGGTCCGCCAGCCGTATTAGGATGTGGCAGGCAGAGGCATCTGGCGGAGGGACCGTCCACCTCACATCCGACGGGCTCAAGAAGCCCTTCAGACCATCGGAGGGACTGCATTTCCTACAATAGGGGCGGTGCCTGCTCAGGTACTGTCATAGGGATTACAATGTCCCTTTCTGCCCGCCATTGCATGGCTGTTCACCCGCCATGAAAAGGGAGGTGGAAAGTGACTTTTGGAGGACCTAGCAGGCCCCACTTATCTCCTGGCACTCCACTATGGGGGTCTCCCCCTAAACATCCCTGCACCGTGTGGCAGGCACCTCATGCTTCTTAGCAGTGAGGCTTGTGCTGCAGCCTTTTTTCGGGCAGCAGCACAAGCCTAAATCCTAAGAGACATGTTTCTGACCGCCTTCACTGTGGTTGGATCATAATTTGTTGGCTGGTCCCGTTCCCCACAGGATGGCGGTCAGACGCTCGTCCCACCGCCATCATAATTAGGCCTAAAGTTAGACATGTCACTGCAGATCACTAACACCAGCCATGCGCTATCTGTGGGTGTTAGTGAGAATATTATTTATTAATTACATATTAGAAATTAAAATATTAAAAAATACAGTCAGCAAAAATATAAAAAAGAAAAATATAAATTGCATAATACAGTATTCTAATAAAAAGAGATTTAACCATAACGTTATTTTAAAACGGTAGTTCTCAATTGCAAAAATAGATGTTTTAACATCAAAAGATTTACAAAAATGAAATCCAATGGAGTAATTTAATTTTAAATAAAATATTTATTATTGTTTAATTTTTTTTCCAACTTCTAAACATTTTACATATAATAAATAAATTATACATGAGAATTACTTTTATAAAACATTGTTAAATTAAAAAATGTATCTACATTATTTGAAAATATATACTTTTAATAACAACACATTTTCAATTCAATTTTAAATTAACTGTACTTAATATTTTTAACATAAAGAACCAAAAACTAAAATAAAATACTTAAGAACTTTTTTTAAATCATTTCTAATTGTAATAGATATATATTAATTTTAAGAAAAACATAAAATAAAAATGTCTGAAATATTTGGTGGCTAGAGGGTAGACCCTTGCTTAGTCATTCTCATCCACTAGGGAAAGAATGGACAACAAGTGTAGTTCTTCCCCCTCATATCCAAAAGTCTTGACAGCTTCAGTTTTCCACTATTATATGCCCTATGTCAGTGGCATTACGAAAACACACTTTTGGTTGCAGTTTAGTGTTGGAAGATAGGTTAGGGAAAATCTATGGTTCTGATGAATGCCAGTGCTACTATTTGAAACCGCCCATGGTACGGCACCATAGGGCGCAATGGATGTGCTTGCAAGGTTTTTTTATTTGTTGGAAGTTCACCCTGACTTCTATTTCCATTGTAGAGGTATACTGGTTATACTCTGAGGTAGGTTCAATATATATCCCTAGAGTAGCTACTCTGCCTCCACAATGTGTAGAGAAATAATTAACACATCTCCAATGAGCCCTGTGTTCAGGATGCCTGTCCTAACAGTAAAGGCATTGCACTTTAAGTAATTGGCTCCCTTTCTTTGATAGGATGAATGTCTTGTAGGGCATGTTTTCTATTCTAGAGATTATTTAAAATATACTGAGAAAACAAAATATTACCGTCATTATTATTCTATGTTTAATTTTTTTAATGTTTTTTTGGTATTTGCACTCAATGTTCTGTTTACCTTGCTGTATTCTGTTAAGTTTCTTGCTTTGTTTGTTGTTCGTTTTTTCACCCCCATTGCACTGTTTTTCAAAGTGGTTTACTGGTGTTCTCTATGGTGAAAAACATATTTAATGCTGAAGGGACAGAAAAATTATATAATATAAGCTGCAAATTGTTAGTAAGTTAGTGAAAATTTTCTTTTTAAAGTGTGAAGGACTTGCTTTTCTATATAGTGCCTTTGTAGTTTGTTGTAGACCTTTCAGGTTTATATTAATAGCTTGTAATGTTAAAGAATACTATATTACTTTTGAAATTATCTAATTTATTTAGATTGTTTTTAGTTCTCAGTCATGCTGAAAGGGATTTTTTTTGTTAATATCTAAACATTCCTAATTGGATTAAATATAAAAAAGTTAATAATTTTGTTGTTTTTTAGAACATTTTAAATCATTTGTCTGGTATTTTTTCCATTCGGGATTGTTGAGTAATAATCCTAAAGAAATGGTCTTCAAAGATGGAGCCAAAGAATGGTAATAAAAAGAAAGAATCAAAAATGTTTAAATATTTGCCATTATTGTGATTAAGGCTTCGTAATATTGTTTGGTGATTTTAATGTTGTATATACCCTGTTGTCAAGTGAGATGACACTCTTGTGTGGAGCTGCCTATATTAAAAAAATGTGTTTGGGATGTGCAATTCATTTCTGATTTATCTATGATTGCAACATGTTCTATTGTTGTAATATTATTTTGTGGTATATATGTTGACAATCTAATGTGTCAAACAATGAGCGCCATCTTGGCAGGAGAACGTGCATGTACACATCTTTTTTTGGCAAATTGTTTTCTATATTTTAATAAATTTATGTATTGATTTAAAATGTTTAAAAATAAATGAAATAAGTATGGTAAAAAAAATAATGGGTTGTAAAATCTTGTGTGGTAAAAGTAATTTACATTGACTTACATTAAAGTTTGTGGTAACGTTTGGTGAGGTAAAATAAGCATGGTAAACTACCATATTGTAAATGACTGTGTGGTAACATCTGATATTCGTGATTTAGTGTCATTAATATATAACAACACTTCTGTATCTCCTTTGAAAATCTCCATTACTCTTGCAGCAAGGAGCCAAGGGCTATTCTTATACCCCTGAGGGAATATTATACATGCGTACTGATATTCGCCAAAGGAGAAAGTGATTAGATACTGTGATTGAGGCGCTATATTTTGACTAAAGAATCCTTTTGTGATATCTAATTTTGTTTTATTTTTGCCCTAAATTTATCAGTCAAGTACTGTGAGCATTTTGCACCGCATGTGTCCTTGTGTGTGCATTTAAATTTCTATCATCTACAACTATTCAATATGAATTGTCTCATTTCAAAACTAGGAAAAGGCACGTTTTCATAGTTGAATGACAATACACAATTACTCCTTAATTTTGTAATTGATCTGGGATGGCCTATATTGCATGCTTAGCTTCTAGTTTTAATGGGTATTCCGGATGAACTTGTGACTCGCTACCTAAGGGAATCACCTGTAGAACGTATTCTTTGTGCCACCTCTCTTGGTTTCTGTACATTGCTGGAGCTTATTTGTAAGCCCACTAGCTTGCATGTGTTTCCCTGAGAGCTTCGGGTACTAAGGAGGAAAATGCTTGCACTATTACCTTCTTCCATTGAGATGCATCCTCTATATATAATGGAACGCAAACCTCCTCTACAAAAACGATGCCTTAAGCATCTAACAAAGGTGGCCAGAGTACTATTTTAATTTTGTTCAATTCGTCCCATTCAATTTGTATTTTTAAATCATACACCCAATCAGGAGAGTTTATTTGTCCATTTGGTGTTGCAACCTGTATATACTCTACAATTGGAGTAACCACCAGATGCTCTTTAAGAGTCATGGGAACTAAAGAAACCTCGCTGTCAATAAGAGCTATGCTCAAGTCCTGTTCCACAGAAGTATGCAGTTTCTGAGGCATGGTTTTTCTTAATAAGTCCTGCTACATTCTTTACCTTAAAATTAGCTTTAGAATCTGAACCATTCACCTCCTTCTTCACACTAACCTAAAAATTTGGCTGCTGGCTCATTTTTCACTTTTTTGTCTAATGTATTAGTTCTTCTCCGATATCCAGTACGTCAGTTCCTTTCTGTCCTTTTAGTCTCCTCAGAGTCCTGCAAAGTACGTAAATAATGGCTATGAGAATACTGATACCGATCTGGCTTTTTAGTTTATCACGAACCCTTAAATTATATTCACCCCTGCTGGAATCTTGCTGTGGTAGAAATCCAGGCCTGTTTTTCTGTTTTTGTTTTTTACTTAGTTTCCAGTACAGCCTTTTCTTTACATGCATCCTCAGCCACATTTTTCGTTTGACTTGCAGTTTTACAACTCGAGAACCTTAAGCATCCTGACCGAAGGAGGTATATACTTTTCAAATAATTTTGGGAATTTCCTCAGGGTCCTGAGCAGAACAGCCACCAAAAGATGGTGTACTGTCAGAACCCCTGCTTCCCCTTAAATGTTACTAAGAACTATTCAGGAAACAGTTTCAAAATTATCTATTAATTTAGTTCCTAAACCAGCAGCTGGTGCAGCCCCATGCTCGTTTGCGATAATACAACCATTGAGGGTGTGCCATGCATAGCAGTGTAAATACTCACAACAATCCTTCCCCAGGCAGTTCACTCCTCTACAGGTGCTACCATAGCAGGGTGGAGCACACATAGTTAAAATTCTATGTTTGTTTTCGGTTGTTGTATGTGGATAAACTGCTTTCAATTGATTACCTTTGCAAGCAATCCAAAATGGAACCTCATCTGACTTCATGGGAGCTTTGCCTACAATCGCATTGATAGTCTGTGGATTAATCATCTCCACTGTAGGATACAGTTGTGCAGGGCCTGGAATTAAATCTTCAGTCCCGGTAGTTTGTAAAAAGTATTGTCAAAGTCCTCTATAAACAGCCACTAATTGAGTCAGTATCTGTCTTAATTCAGGAACATTATGATTGGCTAAATCTGGATGCAGAGTACAACCAGCCAATGCAGGCCATATAGCCCTTGGATTAGTCAAGGCACCCATTCTGCACTACATATGGGAAATGCCCACAGACCAAGCTTGGTGTACCCGATATCCTAATGGGATATCTTGGTACGGATAAGGTTCATATTCTGCAGGTGTAGCAACAGGTTTATATGTATGAAAGTGACTAATGTTTGCATCTAGAGAATCCAACTCCACCTATGAGTCAAACATTTCAAGGGGTATCCAGCGTGTGCATTTACGATAAAAGTTACTTAATCCCTGGTGCAAGGAAACCCCTTGCTATAAGATGTTGTGTTAATAGCACCTACAGTTTGCTCTAATCACAATAGTTACCACAGCCATAGTAAAACAGATTTAAAAATGATATTCAAGGGGGCGTGGCCAACAGCTGACTGCGATGGCCACTTCTTAAAGGAGCTCCGGCGACTCTCCAAGCTCCAACGACTCTCCAAGCTATCCCCCTATAATATCCGCCCAAATATCCGAGTTGGCATGAACAACTCACTGACCATCATCTAAACAGCACTTGAGCAGCCTGGAGTCGAGATATATGCTTTACAGAGTGGGAGAAGTGCCGAAGACGCCAGCGACTGGGTGAGGCCTGCACGCATGGGTGGCTCCCAGACGTGGCAGTCGGGAGTGGCCGGATGAGACGCCTGAGCGTTGCGGCTGCCGTTCCACCCGAGGCCCGGTGAAGAGAGAACAGATGAAGGGATCGAAATAGCTACCCTTTCCCAGGAGCTCTCGATAAGTCTCTGGTGTGGGAGCAACTCCACGGTAGTGGCGGACACGAGAGAAGGGGAGCCGGCTGCATGGAGATGAAACGAGCTGCCGCACGCCTGGGAGCCTGGGCAAACGAATGGGATGTGGCGGTGACCCTCTGCTGCGCCTTGAAGATACTGAAGGGGGGTGCCCCTACGATTGGGGCAACCAGTGACTTTCTGTCAAGACCATCGTAGCAAGTGTCAGAATAACTAAAAAGACCAACACACATTTAAAGAAGGCTGCTAAGTATCCACGTTGGAAAAGTTTGCATACTTCATTCAACAAAACTTTAAAAAGCTTTTACATATTTTACAAATGGCACACCAAGTTGCCAGCAATCTAATGACTAATGTTCCCAAGCTTGGTCAGCGCTCTAGTGTTCACCGCTCTTGCGGAACTCTGAATAGAAGTCGCATGTTCCAATTAGGAACCTCGCACTTCAACTGTAGCCTGAGGCGCGTTGTGCGTCTCTCAGCAGTCTCTGCCTTTTTTAAAGAATTTCTGACAGGAATTTATCGGCAGTTACAAGAGTGTCCCTGAATTCATCTGTTGCTTCAACCAGGGACCAGAACAATTAGCGATAGAGCTCTATTCGCATGCGCAACTAAATTCTTGAAATTTAATTTAGCTGAAAGCAAATCCTTATCCGGTAAGAGTTGTTTCTCCGTGGAGTTCAGCAAGAAGATAAGGTATTGTTCACCTCTGTGTTGCCCAGTTCCTTCAGTTTATGGATATAACCTTCTCCACAGAATTGCGCAAGTATTCAACATTTGAAGAGACTATAAGACGCAGTGAAATGTAGCTATAAAGACTACATTTAATTCTCCAAGAGAAGCTTATTCTTCTGAGAATTTATCACAATTGTTTATTATTCTTCAAAGAAATACTACTACAACAAGAGAGAAGCAATAGCCTAATGTAGTTGGGGTAATAAAAGTTCACAGTTATAATATTTAGAGAGTTACTGGTGTTTAGATGCATGTATGATTAGTTTTCTCACAATGCAGATGCTGAGTATACAGTCCCAGACAGAGTAGCTGAGAACTAGCAGAGAACTTCCATATCTCCGTCAAGAGGTTGACTCTCTTTTTATCCACTTCACCTTTCCCCCCTGCTGTTGCGCTCACCAGTATAGATTATATTGGTAGGAGTACCGGTGGAGGGGCTTTGGGACCATCTTCGGCTCCTGTGTTTTTTTTGTAGAGTTTCTGACAGATTGAAGTGCCTGATAACGTTCCACCCGAGTCGAAATGGCCGAGGGGATTGACATGAAGGCCTTGGCTGGAATGTTGGAAATCTTGCAAATCCAGTTAACTCAGACAGTTTAAAAAAGCTAAAATTTAAGAGAAGAAATCAAAAGGTCCCAACAAGAAACGAATGTAATTAGGCAAAAAATGGAAGAATTAATAGCTGGATCTGTCCATCTTCCTGGCTTAGACACTAGTCATAGAACAGCTTCAGAAGTAGCAACACAAGTAATTCATTCAGTTTCCCCAATAGTTCCATTGGCTAATCCAGAAAGGTATAGTGGGGACCCTCACAAGGCACAAGTATTTCTTACGCAGTGCTCTTTACATTTCCTCTGTAGGTCAGTAATTTTTGCAGAGGATCAGCCCGAGGTCGCATTCGAGCTGTCTTATTTGGGGCTTCTTTTGTCTTGGAGGGCCAACATCGCTGTTTGAGGCCACAACATACCTGAGTATTTTCCCGGGTGCTGTTCCACGATTGTTGCCTGTCTCCCTCCCGCCGCCGCCATTCAAACGCGGCCGCTGTGCGGAGGGGGACTACGTTTCCCAGCATCCCCAGCAGCGGAACAGGAAGTGGAACAGGAACCCGCCTCCCGCACTCTCGCGCCTGGAGGTGCTTAAATTCAAACTGAGCCACTGGCAGAGCGGGCGTCTTTTGTCTTGGAGGGCCAACATCGCTGTTTGAGGCCACAACATACCTGTGTATTTACCCGGGTGCTGTTCCACGATCGTTGCCTGTCTCCCTTTCCGCCGCCGCCATTCAAACGCGGCCGCTGTGCGGAGGGGGACTACGTTTCCCAGCATCCCCAGCAGCGGAACAGGAAGCGAAACAGGAACCCGCCTCCCGCACTCTCGCGCCTGGAGGCGCTTAAATTCAAACTGAGCCACTGGCAGAGCGGGCGTCTTTTGTCTTGGAGGGCCAACATCGCTGTTTGAGGCCACAACATACCTGTGTATTTTCCCGGGTGCTGTTCCACGATCGTTGCCTGTCTACTTCCCGCCGCCGCCATTCAAACGCGGCCGCTGTGCGGAGGGGGACTACGTTTCCCAGCATCCCCAGCAGCGGAACAGGAAGCGGAACAGGAACCCGCCTCCCGCACTCTCGCGCCTGGAGGCGCTTAAATTCAAACTGAGCCACCGCCTCGCGGGACCACGCGCGGGTCCGCGCCGGGCCAAGCCCGGGCAAAGGGCGGGCCCTCTGTGGCCCTCAGAGGCCTGAAGAGGCCGGGCTGGGCCGTTCCATTGTTGTTTTGTTATTTCAACTCATTGTCATGACTGTGACATTCTGTATCTAAAACTGGTAGCGTGATTTCTCATTGTTTAAGTTATTCCTTTTTGCTGTCCCTAGTTATCGTTTAGATATATTATTTGATTTTGTAAGTGGTAATTGTTATCAGTATTTGACGTTTCCTTATATATCTTGTTTTTATTATGACTCCACCAGTCCCTAAAGAGAAACTCACGTTAGGAGGGTCTATCAACAGGGGAACATTAGACAACTATGTCATCAGGCCCAATATAGCAATTGATAGGGATATTGTTCTCGAGTAACGTCGGGCTGAGAGACGCCGCTCTATTGAGTCCGTAAAAAATAAGCGTCTACCTCAGGTCACGTCACTGATAGGTACGTTATCGCAACCTATTATGTCTTGTGAAAGCAGGACACTTGATTCTTCTTTTTCTGATAATATACCGCTACTTCTTCAAGACAGATCCCTTTCATCTTCATCTTCACCTTCACCTGACCTAAATAATGTTCAAATAATAACTCTGTCTTCGCCTCTTAGAGACCCAATTCCAGAGCCAAATGTCTCATTAGAGGCCCAGTTATCACCTCCTCTGATCATACAAAAAACGACCAGTATTTTGGAAATTCACCAACCACAAGGTCCACCACCAAAGAAAAGAAGGAAGAAGGGGAGTGGACTAAAGAGGGACAAATCTAATCCAACTATTTTTGGTATTTCTAAGCCTTCTCCACTAAAAGAATCCTTATCATCCACATCGGTTAATCCACCATATCTTTCAATATCTGAAGGAACAGATTCTCATTTAGTGGGAAATATTGAAACGTTTGAAAAATTAATTAGATCATTCATATTACCACCATTAGAGAGACTAAAAAGAATAGCCTCCCAGTTGGGGAATTTAGAACAGACCATTGGGGAGATCAAAGAGGGAACTAAAGATTTACCAAAATCCCTATCGGAAATTCTATCCACTGCCCCAGCCTTAAACACTATTCATCAACAGGGAGACAAAGCTTTGACTCAGGTAAAATCAAAAACCCTGAACTCGTCGTCTTCACAAAAACATCGTTTAGAGGGAAAGAGTTGAGGGAAAGAGGTGGAGGTGGGTGAGAAACTTAATTCCCCACAAATTATTCAAAAGCCAACTGTTAAAGTAGATTCTACAGTGGCGCCTACTTCTAAAAACTATAATGTGGACCTACCTCCGGAAGCAGCTCCCCTTGTGGTGGTCCTCACGGGAGTCCCTCTTTTAAAAGATGGAAAAAGAAAAGATCACACTCAATTAAAAAATAAGGTCATATATTGGCTCAGGCAGAATCGTCGACTTCCCCCAGAAATAAATGGAGAAATTCTACATGTCAGGCGTCTCTCTTGGTTAGGACGTAGAAAAAAAGATTCCATGGGGGACATCATTATAATCAAATTCAGAGACAAAAGGGCCGTAAGATATATTCTCAATTGGCCTTCTTCAAACCATAGCAGTTCAATTGAAGCCCATGATTTACCCTATTTTTATCCTAGAGTAATTTTAACCTCTGAAACAGATCTGTATCCACTATCTAATAATAATGATGATTCCATCAGTCCACCATCCCAACGACAGGATGTGTACCCCAGGCCCCCACCTGGACATCAAGCTGAACATCTAAATCACTCATTTCAACACCCGAAGCGCCAATCTAGGCCTCCTTTTTTAGCCCAGAGGAATTTTCGTCCTAACTCATTATATCAACATCAGAATGATCTTCTAAGATCTTTTTCTCAAACTTGGAGTTATCCTCTTGCCCCACAATTTTACCCCCAGGTTGATCGCCCGAGCCGATTAAATCGGTATCGAAAACGATTATCCAAGGTTTCCTTCTCAACATCAGGTTGGTCGATTTAGGCCTCTATCATATTGTCAGGAAGATCGCTTTGGGCCCAGTCTCAATTTTCAGGAAGATTACCCTCTACCCCTTTATAACCGCTATGCGGTATTATCAGGTTTGGAAGGAGTAGATTGACTTGATTTGGAAGCCAGGTCAAAGGTTTTTGTGGATATTTCACAAAAGGTTCCTCCCTCGCACCTAGAGTTAAATTCTGATTATACTGTATCCGCTCTTCTAGTCTCCTGTTTAAGTCCTAAGCGATACCAGACCACATCCATTGACCTATTGGCCAAGTCTGTAGCTGTGAATAAGGTTGAATCTACCCAGATTATAGAACAGGATTTAAATTCTACTACTGGTCCTGTATTAGAAACACAGGAACACACTAGGGAGGAAAGTAAACCTCGGATAGCAGCCCTATTTTGGAATATAGCAGGTCACCGTTCGAAGGTCGCAAATGATATATGGATGAACCTTAGATCGAAATTTGACATCATAGCACTTCAGGAGACATGGACGACTGATGTGATACATATGGAAGGTTTTAAAACGTATTTTTCTCCCGCCCTACCTTCCATCTCAGGTAGAGCGAAAGGAGGGTTAACAATTTATGTTTCAAATACCCTTAATATAAAGGAAATAGTCCCGATAAATCTGGATCCAAATTTCCAGGTACTTAGGTTGATGTTAAACAATAGTGATAATTTTCTAATAGTAAATGTCTATAATAATCTCTCTGAGTTCGAGGCATTGAAGATGGTATCCTTGATCCGATCAGCATTAACAACTAGAAGGAGGAAGCCAGTAATCGAAGAGGTAATTATTTGGGGTGGGGATTTCAATCTGGGACCATGTTTAACTACCAACACTTGTAGTATCCTCGATGAATTTGGAAACCCCATCCCACATTTCACTCATTCTACTCTAGGTAATTACCTAAATGAATCCCTTCTTGAGCTAGATCTGGTCATGGCAAACACCTTGAATAACGAGACCTTGTTACCGGCTCCTACTTTTCACGGTAGAGGCTACCTAACAATCATAGATTATATTCTGGTTTCGAATGGCGAAAGGATTTTAGATGCAGAATTCAATAGACACAATATTGTGCTAAGGGATCAATATCCCCTCAGTATTTCTCTGCCATTGACCCACAAACCAAAAAGTGGGTTGGGTTCCATTCTGTTACAAAATAATTTGGCACTAAGCAAATTAAATGGTTATGCACTTAAATGGGGGAAAGTAGACCCTGTGAAAATCACAAAACAGGTGATAGTGAGGGCCTATTCCTCTATTTTGAAATGTCTTAATCTGGATACTACCCACGTAGAAGTCATTAAAGATTTTGAACTGATCGGTAAAGCGATCAATGAGGCTTTGTGGGTAGAAACAAAACATCATTCAAAAAATAGGAAGGGCTGGTTCAATCATGACTGTACAATTGCCTGCTCAAACTTAAAAACAGCATTGAGGAAACCAGTTAGGGTCCCATATGAGATAACAGCATTAAGGAAAGTTTATAATTCGGCACTGAAAAACAGAAAAAAGGAACTAAAAAATCAACTTTGGGAGCAATTACATGAAACGTGTAGCCATAAAAATTCGGCTGCTTTTTGGCAAATAGTCAAGTCTCCCTTTCTAGCAGACAATACTAATCAACCAAAGCTAGATGTTGCAATAGAGGAAAAGGAATGGGTTTCCTATTTCTCCAAGATTTTTTCAGTTGATACGGATTCTACTAAACCGCAGGATCAAAAATTGCAAGACCCTAATTTTGTGAACGATTTAGGCACTATTTATCCAATTGATTTACAGTTTACATTGAAGCAAACCATTCAGGCTCTGAGTGCAAGTAAAAATGGAAAGGCACCGGGCCCAGATGGTGTCCCCATCGATCTATTTAAAGCTCAAATGGACCTCTGGACTCCTCTTTTGACTAGAGTCCTGAATGCGTCTTGTAATATAGGTCTGTTAACCTCTTGGTCAAAATCCGTACTAGTTCCCATCTTTAAAAAAGGAGATCGGCATTCAGTAACCTGCTACCGTCCAATCTCTCTTTTAGACTCCCTGGGAAAAGTTGCAGGTAGAGTCATTTTAGAGCAACTACAAGAGTGGGCAGAGGAGGGCAGGATTATATCTGATTTGCAGTACGGTTTTCGCCAGGGATTGGGGACTATTGAACAGGCCCTAAATTTGTCACTTTTAATAGATAAATACGTTTATATAAAAGGAGGAGACCTTTATATGGTCTATGTAGACTTATCAGCCGCATTTGATTGTGTTTCTCATTCTAAACTCTGGATCTTATTGGCTGATATGGGGGCTCCAACGAACTTGGTTAAGTTCATGAGGGAACTTTACGCAAATGCTACTGCAAGAGTGCGTTACGGGGTGGGGGGAGAGCTGACGGAAGACTTTCCAGTAAGAAAAGGAGTTAGGCAAGGGTGTGTCCTGGCCCCTTTTCTTTTTACCCTCTACACAAATGGTCTGGAAAAGGAGATGTTGAAGGGATCCCAAGACCTCCCAATGGTTCGTAACCGCCCAATACCCACACTCCTTTATGCAGATGACACTGTTATTTTAGGACGTACCCCCTCATGCACTTCAAAAGAATTTAAATAGATATTCCACATTTATGGCAGGCCTTGATCTTAGGATAAATATTAGCAAAACTTTTGTCATGAGGGCGAGTTCCTGCCATAAAACTACAAGTAAAATGAGGGGTATCTATTTGAATAAAGAAAAAATAACCACCACACAAAAATATCCTTATTTAGGTATAACAATAGACCATAAACTGACCTGGAAACCGGCTGTAGAAACAAGAAAACTACTTATTTTAAGAACAACTGCAGCTCTGGCTAAATTTACCAGAAGGTTGGGAAACAGAGCTCTCCGTGAAATCATTACGATCTACAAAGCCAAGTGTTTATCGGTGGCTCTGTATGGTGCAGGTCTCTGGGGATTTGTGGGTACAAATACAATTCAGAAAGTTGAGAACTCGTTTCTAAGGTTTGTCCTTGCACTTCCTGGGAGTGTGGGCAACTTTGCTGGTCACATAGAACTGGGTTTAGCCTATGTGACGGACCTAGCCAAAATTCAACCACTTTTATTATGGCATAGGATTTGGTCCTCAGACGAAGCAACCCTTACTCAATCCATCTTGTTTGATTGTTTAGCCATGGACAATGTCCGTAGGTCCAGGTGGCTACGGTACATATCAAACTTTTTCCATGACTTGGGCTGGGACAAATACTATCTCAACCCCTCCTCAATACGAGAGGTTTAGAGGAAAACATTAAAAAATAAAGGTCTCGCCCACTTAGAGGAATTGAGATTAATGAGCGAAATTATTAAACCTACTGTTACCCACAGTGTAATGACACAACTGGTCCCTATAATTCAGCCGTACCTCACTTTTAACATCACGAGTTCCGAGCGGTACTTACTGGTAAGATTTAGGATGAATATCTTTCATCGAATGGTTACATTTCCAGACCGTAACGATTGGGCTAAGGTTCTTCCTCCTTGTCCTTGTGATGACATTTCCTCACAATCAACTTTGCATACTATTCTTTTTTGTAAATTCTATATGGAACCAAGGAAAAAATGGCTTATTCCGCTTTTGAGGCATTATGGCCACAGACAATGTCGCCCAGCTTTACTTTTTTTGCAGTTGTTAGAGGGCGAAAAGTTGATATATATAATAGCTAGCTTTTTGAAATGTATAATCCGTCACCGTAGGAACTTAGATTAATTATAGAATGAAAACTCGCTACGGATCAGATAATTAGTAATGGATTTACCCTTCTCTCTGATTGCGAATTGCTTATTTTACTCTGTGATAAATAAATGTTGTGTATATCTTATATAAAGATCCCACGCAATAATGTGAGGTAGGGTATACATTTTATTGTGTAAATATTTTGTTTTTAATATTGGTATTTTACTTAGTGTTTTCATGAATGATTATTTTTATTGTATGCTTTTATGATTTTTATTCAGAATCGAAATAAAGCAGATTTGATTTGATTGATTGATATTTGAGCGGTGATGCTGCCGCTTGGCAATGCCACTAATCTCCCGCACTGACGCAGCCTTAAATGACTTCGAACTTTTCAAAAGTGAATTTTTTTGAATTTTTGATAGGAGGTCTGCAAACCAAGCCATCGACAATGAATTATTAGACCTCATGCAAGGGAATAGAGATCTAGTTGCTTATATTGCACAATTTAATAAATTAATTGTGGCGACTGAGTGGCCTGAAAGTAAGGGGTCAGCCATTTTCTATCATGGATTAAAGGACGCAAATCCTAAAAGACCTCAAGATATCACAGAGTTGATTGATTTGGTGCTACAGATACAACATCACCTTTTTGAGAGAAAATCGGAAAAGAAGAAAGATTTTCGTTCCTTTGTCCCACGATTTGATAGATTCAAGTCAGAAGCCAGTAAACTTGAGTCGTCTTCTAGTGAAGAGCCTATGCAGAGTGGTTCAATTAGGGGTCCTCTTTCCAAAGAAGAACGTGAAAAGAGAAGATCACAAAATCTATGCTTATAATGTGGAGCCTCTGGTCATTTCTTGAAAGATTGCCCCAAGAAGCCAAAATCCAATTTGGGGTTAAAAGACAGATCCCATCAGTAGAGGTAGTTGCCCTGGTGGGAACAAAGAAAGGGTTAACTCCAGAAACTCGACATGTAGTAAACACATTACAGGCAGCAGCTCCACATCTAACCGTTTAGTTTGATGCTAAGTTTGGTTCCACAGAAATAAAAGATGTGTCAGTAATGATAGATTCAGGAGCTACTGGCAGTTTCTGCGATTTGAAGTATGCCAAAGAAATTGGAATTCGAGCTATCAAAAAGAAACATTTGGAAGTGGTCAGAGCAGTCGATGGTTCAAATCTCACATCTGGTCCTGTCACTGAAGAAACCGAGACTATTGAGTTGTTGAGACTGCAGGGTCATTAAGAATTATTGAGATTTAATTTAATTGATGCCCCTCAATTCCAATTAATTCTTGGCTTACCGTGGTTAACGGAGCATAATCTGAAGATCAGTTGGGAAAGACGTACAGTTGAGATGACTTCTGAT
This sequence comes from Triturus cristatus, assembly GCF_964204655.1. NCBI lineage: Eukaryota > Metazoa > Chordata > Amphibia > Caudata > Salamandridae > Triturus > Triturus cristatus. The sequence goes on from NC_140587.1 coordinate 505,890,971, forward strand.
TACTGCATAACAAATTGTTTTCATGAGAGACGAGCTAAGTCTGAAGGCTCCCCAGCTGCTGAATTGGCTCAATTCACTAACAGGATTTGCGCAATGGATTTGAGAGAGGTTCCAGATGAATATCAGGATCTGGCGAGCGTATTCGATAAGAGCAATGCTGAGAAACTTTCACCTCATCGAGAATACGATGGCAGGATAGAATTAGAACCTGGAGCAATTCTTCCTTGTAGTCGCATTTATGCGCTCACTGAGGCTGAAAACCAATATCTCAAAACCTATTTGGTTGAGTACTTAAAGAATGGCTTTATTGGTTCCTCTCAATCTCCCGTCTCTTCACCACCATTTTTCATCCCAAAGAAGGACGTGAGTCTTCATGCCTGTATTGACTACAGGGCCCTTAACCAAGTCACTGTTAAGAATCGGTATCCTTTGCCATTGATTTCCCAGTTATTGAATCAGGTTAAAGGTGCAAAAATATATACAAAAAGTTAATTGTGAGGTGCATATCAGCTGGTAAGAGTCACCGAAGGCAACCAGTGGAAAACTGCCTTCAGAACAAGATATGGCTTTTATGAATATCAGGTCATGCCATATGGATTAAGTAATGCACCGGCAGCTTTTCAACATCTGGTCAATGATGTTCTACGAGAATTTTTGGATCAAGTGGCAGTTGTCTATATTGATGACATACTAATTTTCTCAGAGAATATGGAAGATCATGTGCAGCATGTAAGAGCAATATTGCACAAGCTACTGGAAAATCATATTTTTGTGAAGTTAGAGAACTGTTCATTTCATGTGAAACAAGTTGAGTTTCTTGGATTTGTGTTATCTGAAGGTGGTGTGGCAATGGATCCGTCGAAGGTGGACGCAATAAGAGGTTGGCCCACGCCACGAAATGTCAAAGAAATCCAAAGTTTTATTGAATTTGCCAATTTTTATCGACGGTTCATTCCAAATTTTTCAGCCAAGGTTGCCCTCATCACTAAATTGCTAAAGAAAGGAAGGAAATTTCTATGGTCGGAGGATGCTGAATCTGCCTTTCAATTCTTAAAAGAGGCCTTTACCTCTGCCCCCATCTTGATGCATCCAGATCAAGACCAGGCCTTTTTTGTTGAGACTGATGCTTCAGATTTTGCGACTGGAAGAATTCTGTCACAAAGAAATCGACAGATGGGACAACTGCATCCAGTGGCCTCCAGATCCAGAAAATTGTCTGACCCAGAGATTAATTATTCAATTGCCGATAAGGAATTATTGGCAGTAAAAGAGGCTTTTCAGGACGGGCGGCACTATTTGTTAGGAGCCAAGCATTGTGTGACAGTATTTACCGATCATCGCAACCTCCAGTTTTTGAAGTCTGCCAAGACCCTCACCCCGCGACAACTGAGGTAGTCCTTATACTTTTCAGAGTTCAACTTTGTGATAACTTACAAACCAGGAGTTAAGAATAAAAAGGCGGATGGCTTATCTAGAATGGATATGCCTGAAGTCTTGAGACCTCCTCAAATTGAACCAATCATTCCTTCAAACAAGATTGTAGGTGCCATTCATTTGGAATAATTCACCAATAAGATACAAGAATACTGTCAACAGAAAGATCTAGAGAATTGGGTGAAAGAAGATTCACGGAGACAGATCAGAGATGGTCTTCCTTATTATGACAATGCTTTGTCTTTACCAACTGAAGATCTCCAAGAGAAGGCCCTAAAAGGCTGTCATGATGACCAGTTGGCCGGTCATAAGGGTGTGAAGAAAACCTTAAATTTGGTTAGACGGCATTTTTGGTGGCCAAATATGGCGGCCCAAGTAAGACAGTACGTATCGACCTGTGAAATATGTATCAAAGGCAAACCGTGCAGACAGGCTCCACAGGGGTTGTTACAACCTTTGCCCAATGCTCCACATCCTTGGCATACAGTGTCTATGGATTTAATTATGGATCTTCCTAAAAGTCAAGAGTTTAACACCATATTGTTTTTTGTAGACACCTTCTTTAAAATGAGTCATTTTGTTCCCCTTAAGAGTGTACCCACTGCCTCTCAATTGGTTCAGCAATTTAATCATCATGTAGTTAAGGCTCTTGGGGTACCACAGATAGTCATCTCAGATAGAGACTCTCAATTTGTGTCAAAGGTTTGGAAAAGGTTCATGCATAGTCTAGGTATAGACACCAGATTTTCCACTAGTTACCATCCGGAAACGGATGGTCAGAAAGAACGGGTGAATCAGAAGTTGGAGCAGTATTTGAGATTGTATTTACTGGAACAGGAAGGTAGTTGGTCTGATCTACTCTGGACAGCTGAGTTTGCATACAATATTGCAGTACACGACTCCACTGGGTGTATACCTCTTTTTATTTGAATTCTGGAAGACACCCCTGTGTAATGTTGGGAAAGAAAGAAGAATCAGTCCCAGCGGTAAAAGATTTATTTGAAGAACTACAAGAGTCATATGAAAAGGCCCAAGAAAATCTGCTTAAGGCAAAAGAGGGCTGATCTGGCGCAGAACACAAAAAGGACCAATGAACCTAGGATGGAAAATGCTACGGACTCTAAACCTGATGTTTTTAGTCGAGAGCCATACATGATCCCCAGGTTGATAACAGGGCCCCTGCTTGCGGTGTAGGTCCTCCCATTTTTTGTAGGGCTGTTTGGCACGCTTCAAATTGTTCCGTACCTTACTGTGCATGGCTTGTAGACTTCTCATTTGCGACATGACTGTAGGCTGGTTAACCACATCACTGGGAATGGACAGTGGCAAAGTCTTAGCATGGAAACCTGGGTTGGTCCTGAATGGAGTTTCCTTTATGGAACTTTGCCAAGCATTGTTATAGGAAAGCTCTGCGAGCCATAATAAGGACACCCAAGAATCTGTGGCATCTTTGGCGTAGCCCCGTAGGTATTTTTTGAGAGTCTGATTTAACCGATCCATTTGCCCATCTGTCTGCGGGTGGAACCTGGTAGACAGGGCTACTTCCACATGAAGCGCCTTGCACCACATCTGCCAGAATCTTGCAATGAATTGAGGTCCTCTGTCCGATACAATGACTTGTGGAAGTCCATGTAACCGTACCACATGAGTTAGTAGAAGTTGGGTGGTTTGTCCTGCTGTGGGTAGGTTTCTACAGGGAATAAAATGGCCCATTTTGGTTAGGCTATCAATGACAACCAGTATGGCATTGTATCCCTGATCCAGAGGTAGGCCTAGTACAAAATCAATGCTACTGGTTTGCCATGGTTGTGATGGTGTGGGCATTGGCATCAATTTTCCTTTCTTTGCTGATTGTTCCCCTTTTGCCCGTGCACATATTTCGCACGGAGCTACCCACTGTGTTACGTCTTTGGTTAATTGTTCCCACTGAAACTGTCGACATACAAGGTGTAGAGTTTTTGTGCTACCTGGATGGCCAGCTAAAACTGAATCATGACACCAGTTGAAGGCCCGTAGCCTGAAGTCTTGGGTTGGTAGATATAATCTGTTTCTGTACAATGGTATTCCATGTTTGAGTGTTCTATGTGCATCTTGCTCTACCCATGTCTGCCACCCCGCAGGGTTTGATGTTTTGTGACTTCTTCCAGAAAGATTTCCAGCTTTATGGTACATATCACCTTATCGGGACTAGCAATGGCTTCTGTGATCCCCTGCCGAGGTATGGTCAGGTCGTCTTGTTGAGACAATGAATCTGCTTTTCGGTTTTCTGACTCAGGACGAAATGTAACTACAAAGTCATATTCCGCGAAGAAAAGCATCCACCACATCTGTCTTTGAGTGAGTTGTCTGACAGTTTTCATGTATTGGAGATTCCTGTGGGCGGTATATACCGTGACTGGGTGCAGTCCCCCCTACAGGTAATGTCTCCATTCTTGGAATGCCTTCTTTATAGCTAATAACCCTTTTTCTGCCACAGTGTAATTGGTTTCTGCAGCATTGAGTTTCCTGGACAAAAATGCAACGGGATAGAGTTGTCCCGTGTGTTTATCTAGTTGGGATAGAACCGCCCCTACTGCTACATCTGATGCATCGGCCTCAACAATAAACGGGATTTCCGGATGTGGATGTTTCAGAATTGGTGTTGTGGTAAACGCCTTTTTTAGATACTCAAAGGCTTCCATGGCCTCGGTACTCCAAAGAAAAGGCACTCCCTTTCTCAATAGTCTTGTTATTGGTGATACCAGATGAGAGAAGTGAGAGATGAATCTCCGATAATAACTTGAGAAACCTAAAAAGCATTGAACATCTCTCACACATTTAGGAACAGGCCATTCCTGAACTGCCTTCACCTTTCTTTCCGCCATACATAACCCTAAGGGACTTAGAACCACTCCCAGGTATTCCACCTCTTCCACATGAAACACACATTTGCTCAGACTGCAAAACAAACTATGCCCTCTCAGCCTCTGGAGTATGGAGGCAACATGTTTTACGTGCATAGCATGGTTGGGAGAATAAATCAGAATGTCGTCTATATAAACGACCACGAATCTGTCTATGAAATCTTTGAGCACATCGTTTATGAAAAACTGAAATGCCGCTGGGGCATTGCATAGCCCAAAGGGCATCACCAGGAATTCAAATAATCCATAGCGTGTTTTAAAAGCTGTCTTCCACTCATCCCCCTTGTGTACTCGAACCAGATGATAAGCCCCTCTAAGGTCAAGCCTAGTGTAGATATTGGCTTCTCTCACCTGGTCCAACAACACTGGGATGAGCGGAAGAGGGTATTGATTCCTCACAGTGTTTTTGTTTAGCATGCGATAATCAATACAGGTTCTGAGATCTCCATTGGAATTTGCTATGAAAAACAGAGGCGAGGCTGCTGGTGAATGAGATGGCCTGATAAACCCTATATCGACGTAGTGATCTAAATATTCACGCAGATGCTTCGTCTCTGATTCCGATAAAGCATAGACTCTACAAGAAGGGATAGTAGCTCCCGGAATGAGATCTATGAGGCAGTCATAGTCTCGATGGGGGCGGGGGGTAGAACCTCGGCCCTGGTTTCACAAAACACATCACTATAAGACATATATTCCGCGGGGAGTTCAGTATCTGTCTCAGCAGCGGTTGCGATGTGAAAAACTTGTGTAAGTGCAAACGTGTGCTCGCCTGGAACTCTCATGCAATGCTTTTTACATTCCTCTGATAAAAAAAACACTGTCTTCCTTTTCCAGTCGATAGTGGGATTGTGTCACCACAGCCACGGCATACCAAGGATCACCACATATTGAGGAGCCTCAATGATATTCAAGACTATCTCCTCCATGTGATTCTGCCTGTCACCCTTTAGTATTAACCCCGCCATCTCAGTCTGTTCTCTGATGGGACCTGATATCAGGGGTTTCCCATTCACAGCCAACACCTTCTCGGGAAGTTCTCTGGGAACGCTTTGTAACCCTATCCTTTGTACCAACCCGCAATCAATAAAATTCCCTGTGGCTCCAGAATCAATCATCATCCAAACTTGATGTGAATGAGGACCGTCATGGAGAGTACTATATGAGATTCCATAGTTTTGGACTCGCTTCCGGCTAGCGAAGGTACCTTAAGTGCCAGTTTCTCCTTGATTGCGACCTCTTCAGGTGTGACCCCTGTCTCTGTATTTTGCACAGCGGTGACAGCCACCTTTTTGCTGGAATAAAACAATCCCTGTGTCTTGGGTTTATGGGGGCATTCTCTCACGAAATGACCTTTCCTACCACAATACATACAGAGGCCCTGTGCTCTACGGCTTTCTTTTTCTATTTTAGACAAGGGGGCCCGAATGGCTCCTACGTCCATAGGTACCACTTCTGATTCTTTAGATGTCTCCGTAGTTCTAGTACCTCTCTCCCAATGAACATAGGGTATTTCTCCTCTTTTCCGTTCCCCTCCCATTTCCGCCCATCTATGATCCAGATGTAGGGTGAGATTCATTAAATCCGTACACGTCGTGAGTTGATGATCGATTTAGGCTAACACATTCTTCATCTCATCTCTTAGCCCCTGGTAATACAGTGACATCCTTTTTTCTTCAGGCCATGCAGTTTCGGCTATCAACCTATTGAAAGCAGTCAGATAAGTATTCAGATCTTTCTTACCCTACCTTAACTCTAAAAGTTCCCTATCAGCACTGAACGTGGTAGCACGTCTATCAATTACTCGCTCGAATTCCCGACGAAAAGCATTCCAATCAGAAAGTAAAGGATCATCATACTTCACCAAGGGAACCGCCCAATTGGCAGCATCCCTTGTCATATATGAGATAGCAAAAGCTACTCGAGAGTGATTGTTAGGGAATGAAGCGGGTTTGCAGGAGAAGTGCAACGTGATCTGAGTAAGGAATGTCTGTATCTTGAGGGGATCCCCTGCATACCTTTCAGGACTGGCTAGGGGAATGGGTGGAGGTACATTGACCTGTATCTGCGATGCTGATGTAGAGGCGTCGAAGGGGTTCCTATGTTGTCTATCTATCCTGTCCCTTAAGGCTGTCATCTCAGCTCGTGAAGTGACTAGTTCCTGTTGAACCAAGACCAATGCTTGCATCACTTCCTCTAAGGTTGCCATCCCTGTGATTCGCCCAGATCAGGAGGAGTAATATTTGTGGGTGTGTAATTCTGTAACGTATCCAGGAACTACTCAGAATCCGGGCGATGCACAAAGGGGTCCACCTCTTGACCTCCCCAAACTCTGATTAAGTGACACAGAGCTAAAAGGCGATCAAGCGAGGGATGGGAATAGGGAAGGAACAGCAGGGATGGGACATCTGTAACAAAGAACACAAAATTACTACAGGGTAAACAAAACTATCTATTCTCATATATTCTCACTAATATGGCAAATACCTGCTAACAAATGCCAAGGAGAAGCGATGTTACTCTCAATAAGCCACGAAAGACGCTGCTCTTATCATGGTCCAAATCATCATACCTATAACAACAAAGCATAACATTAGAACGCTCTCCCTTCTCACATACTGGTAACAATGATATATTCATCTATCATACATACCCTAGTGCCTTCCCATCCAACATTAGAAAAGAAAACAAGAAGAAGTAGAATCACTCTTCTACAGCGCAGGGGTACTGATAAGTAGTTCTGTAGGGGGGAATATCAGTTTAATGCCAGTGAGATTCAATAGCAGAACTTTGATCCAATTGCAGAGTCCCCACAAAATAGTTACTCCAAGAGAAAGTAATCCGTGAAATCAAAAGTATATAGAATAACAACCAAATGCTAAATGCAGCTTTAGCTCGGTTCCTTCCTACCGTACCTTTACACCAATCGAGTACCGGAAAGGCTGGAATCCATTCTCCTTTCCCAGAATAGTTTGTAACTCGAGCCCGAGTCCAAACAAGAAGAAAATAGTAGCACGAACCTTAGGCAGCTCCGAAGTTCGTGCCGCCTAAAACGGAATGTATAACACGCTTAACCCAGCGTGTGCGCCGTGAATTGCCAAGGAAGAATTCCCAAGATGACTCTCACACCGAGAGCCTGCAGACCGCCGTCTGCAGTTTCCGAAGTGCGCCGAGTGAGACCGCCAACTGCGGTTTCTGAAGAGCGCAGAATGTCAGCAGGGCACACGCTCTTCTCCCGGGCCGGCAAAGCAAAATCCCAGAAACGCCATCGAACAATGCACCCGCAATGTTCCGACCTCCGAACAGGAAAGTTAATTACGCAGGCCACTAACCGGCGTTAGCGGCCTCAAATACACCATAGCTCCTCCCTTCCAGGACTGCTGGGAGTTGTAGTTTATGTCCTGAAACTTCCCATTAATTACGCCCGTGAGGCAGGCGCATCAGATCAGTGCCTGACACCCCTTTGGAGGGAGGTACTGTCAAGACCATCGTAGCAAGTGTCAGAATAAGTAAAAAGACCAACACACATTTAAAGAAGGCTGCTAAGTATCCACGTTGGAAGAGGTTGCATACTTCATTCAACAAAACTTGAAAAAGTTTTTTACAGATTTTACAAATGGCACACCAAGTTGCCAGCAATCTAAAGACTAATGTTCCCAAGCTTGGTCAACGCTCTAGTGTTCACCGCTCTCGCGTAACTCTGAATAGAAGTTCACACGTTCCAATTAGGAACCTCGCACTTTAACTGTAGCCTGAGGTGTGCTGAGTGTCTCTCAACGGTCTCTGCGTTTTTTTGAAGAATTTCTGAGAGGAATTTATTGGTGGTTACAAGAGTGTCCCTGATTTCATCTATTGCTTCAACCAGGAACAAGAACAATTAGCGATAGAGCTCTGTCTGCATGCGCAACTAATTTCTTGAAATTTAATTTAGCTGAAAGCAAATTCTTATCCGGTAAGAGTTGTTTCTCCGTGGAGTTCAGCAAGAAGATAAGGTATTGTTCACCTCTGTGTTGCCTAGTTCCTTCAGTTTATGGATATAACCTTCTCCACAGAATTGCGCAAGTATTCAACGTTCGAAGAGACTATAAGACTCAGTGAAATGTATATATAAAGACTAAATTTAATCCTCCAAGAGAAGCTGTTTCTTCTGAGAATTTATCACAATTGTTAATTCTTCTTCAAAGAAATACTACTACAACAAGAGAGAAGCATTAGCCTAATGTAGTTGGGGTAATAAATGTTCACAGTTATAATATTTAGAGAGTTACTGGTGTTTAGATGCATGTATGATTGTGTTTCTCACAATGTAGATGCTGAGTATCCAGTCCCAGACAGAGTAGTGGAGAACTAGCAGAGAACTTCCATATCACCGTCAAGAGGCTGTCTCTCTTTTTATCCACTTCCTCTTTCCCCCATGCTGTTGTGCTCACCAGTAGAGATTCTGTTGGTGGGAGTACCGGTGGAGGGGCTTTGGGACCATCTTCGGCTCCTTTCGAATTTATTAGAGTTCAGTGGTGGCTGGTGACATTTGAAAGTGGTGTGGCATAAAAGTTGTGGATGAGTGAAGCAAGTGAGCCCAATGGAGAAAAAGAGAGCTTGGGAGGGAAGAGGGGATGGTGGGGAGGTACCCCAGAGAAACTGTTGAAAAGAGTAGCACTTGACAGCTGTTGTTTGGCACATATTTGCCCGCTTGATGAAGCGAGGGGCCTATATGACTGATGCTGTTCATGCTGGGAGGGGGCAAACAAGTGAAGTTGTATTGGGATCCACCTGCAGCACGTGGATGCGACACCAACATCCGAGCAACACGGCAACCAGCTCCTACCGTGCAATCAGAAGGGAAGCAAATAGGGGGATGAAAACACGGCCTGCAGTGAAGGGTTCATGTCTTAATACCAATCAGGACTGAAAACAGTGAGACTAATTAGCAGGGTTATTATTTATGCATGATGAGTCAGAAAAAGAAACTTCTAAGCAGATTGATGGTGCAAGCCTGTCCTTTTCTATTCAGCCCCTCTACTTTTATTTATTCTGTATCGCTGACAGCTAGAGGAAAACAAAGAAATCAAACCGGAAATGAAGGATGCATAAGGAAATAAAATGAGTCTTTCAGTTTAACCATAACTACTGGATTTTGTTTGTCTATTCTGCATCATTAATTGAGAGGCGAAACGCTATAGAAAGTAGCCTGGATAAGAAAAAAAGGGTTTCAGTTTTAGCATACCCACTGCGAAGAATATGAGATGATAGTGCACCGTGACGTAGCACAGGCGTCTGGGCCCATGTCTGCATCAACCAAGGCCATACTCAGCAAGCCTTGGCCATCTCTGCACAGGGACATACAGACCATGCATGAGTGGTGCTTTTCGTGCATGGCTAGAAGGTCTGCTGTGGCGTATCACCATCCAGCTCAAAGCAATGCAGTCAGACGCATGTGAGCTGAGATACAGTGGATTTTCAGAATATGCGCGGCATGCAAGTAGTCATACGATAGCAACTGCCGCGTGTACTATTATTTGCTGCCTGAGGCTAAACTTTAATTTCAACAAAGTATTTTTGTTGCTAGTTCACATGCATCCACTTTCATTCATACATATCCCCGTGTCGTGAGCTGTTTGCGGTTTGATGATGTTTGGACTGGCGAAGAGCGTGGAAGGACCCCGTCATCCATTCGTCAGGCTGAGGCGCTGACAGCCCATGGGACATCAGATGTCATCAAGACAGGTGACTGAAAGAGCATCGGAAGGAAACTTTAACCATTTGCTTAACTGCACGCACGCAGTTTCGGAATTACTAAAAGCTTCTTCTTTTAATGGCTCGGGGTAATTACCTCGCGTCTTCGTGATGTGAGAGAGTCAGGAAGTGGGTGCCCAAAGTGCACGGCTGCTGCGATAGAGTAGGCCCCAGCGTCACTGCTAGTGCACCCTTCTGATGTGCAGAGATGGCTGCTCACGGAGCAGCGGTGACCAATCAGACCGCTGTCGGGGTTTCCAAGTGCTATGCAAATGTAATTACAAGGCAAGCAAGCCAAATGCCCACGTGTTTTCCAGTCGCAGCCGGTGAACTCTCAGCCTGCGAGTCATGATGCCGCCAGCCGCGACTTAACATGGGAGCCAATCAAACGCTGCAATGGCAGCATTGTGATTGGTGAGGCGCAGGGGAGAGAGACCCAGCTGGGCCATTTTCTCCTTCATAGAGAAAAAGGGAGAGTGGGCGGTCCTGCTTGAGGGCAGGGGGAGTGGCTTACCCACTTTTGTGGGTACTGACTGTTTGGTCGGCTTCAGAGGCTGACCAAACAGTCAGTACCCACAACAGTGGACAAGCCACTTCCCCCTGCCCTCGAGCAGGACCGCCCACCCTCCCGCCCCCAACCAGGCACTTCTGCTTTCTCACAGTGCGAGAAGCAGAAACATAAAATGGTATTTTTTACCCTTTTATGTTTCTGCTTCTCACACTGCGAGAAAGCAGTGGGGCGACACCCAAATGCCCCTATAGAGGAGCTGCCACTGTTAGAGTTTCTGACACTTTCTCAGGACAGTGAGGCTGATTTGAGGTACGGCCTGGTGATCCTGCCTGAACTCCCCCCCCCATGCTCTATCTCTTCCCCGGAAGCCTGATTTACTTGTGAGACGGCCTCAGTTGTCTGAAGGAGGCAGGGACTGGCCAGGGCTTGTGCCCCGAGACTTATTTGAGACAGGTGGGGGTGAAGCTTCAAGAGTATAAGGGCTTTGTGCTTCGTGAGCCGGCCCCAGCTCCTGCGGCCTGAAAACCATTGTCGTCTTTCTTTCTGCTGGTGCCCTGACCTGAGCTTGACCTCCCCCCCACCTGTCCTGCTTTCTCTCCCCTGGGTGCCTGATTCGCCTAGAGAGCCGCCCCGACTGAGAAGCTGAGGCAGGAGCCGGCACTAGCTTATAATCCAAAGCGTGTCTGAGGCATTTCGAGGTGAGGCCTCGGTTCGTCTCAAGGACCGGCCCCACTCCACAGGGCCTGATTACCAGTATTGTTTCCCCCAGACTCAGAGGTGTCGGGGAGCAAAGGGGGGCACGTTACGGACCAAACAAAACTAGACAAGTTTGTCAATGCTAAGTCGGACCCCCAGGGACCATCATCCGAGGATCAGGCGACACCTTCTCTGCCCCCCACTGATGTCCCTACGTTGCAGGATATCATGACGACTGTCCAGGGGGTCCGCATGGCGCTGGAGGCCAAGATAGCTACAGTAGCATCAGAGGTCACCCTGATGCACGCTGATCTTCAAAACCTTGGCTCCCACGTCAAATCAGCTGAGGACACCATAGTCACCTTGCAGACCTCTAACAAAACATTGGAAGGGCAAGTCCGTACCCTGTTAGCCACAATGGATGCGCTTGAAGCAAGAGTAGAGGATTTTAAAGGGCGTTCCCGGAGAAACAACATCAGGATTTTAGGGGTGCCGCAGTGGGCGGAGGGTCAGGCAGTTGATCTTTTTGTGGAGGACCTTATCACCTAGCAGCTGAAGCCCCATCGTCTCTCCGCCTTTTTCTCAGTTGAGAGGGCACAACCAGTGCTCGGGGGCCCGCAAAAAAGCCTAGACTCCCACCCCGCCTGGGTGGGAGTCTGTGGTGCGAATTTTCAATTATAGGGATAGAGACATTATACTACAGACAGCTCGCTCTGGCCCCCCATCTCAAGTTTGAAAATGCGACAATCACCTTTTTTCCGGACTTCACAATCAAAGTACAGAAGTTGCTATGCTTATTTATAGAAGTTAAGAAGGCCCTAAGGGAAAGCGAATTGAAATATGCCATGATATTCCCGGCCAGGCTTCAAGTGGTGGCAGAGGACAAGACCTGTTTTTTTGAGACTCCTGATGACGCATGGGCCTGGTTGGGAAGGGTGGTCCAAGGTTGGGAACCGGAAATCATAAATGGAGAAATGATAATGATCCTGCAAACACTGAACCTCATTGAAATCCAAGGGCCAATACGACGGAACAGAACTCCTCCAAGTCCGCGGCCTCCTAGAAATGGCGGCACTGGTGCAGCTAAAGCTGGACTCATCTTGGCCCTATTATATGAATCCATGGACCTGAGACCCCTCCGGGCCTCGCTGATGTGGTAATGGGATGTTGAGCACAGGGTACACAGGTGCTCTCTACAGTTGGGAGGGTAGGCAGTTTTCAGTCCACAATGCCGGGAGGCAGGGAGGGGGGTGGGGGAATGTGGGTATTTCAATGTTATGTTGCTTTGGAAATGTTTCACGTTGTAGGTTGTAGACATGGCAGTGAGCAAAGTACAGCTCATAGGTCGCAATAACTTACATTGACAGGTGGCGGTGTGTGTGGTACCTGACACTAGACAAGGGGACTGGGGAGAAGTCCCCGGGAGACGTAAGCACATACCCTTACACATCAGGGGGTGGCTCTACCCAGCTGTGTCATAATTGAAATTAGAGCAGATACTTATTGTCTTCACATCAGAACACTCACAGCTTCAACATTTTGTGCTGGAATGTGAACAGACTAGGTGATAAGATAAAGAGAGGGGTAGTACTACACTACTTGAAACAACACCTCCCAGAGGTAATCCTTCTACAGGAGATGCATTTGCAGAGAACATCATATAGTGTGCTCAGTAGACGAGGATACAATCTAGTCGCTCACGCTGGTTATACAAGAGGGTCGAGGGGGGGTGGGTATCCTTCTCAGAAACACATTTCCTTTTACTATTCAACACATCTCACATGACCCACAAGGACGTTTCGTGGTGATTTTGGGATACTGGTAAGGGTGTTTATTTAATATTATTTCTCTTTACATCCCCCCTAGACTCCATGCGGCTGCACTGGCAGACTTAGGTTCACTTATCGTTATTCTGCCACAGGGAGAATTGGTCATTTGAGGTGACTGTAATGCGGCTATTGATGGGGAGCATGATAGATGGCCTCCTCGGGGTAGTGATCCCTCGGGGAAATTATTAGAATACTTCTTGGTGGCGCTAGGCATTATAGATGTTTGGCGGACACATATCCCAAGCATTAACCAATTTATTTTTCAGTCTGGGGCACACGGTAGTTTCTCGAGCATAGACTATATATTTGGACTGGCACGGTATTCCCAATCGTTTAGCAGTGTGGGTCTCCTTCCAAGGGGCATCTCTGACCATTTCCCCATTTGGGCAGTCTATGGTGAGAGGCTGGACCCGACTGGTCACCTTGTCCCGCTTGATCCCTGGTCCCTGAAGATGCCGCGCATTCAAACTGACTTACAAAAGACCACTGAACAATATTTTCGGGAGAACGAGGGGACTGTGGAATGTGGAAGGCTTTAAAATGGTGCTGTGGGGTCAGGCTATTGCCTCAATAGCAGACCACAAAAAAGAAAAGGTAGCATGGCTGGAGGAACTTGAGAGAGAGCTCCACTGCCTTGAATCCGACCTGACAACTGCAGATCTGTTAAAAGGAAAGAATACAAAGACGCTCTTGAGGAGGCAGCAAAACTCAGATATAAAGCATCCCTGCATCGCTTATACAAAGTGGGAGATAAAGCAGGAAAGCTGCTAGCCTGTTTAGACAAGCAGGAGGCAGCATCTAGGTGGATACTTGAAATTACCATGAATGGGGGAACTCCGGCTTGGAACAGGCTAGATATAGCGGACGCCTTCGCGGCGTACTATACGGAATTATATACGCCGTCACCTAGTGTAACGGCAGATTCAGCCCGTGAATTGCTGTCCACCCTCAATATGCCAACTGTAGCATCAGAAGACAAGGTCCTACTTGAATCAGACTTCACCGAAGACGAGGTGACGAAGGCCATCAGATCCTTGAATTCAGGTAAAGCAATGGGCCCTAATGGCCTTCCCATTGAATTATATCAATTAATAGCATCCAGGATTGTTCCCCATTTGGGTTTCATGCCAGGTAGAAGCACCGCACTAAATTTGACACACCTTTATGGAATACTGGGAGGGCAGATACTATCCAAAAGAGCGCTCTAGTGGTTTAACTGGACACCAAAAGGGCGTTTGATATGCTGGAATGGCCCTTCTTAATTGCAGTCTTGGAGAGACAAGGTTTTGGCACCAAATTCTTAGCCTGGATTTGCCTCCTTTATAAAGATGCTCGGGCACAAGTGTTGGTAAACTGAGGTAGGTCAGTAGTATTTGCCTTACAAAGAGGCGCGAGGCAAGGCTGCCCCCTTTCCCTGCTTATATTTGCCTTGGCCCTGGAGTCCCTGGCGGTGTGGATCAGGGGTGACCCTCTGATTAGAGGGCTTAAATGGTCAGGGCGTGGTCTCGCGCCGGTCGCAAGATGGAGGCTTCGTGCTGAGCTCCGCTAAATCGCCGAGCTCGCTAACTATTTTCAGCCATTATTTTTGGCGCTCGAGAGAAATGAAAGCCTTCCAGATTAATCCGATCTACTGGAGCAACCGGCACTTTAGTATGTTGCGCTCTGCAACGTTTCCATATATATTTTTTTCTATCTTTTTACTTGCACACACTAATCCTGCAAAAATATGCTTGCTATTTTGACTATTTTTTCTTGCTATTTTGGAGATGTTTATCTTTTGCCATTCCCTCATGAGTGCGCTTCCATGACTTTTGCTGAGATTGTATCCTCACTTTACTACGTTTGGCCATATTGAGAGCTTTTATTGGGGGGTCAGCAGTGTCTTCACATGAATGCTTACTCATTACTTTAAACCTACTGCTGTCCTCTTTAAGTCTCCTACAGAGAAGGAACATTTACTCTTTTTTCTGCTTATGGGCAGAATGCGGTCTCCATTAAAAGTGATTTTTCGTCCTTCTCTACGTTCCACGATCGCCAGTGACAACTTCTCTCATGTTAAAGCTTCTTCTTCTGGCACAAAACCTAAAAGGGCTAAGAATGATCCCCCTCACCCATTTTGTCATCACATAACGCAGTTCTTGATTCTATTCTTGACAAGGTGAGAGGGCTGAATGCCTTTATGTCCACTACCAAGGATAAACTCCAGCAAATTGAAGATAGATGGATCACAATGGAAGCAAAGGTATTTGATATGGAGCAACGTATTAGTGATCTACATGATGTCTCTACCAAAATTCCTATTCTGGAGCAAGAGATTCAGCGTCTTAAGCTTCACACTGAGGACCTTGAAAATCGCAATAGACGCAATAATCTCCGTCTTTATGACCTACCAGAAAATTTGGAAAGTCCTGACATTCTCCTTTTTCGTAAAAAATTTCTGTCAGAGCTCCTTGATCTTCCTCTAGAGCCTTCACATCCAACGTGCTCATCGCTTAGGTCGATCTTCAACCGTTTGATCTAGAGGAATTATAATGCTATTTTTGGAATTCACAGACCTTACACCCGTCTTACAGGCAGCAAAGGTGAAACATCGACTTGTTTGGGCTCGTCACACCATTTTTCTCTCTCAGGATATCTCCAACGCCACCAATGCCAGAAGAAAGGAATTTCTCGCCCTTCATTCTCAGATGAGACAGTTAAACATTCGTTATGGCATTTTACATCCTTACTTGTGTAAAATTACTCATAATGGCTCCTAAGCTCATTTTATGACCCTGTCAAATTGAGGTCTTTTTTGCTCAGTCTCTCATCATCTTCTATGGATAGTTCTCAACGTCTTTCATTTCTCTCCCTTATCTCTCTAAATAGATTTCTTATGGCTGTTACTTCTTCTATTTCTTAATTGTGCTCCTCTGCTGTTCCATTTGTTCTCTTTGCAGTTACGCTCCATGCTTATTTCGTTCACTCTTTTTCTTAGACCTGGATATCTTTCCTTGATCTACTTTTTTCCCTTCATATCCTCTTTTCTTCATGTATTCTTTTCTGTTTCTTTTCTCTTTGTGACAATATGTTGCTTGATGCACGTGCCTATTGTTGTTATTTGTTGTCTTACATTTTGTTTTTTGTATTCATTTAATAAGTGGTGTTTTTCTGCTTCCAGTTGTTCTCCTGAAGTGTTTCATCTTCATCCATGTGTTACCCTCCCCTCCTTCCATTATGTGTATTGTTGTCACGTGGAATGTTCATGGTCTTGGAAACCCGGTCAAAAGACAAAAGGTACTTTCTCATTTGTCTAAACTGAATTTGTTTAATTTATTCAAGCAACGTATTGTAATGATATCGAATCGCTTAAATTGAAAAGACAATGGGTGGGTCAAGTTGTTTATTCTCCAGCCTCTAATCGGAAGGGTGGTGTTGCTATATTAGTTCATAAATCGATACATGTACAAATTTTATCCACGTAATGTGATAGTGATGGATGCTGGGTAATGGCAAAGGTTATTATTCAAAATAAAGAACTTGTCTTATTGAATATTTACGGCCCTGTTAAACCAGACCCTGACTTTTGAAATAGTATTAAGATTTTACTTTCCTCAATTGATAGCCCAAATATTGTTGTTGCTGGGGATTTTAACCAATGGTTGGACCCATTCTCAGATAGACAATCCAAAAGTAAATTTAATCCTGATAAAACCCATAAATCATTCAATCTGCCATTGTCTCACATTCATTATATGATGTCTGGAAGACCTGTAACCCTGATTCCCTTGAATTTACTTTTTTTTCTAATGTTCATCATACACGTTCTAGAATTGATTATATTTTGGTTAGCAAACCCTTACTCCCATCTACTCAATCCTCTGAAATTGGATCTATTTTTAGCTCTGATCATGCTCCCGTTATTTCTGTTCTTCAAGTTTCCCTGAGATCTCCTAAATTTGGTCATTGGGAACGTAATAATTTTTTGCTAACAGAAACTGCTTTTGTAACTGAAGCTACTACTTTTATTAACAAGTTTTTTACTATTAATAATCCTTTGGACACTTCCATTTCTAATAACTGGGATGCCTTTAAGGCCTCCTTCCGTGCCTTTACTATTGCATATTCAACAAAAAAGAAGAAAACCGCTAAGGCCAAGTAAACAACTTTACTACAACAACTCAAACTACTGGAACATAATTATTCTACCTCTAGATCTCCTTCTGTTCTTCATGAATTAATTAAGGCCAAATCTGCTCTTAACAAGCTTGCTACCATTGATGCATGTGATGTCCTTCTTAAAATTAAGTCTGAGTATCACGGGGGTCAAAATAAAGCTGGCAACATGCTGGCCAACTACTTAAAAATTAAATCTGAACGTAAAAATATTGGTCCTATTCTAAATGAATCCACTAATAATTTAGCATCCTCTGATGATGATATTGCTATTGCTTTCCATGATTATTACCAATCATTATATTCTGAGGATACAAATCCCTCTAATCAAAATTTACACACCTTTATTTCGGGCCTCCCTTAAACCCCCTTCGCTTCCTGATGAATTTGCATTACTAGAAAGAGAAGTTACTCTTCAAGAAATAACGGATGCTATTAAATCCTTTAAAAAATCTAAAGCACCAGGTCCTGATGGTCTTTCTGTTGAATTTTCCTCTACTTTTTCCTCTATTTTTGCTCCCAAACTTCGGGCCCTTTTCAACTAATTTCTTGCTGATTCTAAAGTGTCTGGCTCATTTATGGAGGCCCTGATTGTCCTTATTCCCAAACCTGATAAAGACCATTCCCTCTGTAAAAATGATTGTCCCATTTCATTAATTAATTATGATTGTAAGATATTTGCTAAAATCCTTGACTCCCGACTCGAGAATATTATTCCATTATTGGTTAAAACAGATCATGCTGTTTTTGTTAAGGGCAGATTGGCTGCTGACAATGCTTGCATGTTTGCTAATGCAATCTCCTTCGGGAGGAAGTACAAATCTCCACTTGCAGCATTGTCCCTAGGCTTTTGATCGTATAAACTGGCAATTTATGTTTAATACACTTCAATGGTTTGGTTTTGGTCCAAATTTTATTTATGTTAAACTGTTATATTCTTTTCCTCGTGCTAGTATTTTTGTAAATAACCATTTTTCTAAATTCTTTCCGTTATATAGAGGTACACGTCAGGGTTGCCCCCTCCCACCCTTATATTTGTTTTATGTCTTGAACCTTTCCTTGAGCGCATTCGAGTTAATTCACTTATTTCTGGCTTTACACATAATTCTATAGAAACTAAATTATCAGCATACGCTGATGATATTCTGGTATATATGTCTAATCCCAGTTCCTCCATTCCTCCCTTTTTGGATGAGGTTCAGTTGTATTCCAGTATCTCTGGATATAAATTTAATTTTTCTAAGACAGAAGTCTTACCCTTGAACTCTCTCTGCTATCAATATATGTTTAATAATACTAATTTTACCTGGTGTCCCGCAAAAATTAAATACCTTGGTATTTGGTTTTCTTCTACCTTAACTACCACAATTAGTTACACGTTTAATGCACTAACTACCAAAATACAGTCACTCCTTCTTTCTTGGTCCCCTCTTCATTTGTCATGGTGGGGTAGATTAGATAGTATTCAAATGATGATTGTGCCCCATGTCCTTTATACATTATCCATGTTACCTTTTCGGATCCCTGTTTCATATTTTTCACAGATTAATTCTATTTGTACAAAGCTTTTATGGAATAACAAACACCCCCGCATTGCTCTTATGAAACTTAAATGTCCCAAAACAGAAGGTGGTGTGCGTTTTCCTGATTTAAAATCCTATCATTCTGCATTTTTAATTCGTCAAGTTTTTTGCCTTAACTTATGATTTTGCTGATATCCCTATCCCTTGTTGGATTGTTTTTGAGGGTTCCCTATTAAAAGATTTTTCTTTTCGAAATATAATATATATGTCTAATTGTGCCTTCATATCAGACAATCCTATTTTAAAATACTCCCAACAATTATTATATAATATTTTTTTCCGATGGTCTTGATTCATATCAATGTTTTTTGTCTTCCACTATCTGGTATAATAAATTTATCAAATATAAACGTAAATCATTTTATTACAAACACTGGAAGGAGAAGGGAATTATTTTTATTCACCAATTAATCCAGCATAATTCTGTTATTCCCTTCCATGAATTATAATTACAATATAAATTACCTGATTCATTTTTTAATGAGTATCTTTTAATACCAACAGCTTTGCAGTCTTATTTATCTTCTAACAGTTTCCCTTTAGCTTCTCCCTTACTCACTTCACCCTCACTGTTATACAGTGTTTCTCAGGAACATAGGCCTAAGGCTGCCTCTATTTATACGATGTTGTTATCACCTGTTACTGAACGACCTAAATCACATGAAGAATTAATCTGGAAAGCAGACTTATCTTTGTCACTTCCTATCTCTTCTTGGGATAAATTGTGGCTCAAGCTATTTAAAACTTCTATTGCTGCACGTATTACTCAATCCCTATACTTTATTTGTAGTAGAGTTGTTATTACCCCTGTTTGTATATTCAAGTTTTACCCTACTTCCTCGTCCCTATGTTGGTCTTGTTCTGAGTCCACTGGGACTTTAATTCATCAACTTTATGATTGTTCTAATGTATTGAAATTCTGGCAATCTACTTGGTCTAAATGTATGAAAATATTTAAATGTAATATTCCATTATCAATACAAAATGTTGTTCTAGGTTCCTCCTCACCTGATTTTGAAGTTTCTAATCATATTCCTTTGCCGTTTGATATATTTATTGCTCTAGCATTTCTGCTGGAAAGATAACTCTAAATTATCATTATTAACTTGGTGCAACTATATTTGTGACGAACACAGAATTGCTACTGTTTCTTTCTCAGAAAATTAAATCTGACCTACTTTGGCTACCTTTTACTTCTTATCTTTCTACACATGCACCTGCATCTTAATTTCTTACTTTCTCTTAATTTCTAACTTTCTTTTATTCCTTTTTTCTCTCTCTCTTTCTTTCTTTTCTTCTTCTGCTCTCTATCTCTTTCTTTCTTCTTATTTTTTTTTTCTTTCTTCACCTCTTTTTATCTTTTAAATTATTTGCTCATGTTTTTCTCTTATATATTAATTGTTATATTGTATTCATAATGTGTTCATTTGATTAATAATGTTTCTCTTTTTCTAAAAACGTAAAACAATGATTAAACAACCACGACACCTGGGGGTATTTGTGACATCGAACCTGTACCTCCGCTACGCTTATAACCTGCGACCGCCGCTGCAAAAACTGAAACGAGACATCGTAGCCTGGAAGGCGCTGCCGCTCTCCCTGCTGGGTAGAGCAGCGTTATTTAAAATTATATCCTTGCCTCGTTTCATCTATGCATTGCAGAACTACCCTGATCCAATACCTTCCAGCTACTTTAGAGGAATAGAGGGACTGCATTGGGATTTGTTGTGGGTCGGAAAGCCCCGAATCACGCTGCCCAAGCTCACACTTACCTGGTATGATGGAGGTATCGGTCTTTCGGATCTCAAAAATGATTACTAAGCTTCCCACCTGGCAGTCATTAACCACGTCATGTACGGCCCCATGGACGACCCAGGCTATGCTATGGATCGCTGGCTACTCCCAGGAGGAAACTATAATAGAGCCCTTTACTCTAGGCCGTGACGTTTCTCGCTTACCAGACCCACTAAACATTCAGTGCAAGTCTGGCATGTGGCAACAAAAAATCTGGGATGGGAGCGCAAACTGATGCTGGCGACCCCACTCTGGGACTCGGAGACACTTGGGGATGTTTGGAAAACGAAGAGATTCGATAAGTGGGATCTTATTGGGATCTCGACTGTTGGGCAAGGGGAGAGGTCATGCCATTGGTCACCCTGCAACAGAAACACGAGATTGCGCAGACGGATTATTTCCGATATCTCCAGGTCAGACATGCCCAACAGTCTTTTTTTCCTAAAGGGTCCACTCCCCCACAACATACACCCCTCGAGGATAGACTACTCGATGGGTATCTTCCGGAGAAAACGGTCTCACTTACATACAAGAAACTGATAAATAACACTGGGACCTCCCTTCAAAAAGTAAGAGAGAAGTGGGAGGGAGATGACCTTGAATTTGATGATGAGGAGTGGCAGGAGGCACTCGCCTCTCCACGTGAGGTAGCGATTTCGGCCAGATTGAGGCTTGTTCAGTTGAAAATTCTGCATAGGATATATGCCACTGGGCCATGCTTGGTTCGCATGGGGAGGGTACAGGGAGGAGAATGCAGACGACAATGTGGTGGGGAAGGCACATTTATGCACATCATATGGGAGTGTGAGTCCGTCCTGACATTTTGGCGAAGGGTACATGCTGTTATTAGTGAGGTCCTCGAACAAGACATCCGACTTGAGGCGAAGAGGTGCCTCCTGAATGTGTGGGAGCCCACAGATCTGAGTAGGATGGGCAAGATTTGGGTCACCTTAGGTCTCATGGTGGCGAAACGGAACATAGCTCAACTGTGGGAGCCACAACCCCGCCAACAGTAACAGCCTGGAAAAAGCACATGGACTGGTGCTAGTTCCGTGAAAAGACAGTATACCTCGCTAGGGGGTGCCCGAAGAAATGGTCATTGATATGGGGGGGCTTGGAATACCTACCGGGGGGAGATCTATACCCCACCGAGAGACTCTTCTATGGAAGACCTGCCATCGCCTTAAATGAAACGTTCCAGGTAATGCTGCAGCTCAACCCACATCATGATCAATATTGAGACTGGTTGTCGTTTCCTTACATGTGTATAATATCCATTTGACATATGTTATGTTGCTGATATGTGTTGATTAATAAAAAGAATTCTAACAAATAAAAACTATTAAACAAAACAAAAAAAGAGGGCTTAAATGGTTGAAGACCTGGGAGGATAGCATCTCCCTATATGCCGACGATATCCTTTTATATATGGCCAACCCTTATACCTCGCTGCACAGAGTCCACCATATTTTGACCCTATACCAAAAATACTTGAGCTATACTATTAACTGGGACAAATCGGTAATATTCGTCCTCAGTGGGGATGCTCCCCGGATTCCAAGGTCCTGCGTGGCCAAGGTGGGGACAGAGGGATTCCAATACCAGGGCCTATACATCACTAAGAACCCAGCGATCTTTTATGACAGCAATCTAGAGCCTCCTCTGGGGCGGCTCCGAGCCGATGTACAACACTGGAGGACCCTACCCCTCACATTGCTGGGAAAGGCTGCTCTTTATAAAATTATGGCATTACCCCGATTCCTTTACATTCTTCAAAATACGCAATGCCCAGTCGCCCGACATATTTTGCAACTATAGAAGCGACTGTAAGAACACTGCTATGGGATGGGAAAGCCTTGAGACTAGCTTTACGCAAATTAATAAAGAGCTGGTATGATGGCGGTATTGCCCTTCCAGCCCTGAAATATTACTACTGGGCCTCTCAACTAGTGGTAGTCAACCACTGGGGCATTGGCCGCAGGAGGACCCAGCTTACCGAATCGACAGATATAATATGTCAGCGGGAGGGTATCAAAGAGCAATATATGGGGGAACACACAACAGACCAACTCACGCCCCCACCGCAATGACAATTAAAATCTGACACACGACATCAATGGCATTGGGGTGGCGTGATAGAATTACACGGGCCACTCCCTTATGGGACTCAATACATCTAGGCCTACTGGCGAGATGCTGAGGTTTTGATAAATGGGACCTTATAGGTCTCTCACGGGTGGGTGACCTATGGACTAGTAAAGGGGTAAAACTTTTTGCTGAGCTACAGGAGGAACACAAATTAGCACCCACAGAAATATTTCATTACCACCAAATAAATCACGCAATGAAACAAGCTATCCCGCAAACAGTGGCACTGCCCTAATCATCCCCATTAGAGGACAGACTACTTAATGATTACATGCCAAAGAAGGTGATCTCCCTAACATATCAACAAATATTGAATAACTGCCCCGAGAATCTAACGAAACTCAGAGAGAGATGGGAGGAGGACCTGGGACACAAAGATGAGGAATGGTTAGAAGCAATTGCGTCCCCAAAAGAGGTTGCCATACGTACCCGCTTCCGATTGGTCCAACTTAAAATTCTACACAGAACTTACTAAGCCTGCATCACTCTTGTAAAAATGGGGAAAAGAACCTGACCGTACTGTATCCGGGGCTGTGGGGGCGAGGACACCTTCTTCCATAGTTTGTGGGGCTGTCCTATAATTCAGAGTTATTGGAGAGAAGTGAAATCCCAAGTGGATTCGGTTTTGACAGAGAATATCGACCTCACCCCCAATTAGGTCTGTTGAATATATGGAGAACAACAGATCTTACGAGAGGAGGAAGACGATGGGCTACACTCGGCATCATGGTTGTCAAACGCAATATAGCACAGAAATAGGGTTCAGATTCTAGATGAACCCTGAGGGACTGGGAAGAGGATATGGATTGGTGCATGCTAGAGGAGCAGGATGTCTATGAGAGCAGAGGGTGCCCCCACAAGTG
Organism: Triturus cristatus; assembly: GCF_964204655.1. Taxonomy (NCBI): domain Eukaryota; kingdom Metazoa; phylum Chordata; class Amphibia; order Caudata; family Salamandridae; genus Triturus; species Triturus cristatus. Next base: position 505,914,620 of record NC_140587.1, read on the forward strand.
ATCCAAAATCTGGGGAAACTGGAATACTGACAGAGGAATGATATGTCCGCTCATTCAGGCAACCACTCAGCTGGAAGAGGAATGACTCCATGTGGAGATGGCAGAGTCCACGCCCTGCCAATTATTATTCTGTGTTTTTTTCTTTTTTTTAAGGATATGTGTTAATAATAGTCGCTCATGTATGTTTTGCCACAATTGTCCATCTGTGAGAATAAAACTGCTGCTGTTCTGCTCTTTGCCTATAATAAAAAAAGTTATTAAAAAAATGATATTCAAATTGAAATCGGAATACCTTTTACTAATCAAGCGCCTGACAATCCCACAGCAGAGAGGGAGTTTGTGTCTAAACTGAGGGAGGAAACAAACACTACAACAGAAGTCTCAGCTTTAAGCAATATTAGGAAAGTCTTGTGTGTACCATTCAATATTACTCAAAGATTGGTCCTGCCGCAGGGTTGCCAAGTTTTTGCAGTTCCATACAAAATAATGCCTGGAAATAAGGCTTTCTAAACTCTCTTTAAATATAGGCTCAATACCAATTTATGGGCTAGAGCCAGGAAACCCAGTGGACTGTAGCCCACGAACCACCTGAGCATTACATGAGGATGATGCATTCTAGGTAAAGATCCGTCATCAAAGGCTTCATAGGATTATCTGTTGTTAATAGGTTCCAAATCTCTTTTCACCATAAATAGACACACTCAAGAATACAAAACAAGGATATTTTTTTGGATTTGATTCAAATCAATTTCCTATCCTAATGCACAAACTGTGTGTAGTTGTAAGTATAAAGATTAACAGAACAGAGGCAATGCAAACTATTGTTAAACAGAATATCTGGAAGAATTGCAGTATTATAACAGTGATTTAAAATTCAGAATTGTCTTGCATAATCTGTCTTTATCCTCCCCGTTCATGCCTCTAGCTAAGCTATTTTAGCGTCTAAAGGGCCTGTGGGAGTTTCTAAAGTGACTTCTCACCCTCATACCTTTAGGGAACAACAAGTGTTTTCTATGTGAAGGCGGGTATTGTCTATCTTTGCTCGGTAGCTATGGCGTCCCAGTGAGCCAATAAGGTCCGGCTGGTTGTGAGATGTGCTGCCGCGACCTTCATGAGAAGCTTTTAGAGGTTCTGCTAGCTTAATCTTAGATTCTACCCGGAAGTTGAAGATTTCCTCTCTATTTTCTGTTGTTTGTAACCAGCTTAAATAACGTTTTCTCATTATTTTGAAAATGACAGGCCTCACATCGCATGGTGTCAAATGCAAGAATTAACATACTAATCTTGTTGCACCTTTACTTACTTGAATAAAGCATTATAAATCAGGTGAATAAATATATGAATTGTTGCTGAAATATGAAGCTAAAATTAAGCAAATATTATATGGCATACATGTACAAACAATACTACATGTAGCATGCATACATAAGCAGAATAAAGTGAAGTTTATGTCAATAGAGTTGATATCTCAGCCAAAAAGAGAACACCAGGCATCAAATTGTGCAGATGAAAGAAAGGGTTTGTAAGTAAATGTCCAGGTTCGTCAAATGGTACTTAGTGCCCTAGTGCATGCTAAAGTCAACCTTCAGGATGAAATCAGCTGCATATGGTAACATGAATCTTTGATCTTATGAAGTTCAGTGTTGCTATTCAAACAAGAATAATAGAGGCTATGATAAATACTAGGAGTCATTTATCAATTGAACCTCCCTGAATTCATAAGAACTGATATCACATGCATTTACTGCATTGGCTTGTGGGTGGCACAGCTGGCCCGTTTTTGGTGAGGCTACATCTTTATGGATCTTGTAGGGGATTTCCTGCATTTCAAAAAGTTATAAATATTTGTGAACTAAGTTTATTGTCTTTGAGCACAAGTGTGAATACTTATGCAGATTTAGCTGCCTAACCAATATAAAGCAATGGGGTAGCCCAGTCTAGTGCAGAACCTGGGGATTAACAGTATAAGTGAAACAGTGGTTCTGCCACTATTAAAAATCTAAGGAACTTTGTAAATTATGTCTCTTCTAGTAAATGAGAACAATCAACAAATGAGAAAAAAGGAGGACCTTTTGTCCAAACCACAAAACGCAATACTTATTTCCAACGATATTTTATCTGTTATAACAAAAATAGTGTATATTTATCACGTTACATGTATTTACGTACACACAGAATTTTTCTTTTGACCTACATTTAAGACTACAAAGTGCACATAGATTGAAATATTTACATGTCACAAAAACGTTCCACAGAATACATAAACATACATTACATAGAAAAATTACACAGTGCGAAAAGAAAGGAAAAGGAAATATCAACCCAGTGTGAGATTACTAAAATAATTAATTTGGTATCCTGGGTGATCATCTACACTTGTCATTAAAACGTCGACGTTTCGACCCCTGAAAGAACGCGATAATTAAACCGTCGTGATGGGGTCTTCTTTGGGACTAGCGGCAAAAATCTGTGTGTTGCCTGTTTAGGGAAAACAAATTGAGGTGGGCGTCTTAGATATATTACGTGGTTTGGATAGAAAATATAGAAAGTGGAGAGACCAAATGTCCCTGCTCACCTTTATGGGATTTTCGAAGGGCAGTGCAATCTTACTCATGTGCCAAATGTATTCTTCATGGATAATTTAGGTAAAACATTCCTGTGTAATATTAAAGAAAAAAGAAATAAAGGGTTGGCTATAGTTAGGCCTATTGAAACTGACTAGTAGTGTGTACAGATGACTACTGTAAAAGAAATGACAACCATTAACCTCCGGCGTCAAGCGCACGGGGCTCAAAGTGGATTTCAGGAAAAGGCTCACGGGGGATTCACTTCGCCTCCCCAGGCCTTATTACTTCACTTCAAAGGCTCCAAAATCACCTTTGGAGCTGTGGAGTACACAGGGATAATTAGAAATAAACAGTGCGTTCGTAAATGAAAAAGCATCACTTGATGCCACCAAATCTGGAGCCTATCGCATTGGTCTCTTACCTAGAGAAAGATTAATTCCTTCCTATATCCGAGCGACAGGCAACCCTCGTCCTCGGCATTCTGTTAGTAAAGGCAGCCAAATCTATTAAAGTTGGGTTTAAATACCATGCGTGCTCGTGGTTCAGAGCACGTACGTGAAGCTGCTGCCATCTACTGGGGATCGACTCAAAAGTCATGAGCTTATGATGTATGAGGGGCTAAGGAAATGTTATTGCCTGTAAAGACCCATAAAAGTCAAATACACAGTTTGGGCAGAGGTTCACATTATTATTAGCTGCAAATACTCCAGTCCATTAAAAAAAATGAACGGATGGTGTTAAATTAAATACAGAGATAGTAAGTCTACTTGAGAGATGCTGCCTTCAAGTTATTCCAAAACAACTTAAAAAACGGCTTCGTTAGCAACAAGTTATTTTTTTAAAAAATTTAATCTTACTAGCTCGTCCTCTCACTAATGCAAGATATGACAAATCGAGTTTTAGGGTGAAACTACTGTAAAATGTAGATAATGTGCACATCTTCACAAACTAACCAGCCCAGACAAACCTACATGCGTTTTAAGTGAAGGAAAGGGCTAAGTGCCATTGTTGACAAAATTCAAGGATGATTGTATAAACTCATGGACAGTGTAGTGGAATCACTCTCAAAGCGAATACATGCTGAATATCTAGATAAAATGTATTACAGAATCTACGTTAATTCATATTAACAACCAAGTGATGATTAAATACAAATACCGAATAAAAGTCTCCGTTCTAGGATCAAAAAAGATTATTCTTAAGTACATATACAAAATGATGGCATAAATTCTAGGAACACACATTTTATCAACAATATATATACAACCACTTAGCGATCGCTATGTACAATTGAAACCATACAACATTGAAATATAGATATTCAGCTCTAAGTATGATTCGTAGATATATGTTAGATCTACAATAAGTCCTTATTAGGGTCAATTTTAATTAGAGAATACGTAAGTCTCATTCAATATGTGTCCTGACTAAAGTGTCCCTTTTGGAGGCTGATAATGACTGTTATGTTATGGGTAGTCCCAAGAGTTCAATTAGTTCTTAATGCTAAGCAGGGATATTTGTCTGGAGATCTCCTCCTGTTCATTCAGACCTCCGTTGACCGAATCAAGCAAGTGAATCCATTTGCACTCTCGTAGGTTCATGATAGCGAATATGGAACCCCCTCTGGGGTTAGGTGTTATCTTTTCCAACACCCACCACTCAATGTCGTTGCTTGTGTGACTCTTTTCACTATAGTGTTCAACAAGTGGTGCACCCTGAGCTTTGCAACGGATGCGCGAACAATGTTGCAGGATGCGTGTTTTGACCTTCTGTTTTGTCTGTCCTACACATAGTTTTTGGCATGGGCATCTTATCAGGTAGATTACTTCTTGTGTGTTGCAGTTTGTGTGATGGTGTAGTTCATATTGTTTCCCACAGTGTGTAAAATCCTTTTGTTCCACAGTGAGGGCACATGCCTTGCAACTGCCACATTTATAGTGTCCCTGCAAAGGTGGTAACATCAAGAGTGAACGAGTGTCAGGTATTGGTTCCTCTTTGAGATAGGAGCTGACCACATGACCCTTGATATTCTTCCCTCTTTTAAATGCATAAAGTGTTTTTTATATGCTGCCTACTTCTTGGGATACTAAGTGCCAATTCCTGTTTATAATGGACTTGATTTCATTGCTCCTATTACTGAAGGTGGAGACACATACTATCCGATCTTGATCTGTACTTTTGTCTGGTTTGGTTTCTAGTAGTATGTCACGGTGACAGTACCATGCTCTTTTTCTGGATCTTTTGAGAAGGCTTTGCGGGCATCCTCGTTCTTGTAGTCTATGAAAGAGGGAATCAGATTCCTTAAAGAAATCAGCCCTGCGCGAACAGTTCCTGCGAATCCGCAGGAACTGGCCGTAGGGTAGATTATCTTGCAGATTTCTCGGGTGGCTACTTCTATATCCCAAGAGCATATTCCTTTCTAAAGGTTTCCTGTACAGGGTTGTATAGAGCTCATTGTTTTCACTTTGTACTGTTAGGTCTAGGAAATTGACTTTCTCGTTGCTGTAATTCATAGTCATTTTGATATCATCCGATCGCCCATTGAGCCAGATGCAAAATTCCTCTAAGGTGGCTGCATACCCTGTCCAAATTAGGAGGACATCGTCGATATACCTCTTCCACAGAGTAAGGTTTTCTGTGAAAGGGTTATCGACATTGTAGATGTTCTTTTCCTCATAGCTGTCCATGTACAGGTTCGCTATATCTGGAGCGAATCCAGCTCCCATGGCAACACCCTTTGTCTGGAAAAAGAACTCTTTCTGAAAAATGAAACATTTTTTGGTCATTGCTATTTCTAACAAAGAAATAATAAAGGTAGTGGGTACTCTGTGTGGTCTATCTCTGGCCTCAAGTACCTTGTATGCTACATCTAGAGCTTCTCTTTGTGGAATGCTCATATAAAGAGAGGCCACATCCATAGTTGCTAATATCTGTCTCTCTTTGTCATAAGCATGTCCTTCGACCCAGTTAATCACTTCCATCATGTCACGGATGTATGATCGAGTCCTGGAAACCCAGGGCTGCAGAAAGATGTCCACATATCTACAGAGGGGTTCCAGGATCGATCCCATAAAGGTGAGCAGGGACATTTGGTCTCTCCACTTTCTATATTTTCTATCCAAACCACGTAATATATCTAAGACGCCCACCTCAATTTGTTTTCCCTAAACAGGCAACACACAGATTTTTGCAGCCAGTCTCAAAGAAGACCCTATCACGACGGTTTAATTATCGCGTTCTTTCAGGGGTCGAAACGTCGACGCTTTAATGACAAGTGTAGATGATCACCCAGGATACCAAATTATTTATTTGAGTAATCTCACACTGGGTTGATATTTCCTTTTCCTTTCTTTTCGCACTGTGTTCAAATATAATTTTTCTATGTAATGTATGTTTATGTATTCTGTGGAAAGTTTTTGTGACATGTAAATATTTCAATGTAAGTGCACTTTGTAGTCTTAGATGTAAGTCAAAAGAAAGATTCTGTGTGTATGTACATACATGTAACGTGATAAATATACACTATTTTTCTTATAACAGATAAAATATCGTTGGACATAAGTTACAAGTATTGCGTTTTGTGGTTTGGACAAAAGGTCCTCCTTTTTTCTCATTTGTTGATTGTTCTCATTTACTTGAAGAGACATAATTTACAAAGTTCCTTAGATTTTTAAGAGTGGCAGAACCACTGTTTCACTTATACGATTTAGCTGCCTAGGCATGCATTGAAGTGAGGGTCACCCCCTCCTGTGCTACCTGTATGAAAAATGTGCTTGGCTCAGACAATTTACATTCAGTCATTGTGGAGTAGTGTTGAATTTATTAATATCAATATAATTATTCTTTAGCCTAAGGGGATGTGCTGTGTTTCAAAGCAACATAAATGCTTGTGAGCCAATATGAAGTTTAATAGGGGACTGGTATGGTTACGTATTGCATAGGAATGCATTGAAGCAATGGTCGCCCTTTTGGTTGTCAATGTTGCGATTGACTGAGTATAGTTTCCCTCCAACCAGATGCCCCTTTAACACAGTGTCCGGGCGGGCCATCAGGTCCGAGTCATCCAAATTGCATGGGGTGTATTTTTATCTCCTAGAATATTTCAGGGCTGGCGAGAAGGTTTGATGACCCAGAATAGGTGCTTTTTTTAAAAGGGTTCGACGTGACATGCCTCCAGGAGCCATGGGCCATTCACAATAGATATAATTTGGAAGGCTATCCTTCTTTGTGCCAGCTACTATTCCTCTATCGCAGGAAGGTCAGCGGTAGCCTGCATGCCAAAGTATGGAATAGAGTGGCTATTTCTTTCCGAGGGCATCGGGGCTCCGCCCCGTTACATTCTACAATATTATTGCAATACTCATAATTTGTTTTAATAAAAAAAATAGCCCTTTTGTTATTTTGTATAGTAGTGGTCTACTTACTTGTTACTACTAGAACACGGGGCACTATCTGCCCCATTTAACGACACTGCCGCCGTTGTCCAATTACCATTTGTGGACACTGTCACGTGACTCTGTTGACTGCTTGCTTGCTTCCAGGGCAGGCCCAAAGAAGCCTAAGTGTTTGCTGGGCTGACAACCTTACAGCCCGGAAGCCTGTGAGGTCATCAGCTTGGCAAAGACCTAGCTTCAAGGCCCAGTCTCCACCCCCTGATGGCATGCAAGTAAAGTTAGGCCCAGGCGTTTTAGATACAGGCCCTGTATCGCTAACCTTCCACGTCAATCAGAGAGTGGAGAGCTTGTCATCCCACCCTTTCCCAACTTGTTACAGGGCGTGGTGGGAAAGTGTATGGTAGGCAGGAAGCCAAGGAATCTAGTCTGGCCAGACTCGACCTGAGACTGCTTCCCGTGCGTGAGTCGTCGTCAATCGGAGTGATGGAAGCCATTTTATCAGTACTGTCTGCATTACTCGATTCGGACAGTTGGACTGCATGTTTTTTGGAGCTGAGGGCCCGAGGCAGTCTGAATCCGAATTGGTTTCAACATTACTGAAGTGCTGGCTGCAGCTGAGCATGAGCTAGTCCTGGTTGCTTGCAGCTGCGCACAGCACTGCAGGTTGCTGTCTGGAGTACTAGGACAGTAGGACTACTTGTGAACTCGGGACTTTGGGAATCGAGCAGTTCACCAGGTAAGGCCCAGGCGGGCATTTTTATACTTATATAGGCCCATTTAGCCTTAGGGCCTTGTCGCATGGATGGATGTCGGGGTGGGGAGGGGGCAGACACAGTGCATTGCATTGTCATAACAAATATTTTAGTTCAGTTCAATCTCAACACTGCTGAGGCTTGGGTGTTGGTGGTGGTAGTTTGTTGCCAGAGATCCTTGAGTCTGGTTTTGATAATTATGCGAAATTATAGAACAAACAATGTAGGGGGAAGACAAAGGCATGGGGACTCCACACAGTTTAGTACACAGGGCATTGCAGCCCTATAGAGGTCTGTGCTGGGAGCTGCTTCTGTCTCGGCCAGTGACACCCTTGTTTTGTTTCAGAGCCTATAATAATGGTGTGGTCCCCCAAGGTCCGAATCCTTGAAGATAAGTGCTAGTAATGGTAATAATGCTGTGACATGACGTGCAGCACATCAGACTTCTGACAATTCTAAGTGTATGTGTAGTTTAGGACCTACTGATGGCCTCTGTGTGTATTTATAATGACTGGTGAGGGGTGCAGGGAGGATATGTGTTGCTTTCGTCAGGCGGGACACGTAATCCCAGGGTAGCCTCTAGAAAGGAGGCCTGCCCCCATACACTGGTGGCCAGATCCCAGAAGGGAGCATGGTGATGTGACAGACTGTGGAATCTGAAACACTGGTCCCTGCCAGCAGTAAACCAGAGCATGATCTGTATCAATGGGAGGTGATTTCATTGACTGTGTGAAATGCTTTTTTGTTAGGTGATTAGCATATTATTCTGACAGGTGATAAAAACTTTTTTTAGCATTGATCATCATACGTCTTCACCTTGAAATGGAAAGAATGGTCTAGAATATTTTTAGCACATGCTGTGAAATAGGTGAAAAGGATTTATAAAGCAATTATTTGGTGAGGTTAACTTTGTGCTCCAAGAATGGTAGTGAAACTTTCACTTGATGATATGCCCTCAATTCTTCTGTCACTGCTTTTATTCACTTGCCTTACTCATCACTCACTAAATAACGTATACAAGTAAGACATTGCTTGAGTCACACGGTAAACAGACATAATATCGAATTCAAAATATCGACAGGACAGAATATCGAGTTTTTAATATAGAATGGACAGAATATCGAATTGCCAAAATATAGTGGAGAACAATATCGAAAGTCAGGTAAGAAATAAAATATCGATTTAAATAATATAGAAGTAAGTAATATCGACAGTCATAATATAGTTGTTAAAAATATCGAATTTTTTTATAGTGTTTTAAGTGTTAGTATATGTGTTAAAAGTATGTATACATTTTGGAATGTATGTTTGAATATTTTTAAAGTAATGAATTTTATGTTATTTAATTTTTGTGTAATTTAATTCCGTAGCGGGTTGTGGGTTTATAGGGAAATAGGGTGGGAAGTAATTTCATTGTTATTAGGTAATTATTAATTGGTATTGAAAATTAATTGATTGTTGATTAATTATTAATTGGTAAATAATTTGTATTAATTGGTAATTAATTAGTATTAATTGTTTAATTGATAATTATGTTAATTGTATTAATGTATTATTTGTAGCGGGTTGTGGGTTTATAGGGGAATATGGTGGGAATTAATTTAATTGTAAATAATTAATTATTGAAATAATTTTTGTATATTGCTAATTAATTTATTCTTAATTAATTATTAATTAGTATTAATTTTATTTACTAATTTTTGGTATTGAAAATTAATTGGTTGTTAATTAATTATTAATAGGTTATTAATTTTAAAAAACGGTATTTATAATAAATTATTTATTAAATATTGTGTGATTGGTAATTAATTTTAATATTTTTATTTGGTATTAATAATGTATTTATTTTTAATAAAATATAAAATTATTATTTTCCCTACTATTGCACTCACTGGAGTGGGAATAGTAATTTTTACCCCTACGCTATCCAATGCTTTCCCTACTATTGCACTCACTGGAGTGGGAATAATAATTTTTACAATTACGGTATCCAACGCTTACCCTAGAGTTGAACTCACTGGAGTGGGAATAGTAAATTTTACCCTCCCGCCATCCAACTCTTTCCCTACTGTTGCACTCTCTGGAGTGGGAATAGTAATTTTTACCCCTACGCTATCCAACGCTTACCCTACAGTTGCACTCACTGGAGTGGGAATAGTAATTTTTACCCCTACGCTATCCAACGCTTTCCCTACTGTTGCACTCTTTGGAGTGGGAATAGTAATTTTTACCCCTACACTATCCAACGCTTTCCCTACTTTTGCACTCTTTGGAGTGGGAATAGTAATTTTTACCCCTACGCCATCTGACGTTTTCCCTACTGTTGCACTCACTGGAGTGGGAATAGTACATTTTGCCCTCCCGCTATCCAACGCTTTCCCTACTGTTGCACTTTCTGAAGTGGGAATAGTAATTTTTACCCCTACGCTATCCAACGCTTACCCTACAGTTGCACTCACTGGAGTGGGAATAGTAATTTTTACCCCTACGCTATCCAACGCTTTCCCTACTGTTGCACTCTTTGGAGTGGGAATAGTAATTTTTACCCCTACGCTATCCAACGCTTTCCCTACTTTTGCACTCTTTGGAGTGGGAATAGTAATTTTTACCCCTACGCCATCTGACGTTTTCCCTACTGTTGCACTCACTGGAGTGGGAATAGTAAATTTTGCCCTCCCGCTATCCAACGCTTTCCCTACTGTTGCACTTTCTGAAGTGGGAATAGTAATTTTTACCCCTACGCTATCCAACGCTTTCCCTACTGTTGCACTCTCTGGAGTGGGAATAGTAATTTTTACCCTCCCGCTATCCAACGTTTTCCCTACTATTGCACTTACTGGAGTGGGAATAGTAAATTTTACCCGCCCGCTATCCTACGCAAAAAATATTGCATTTTTTTAATTAATATTACGTTAATATATATGTATTATTATTATTTTTTTACTTACATTAATTATGTATTAATTTTAAAGTAATTTAAGTATTTTTAAGTATGTTTCAGTTAATTATATGTTTTATTTCATTAATTTCACATTAATTTTAAGATTTTTTTAAATAATTCGATATTGTGACTAACTATATTATTTACAACGATATTTTGGATTCTATATTTTTGTACTTACCTGTTGGGAGATAGGGCTTCGATATTTTGGCATTCTATATTTTTCCTTCGATATTTTGGCAATTCGATATTCTTCTTCTCGATATTTCGTCAGTGATCCAGTCACACAGTGTTTTCACTCACACTAAGTGACAATGTCAGCAAACAGTGGAAACATGTAGTGCTTCAAAGTTGCCTCCTCTTTGGTTTTAGGAAGCTGTTGAGGGATAATCGTTTAAGAAATCTAGAACATCATAGAGGAAGAATAGCAGTGGAACGACAGCTGGGAGGAATGGTAATTGAGGAAAGTTTAGTGAGCAGCACATAGGTAGATTGCATTGAGAAAGGATTGAGTGGGGACAGGAGCAGAGACTACAGAGAGAATGAATAGCAGAGGATAGGGGAAACGGCAAACAGGAAGGTCAGAACACGAAAGTCTGAGGATAGCAGAGCAATTTTAAGAAACAGCATAGATGACGAATAACACCGAAGAGACAGGCAGCAGAGAGGAAAGATAACAGAGACAAAACAGTGAAACACTGCAGGGATGGAGGAACAGTAGCAGAGGAAAGACACAAGAAAGAAATGAAGGCTCTGCGGAAAAGAGGGATAGCAGAGTTAAGATCAAGTGACAGATAAAAGAGAGAAAGTTTAGCAGAAATACAAATTGCTGAGAGGAAAGATACAATAGGCAGACTGAGAAAGCTTAGAATAGACAGACATTAGAAAAGATTATAGCAGTGAAGAGATAGAGACAAACTACAGAGAAGAAGAATGGGGAAGATATGTAGAGAGAGGCAGACTGCAAATAGCACCACAACACTCTTTTCAGTGCAAATGTGTGGTTTATAAGCCTCTTTTATTATTTCTGTTAATATGTGAAAATTGTACTGCGAAATACACAATTTCTTCAAAAAACATTCTCCCCAGGGAAGTCAGACGTGTTTCCTTCACTTACTCACATGATTTATGTTACACTGAGTTATTTACGCCCACCATTTTCATAGTTCAACAGCTGCCACTGATTGAATATTACACGGTTGGGCTCTTTTTTGCGAAATATGACCCAGAGTAAGCAGAACTATTCTTATGTCCTCATTACAGGAGATTTTAATGTTCATATGTGTGGGGACCATAGGCTTAGGGGTTTACAGATACTGGATGTGCACGCCATACTGGCCTGCACATGGAACATACCCATCAGGGCTCAATACTAATGCTATGCTGTATGAGTTTGACCTAATGTACGTTATGAATAAGTTGCCCCCGGACAAGACTGATGTCACCCCCACCTTCACAGGGAGAGGGTGTGAGTCCTTTAGTGATTTTATTTTTGTCTCCACGCTATTTTTCTCCTATGTTTCGGATTTCAACATTAAGGAGAGTGTGTATAGTGATCATAACCTGGTGTGTGTTTTGACCGGATGGCCCCGGGTAGTAAAGCTAATCAACGATGGAGCGAGGGGGTCCTTGATAGCTGTGGAAAGGGGGAGGACACTCAAGTGGGGTCAGATTATTCCGGACCAGTTCAATAAGTCCCTGTTTACTCAGTGTAACGGAGTTTGTCACCTGCCTAGACAGTGCGGCACAATCAGTAGACATCCTGGAGGCGTTTGGAAACATGTCTGGAGTTATAGTTAACCTATTGCGGGCCCCGGGTAGGCGTTCACCTCATATAGGCCCAAGATAGTTTGAATTTGAGTGTCCCGGCGCCTCCAGGAGACTGAGGGAGGTTTTGAGTGTTACACCAAGAGACACCACGGCCGTCAAGAGATTTTGCAGACAATACAAGGTCGCACGGGCAAAGCGCACGTCTGCTTTGAAAGAGGAGGCCTGGTCTGAGTTGTTAGAGGCCAGCACCCTTGGTTACAGCTCCAAGTTATGGAGCATCATCAATAGCCCCTTCTTGGTGGGAGACAGTGGCAATTTACTGGATGCCCATATCACTGAGGATGCTTGGGTAAGCCAGTTTGAGGGCATGTTTCAGCCTGATTCTATCTCAAGGGAGGCCCAGGACACTGTTGCGGGTATATTCTAGGTCATATTCACAGCACAGGAAGTAAGAGCAGGCATAACTGGGTTGTCTAAACAGAAGGCCCAGATGGGATTCCTCCAGACCTCTACATTTCGAACCTAGAAATCTGGGTACCTGTACTTACCTCTATTATTAACGCTGCGGTCAAGACTGGCTGTCCGAACACGTGAGTTCTATCCACCATTGTACCTGTTTTCAAAAAGTGAGATCGAGACAGCACTCACTGCTACAGGCCCATCTCCCTTCTGGATTCTGTGGTAAAGGTGGTGGGTTGCATGGTTTTAGATAGGCTTGTGAGTTGGGCAGATGATAACAACATCCTGGCAGAGACCCAATATGGTTTCGCCCTGGCTGCTCAACCGTGGACCAGTGTCTGAATTTATATATGGTCTTGAATAAGTATACCATTGTCAACACTGGCACCATCTACTTAGCTTTTATGGATCTGTCTTCCGGGTTTGATCGCATTAACAGATCCAAGCTCTGGCAGATGATGCTTTCTATTGGTATTTACAAAGACATTGTCCTGTTTCTAAGGAATCTTCACAGAGACACTAAAGCTGTAGTTCTCTACTCTAACGATCTCAAAGTAGCCCACAAGTTTTCCATCTTGAGAGGGGTGCATCAAGGGTGCATCTTGGCCCCTTCTCTGTTTATTTTGTACATCAACAATTAGGAGCAGGTTCTCTTGAATCTAAAAACCGACTGTCCCCAGGTGTTTAAGCGAAGTTTGCTGGTCCTCCCGTATGTTGATGATGCTGTCCTCAAGGTGAAGACAGCGAGGGGTCTACCGCCTTTGGTGAATTCCTTTGTACAATTTATGGAGGACTAGGACTTGCTGGTCAATCACCACAGATCATTCGTAATGCAGGTGGGTTTTCGTCCAGCTGAGTCCTATATATTTACAGTAGGGGCTATGCCATTGCCCAAGACTGATGTATTTTCCCACCTTGGGGTAGTGTTGGATGAGGCCCTGAATTGGCCCCCCTTGACAAGCCGATAGAAAGGGGATCTGGCCAGGGCAATGACTGCTGTTTTTAACTTTGCTTCCAGGCTGGGAAGCTGACCAATCGGGGCACTCCTGCAGATCTATAAAGCTAAATGTACCTCGAAGGTCACCTACGGGAGCGAGATCTGGGGCTATACTGAGGAGGATGCATTACAAATTGTTGAAAACACTTTTCTGAGACGGATACACTGCTTAACGCAGTGCATCCCATCTTTAGTAGTGCACAAAGAATCAGGAATGGCCTTCCTCTCAGATGTGTTGGCTTTTCGTTCTTTATCTTTGTGGACAAAAATTTGGAATAAGAAGGAAAATGCCCTTAGCAAAGAAATTTTAAGGGGCTGCCTTTCCCTTGACCACGCCGACTGTATCCGCTGGCTCAAGTATGTTAGAGAATGCTTTACCAGTCTGAGAAGCCCAGATATATTTGTGAACCGGGAGGATATCTGTAGTAGGGATATGACTTGGGTGAAGGAGAACTTTTTCGAAAAGCAAACAAGTAGAAGTGGAGCTCAGAAAGTCTAGTGTGCGTAGGTACCGCTTATTGAAACCGGTGTCATCAACGGAATCCTATTTTTTTATGGTTTAAAAGTACCCTTGACCGTTTTTTACTGGCCAGATTTCGATTGGATCTCTTTCATTATCTTCTGGCCCATCCTTCTGGTGCATATAGAGGGTAGTGCCTCCCCCCCTGTGGCTGCGAAAGAAAGTCTCCACATGATATGACACACTTTTTAATGTTCTGAAGCTTTTATAAGGTACCCAGAAAGTCTTTTATCATTCCTATTCTTAAAAAAACAAGTTTTAGGCAGGTGACACCCGATTTTATTTATTTACAACGGCTTTCAAGCCATTCAGTATTGTATGTTATTAGTTGTTGAAGGGCTGCTATTAGGCTTAAGTCTAGTTGTGATTCACCTTGATGGTTATTTATCTGTCACTGTTGTAACCTGAATATGGTTTTAACATGTCCATGATTGCAAATGTGTATTTTATGGGGCCGTTGTGACCGGTATTATTTCCATTGATGTAGTCCTTGCTATCAATTTTGTATTTTATGGTGCCTTGAGGATGTCTTTTCATACTCTGGACCTCTTTGTTTTTTTTTTATTGTGTTTGCTTGACTTTTATGGTTTTCCTTGCACAAACCGAATAAAGTGTTAATGACACGTTGCTCAGCTCAGACAATTTATATTCAGTTATTGTAGAGGAGTGCTCCAACTAGCCAAGCTGATCTTCAGGAGAGAAGGAATGGTAATTGCATTGGCTGAAGGTTGGTAGAGTTAGCACATGTTTTAAGGGGCAATGTTGGTCGACACAGACTAAAATCTTATGGACCATGTAGGTTGGTGTAGTGATTTTTTAACAGGACAAGTATGCTTACTTATTTAGACGTAATTACATAGGAATGCACTGAAATGAGGGTCACCAGTTTGGTACCACCAGTTGTGAAAAACGTTGCTCAGCTCAGACAATTTTCATATGGGTAGTGTAGAGGGGTACTCCATTCACGGATATCAATATGGATGTTTGTGAACCAAGCTTATCTTCAGAAGAGAAAAGATGGTTACTTATCTGTCTATAACTCTTTTGAAACACATTTGGTGGAAGGTGGCAGAGCTGGCACGTGTTTTTATTGAATTGTTTCTGAGCTCAGTGAAAATCATTACAGACCTTGCAGGGGAATAGAATGGAATTTGTTTTATAATATGTGCTGACTGACACAGATATGGGACCTACAGCAAGACCATGCTCTGGAGCTGCTCTCTCATGGAAATATGGCTAAATGCAACGTCAGCACTAGCCCACAAGATACAAGATCATTAGGCCAGACTGGCAGCACAAGCCCAGAGGTGGAGTCACCATCATATTCAAAGATACCATTAGCAGCACTACAGACATGGACACCCTGCCAGCTTCATGAAACACCTCATGTTCAACATATACATCACAGCCAACTTCTCCCTGGGTTAAACCCTTGTATACAGACCACCAGGACCCTGCACCAACTTCTTAAGGGACATCACAGATTTCTTCTCAACCCTCATCATCAATGCCAGCATCTTCATCCTCCTCAGAGATCTTAACTTTCACCTAGAAGACCACACCAACCCAAACTCTATGGCCCTTCTAAAAAACACGTTTAAACTTTGGCCTCGCTCAGCACGTTGTTGAACCCACCCAACACCTATAGGACCCCATTTTCTCTCTCAATCAGCAGCATCACAGTCGACAAACCAGCAATTATGACCTGTACAGACCACACTCAATTTCAGCACAACATCCTGCACCATCACAGACCTACCACCAATTTAACCGCTTGCTGTAGCTGGAAAAGCATTTCACGAGAGGAGTCGGCTTCTAACCTCTCCGAGCACTGGCCCGAGCACACCAGCGACTTGCTAAAAGCCATCAAAAGCCTCAACTGCTGGATCACTGCATGCACTGACAACCTGGCTCCCCTAAAGCTCAACCCAACGGCAAAGGCCTGACCACAGGCCATCTGGCACTAAGAGGAACTCAGGTTGAGGAAATGCATTGCAAGCAACTGCAGTGCAAAAGCATAACAAGTTGAGACACTGCAGATAAAGATATCTTCAAATTAGCCCTAAGACACTACCACTAGCAGATATGGAACACCAAGCGTGCAGCTCTTGCAGATCGCAACGAGGCCAGCACTAACAGCAGCAAGTAAATCTTTGTCATCATCAAAGATTTCACTACACCTCCTGCCACCTCCAGCAACATCTTTCCCTAACAAAATCTTTGCAAGAAGCTCTTGGAATTCCTCTGTAACAAAAATCACCTCCATATACAGCACCTTCGACCTTCAACAATACACCATCACCATCACAACTCAACTTCCCATCATGGTCGATAAAGGCAAAGCACTAACACCCATCCTCAATGCCTCCATTGACTCACCCACATTCCGGACACCTGGAAACATGCCACTGTCATACCTCTGCTTAGAAAAAACATCCTCTGAATCAGCTACACTTTCCAACTACAGACCCATCTCCATCCTACTATAGCCGGAACAGGTCTTAGAGAAACTAATCAATGGACACCTTACTGTCCACCTCAGCAACCAACAGCTCCTTGATGTCACGCAGTCCGGATTCAGGCACAACCCCAGGACAGAAACAGTACTCATCACCGCCACAGACGATATCTGAAAGATCCCTGACAGAGGAGACACAGCACACCTCATTCTACTGGACCTCTATGCAGCATTTGATATGGTGTCACACCCCATCCTCATCAACTGCATTCACGGGATTGACATTCAAGGACTCGCTCTCTGCTCGATCTGCTCCTTTCTAACGCCTAAATTAAAAGCTGTCAGCCTGGCACCTTCCTCCTCGAATGCATGCAAACTTATCTGCACAGAGCCTTCAAGCTCATCAGTCAGCCCCACCCTTTTCAACACATCCATAATCCCTCTGGCCAATGTCATATGTGCAAGTTCACCACCTGTATGACCGAAGTTGCTAACTGGATGAAAGCCAACTGTTTCAAGCTCAATATTGACAAGACAGAAGTAGTGTTCTTTGGTAAGAACACCTCACCATGGAACTCCAACTGGTGGTCAGCCAAACTTGGAGCCACACTCCCAGAACTGATGCCAAGAACATCGGAATAATAGTCAATAGCAAACTAGATATGACCGCACTAGTCAAGGCGATCACTGCATCCTGCTTCCACACCCTGAAGATGCTGAGGAAGATCTTCAAATGGCTCCCAAGCAACACTAGAAAAACTGTTACTCACACCCTAGTCACAAACGAGCTAGACTATGGAAACACCCTCTATGCAGGGATCACCAAGCAACTCACCAGAAGACTACAAACCATCCAGAACTCGGCAGCAAGACTCATCCTCAAACTCTCATGCAGAACTTACATCACACAAACCTCAGGAAACTACATCGGCTTCTAATACACAGATGTGCTCAATTCAAACTCCTCCCATGCACATTCAAGGCACAACACAACACAGGCCCATATACCTGTAGAGTCTCATCTCTTCAACAAAGTCTGTTGTGCAGGACTCCTTCTTGTACACTTCTCACATATACACAGAACCAGATCAGGAGAATGGGCGTTCTCTTGCATTGCTCCTGAGCGTGGAAAGACCTCCCACTCCACATCAGAGCCTCCT
Organism: Triturus cristatus; assembly: GCF_964204655.1. Classification (NCBI taxonomy): domain Eukaryota; kingdom Metazoa; phylum Chordata; class Amphibia; order Caudata; family Salamandridae; genus Triturus; species Triturus cristatus. The sequence goes on from NC_140587.1 coordinate 505,932,638, forward strand.
CCTCTCTTCTTGAATTCTGCAAGAAGCTGAAGACCAGGCTTTTCAATTAACCAACCTGCCGTAGGCAGGACAAAGCACACACACCTACTCAGCGCCAGGATACCCTTGTAGGTGATTGTGCATTTTACAAATACACATAACATAATAATGTGAAAAAGATGCTCGTCACATAATATGCTAACTTCAGCCTGTGAAGTGTGACTAAGATACTGGCCTAATAAGATGGTAACTGGCTTTTGAATAAGATGCTGGCTGAATAATATGCTACGTTCTGACTGCAAATTAGATGCTGGCCAAATAAGATGCCAACTCCAGCATCACATTCACCACATTTCCAAGTCCACAGAACATACTACAACCTAGCTCTGTATTGCTAGGGTGGCCAATCATCTTGCATCTTTCAGGTTAGTCCTGCAGTGCTGGCTTCTGCCCCACTGTCCACACAAAGGCACTGCACGGCACCCGTTGTCCTACATTTTGGTTTCCCAGCACCCTTAACCTTCTCAACGGATAAGTAACTGTGACTCTTTCAGTCCTTAATGAGCTGTAAAAGAGGTGCCTATCTATGGCCGGGAGGGAGGAGCTGAAGCACAAGAGGGGTTCTGCACTATGCAGTTTCAGGAGCCTGTTCAGTTACTGAGATGCAAGTCTAGCCACCTGCCGATTAACAGCCCTAGATTGAGATTGAAAACCATGGTGGGGGCCTGTCGTGGGAAAGTGACCTAGATGTTTATTTATTCTATTAAGCTGGTTTCACAGTGCTGACATATTGTCAGGTCAGTAGACAGAGAACATGATATGCTCAGAATCAAACATTTTGTTTCAGTAGTGAACGTTAGATTACAGCACTCTGCTGCTTACTGGAAAGGCTATACATTGACCACCTTATTACATTTTTAGGTCTCGCCTAGTGTTGCAGCGCATGCCCCGCTCGTTCGGCGAGATTTATTGTGAACGATGAGTTTGAGAAGAGGGCTTGAAGCCCTGCCCCTCATTTCCATTGGCTAGCGTCACCGTTTATGCTAAACGGTGGCCTGCCATTGGAAATGAGGGTTTTTGGGTGATGTCCTTTCACCTCCGATCCGGACTGTGTTGCCTGCTTTGCTGCTGTCGCAAAGCACTTTCTTATCTTTATGGGGCCATGTGTTTCTAATTAGATACACATGGCCCCATGAAGACAAGAGATCAATGCTTGTTTTCATCCTGTGTATAGCTGAGGGCGGCCCCTCCCACACAGCCCACTGCGCGCTGGGCCAAGACAAGTCCCCGAGGACCACCCCTCCGCTCGAGTCGGCCGGTAGAGATATCGTCGCTCGGCAAACACAACACAAATTGGCGCCTCTCAACGACGCTCACCTCAAGGCTTCACGCGCCACCTTTTCATCCTGTGTCTAGCTAAGGGGGGCCCCTCACACACAGCCCACTCGGCCATGACAAATCCACGTGGACCGCCCCTCCGCTCGAGTTGGCCGGTAGAGGTAGCGCAGCTCGGCGCACACAACAGAAATTGGCTCCTCTCACCGCCACTCACCTCAGGGCTTCAAGCACCACCTTTTCATCCTGTGTATAGCTGAGGGCGGCCCCTCACACACGGCCCGCTATGCCAGGGCAAATCCTCACGGACCACCCCTCTGCTCGAGTCAGCCAGTAGAGGTAGCACCACTCGGCACACACAATAGAAATTGGCGCTTCTCACCGCCGCTCACCTCAGGGCTTCACGCACCACCAAGCGTACTCTGGGCTCCACCGCAGCGCCGCTGCCGCAGCTCCACCAGGTCTGCTCACCGGGTTCAGTCAGTTCCAGGACTCTGCGCCGGGGGCCCTCACAGCGCCCGACACCGTCCACAGTCTCCAGAGCCAGCACCGCAGGGTCAAAGCAATTACTCCGAGTTGGGAAGACTGAGGCGGGCAGCCCGTGTTGTAGGTCTGAAAATCCGCTTATTGAGACGCTGCAACAACGTGACAGCCTCCCTAGGCCGCGTGACCGGGCTACACCTCCGCAGTTAGGAATCACCAATATCTTCAATTTCGTAAGTTGTATGACCAATTTTTGTCAGTCATCAATGCTTGACGCCTTCACCTCCTGACTGCTTGCGTGTACAGGCAATTATGTACATTGTATATTGCAGGATGTAGAAGGATTATGCAGCGGCCGACGGAGCCCTCTCAATGCTATCCTGCAATAGATGTGATTTTTTTTTTTTTAAACAAGTAAACTTTTATATCTTTTGATCTTTATGATCTCGACAATGCACAAAAAAATCAATATAAAACTTAAAATAATGCTGAAAAACAATGCACAAGTATATTTATTGAAGTCCTTTAAGATGTTTTATTTTGCCGGTTTGAGTTGGCAACTAAACTACTTTTGTGAAGTTAGTGCGAATTTTGCATTAGCCAACCTTCGTTCTATAAGCTCGCAGATTTACAACATACAGTATTCATAACAGCACCAAAACAAGCATTGAAAATGCAAAAGGTCTCGCCTTTGATTAAGTTAACGCCATTTGCTTTGCTAATGGTATTGTATAGCAAAGCAAATGGCTTTAACTTAATGAAAGGTGAGACCTATTGAATTTTTAATGCTTGTTGTGAATATGCCATGAGATGGCCTGGTGCATCAACGCATACGTGTGTTTCTGTCGTTCTCGTGCCCGCCCACCACTTTATCGTACTGCACTGCTACGCTACTCTGAGGAAGAACTGTTCAGTAGGGAAGCAAGACAGCTAATTAGGAAAGAATCACTGCATTCAAAGCTGCCAAACGAAGGTAGTCGACAACTCTTCCCCCCGCCCGACTATTACATTGCCCATTAGCTCATTAGGAGAGCTAATCACTAGAGGCAGGGCCAGTGTGGGCAACTATGGCTGCTCCCCACAGGAAGTCGCAAGGAGCACGACGTGCGACAGTGCATGCCGTTGCCTGTAAGTCGTTAGGACCAGGGTACGTCGGGGGGAGCACCAGCTTGTGATTTAACTGGTCCTAAACTTGGACACGACAACAGCAGAGACAGCAGGAAATTTGGGTTGTGGTGGCGACAGAAGGGTGGCACAGTACAGCACCCCGAACAAACAGGTGCAGCAGAAGTAAGTTACTTGTTAAATAAGGGTGATGAATGCGCCAAGTAAAAAGTGCATAATATTAGTATGTGATGGCACCCAGGACAGGCAAACCTCATAAAGGGCAATGTAGCTGTCTACAGATGGAAATTAAAATGGGTAATGGACCACCGGAAGAAGATGAATTAGTCCCTAGAGAAGAGATGAAAAAGTCAATATGTAGGATTACTAGCAACAAAAAAAATCTAAATGGAAGTCCCCTGCAAAGTGAGAAGTGAAGGAGCGCCAGTCACCAAATCTATCAAAGATTTTGTGGGCAAACATTTGAAAAGGAAATAACTATTGTCAGACCCCGGTTTAATTGGAGTAGGGCAACAAATCAATACCAGGAATATTAACCTGAACTCACTGGATGTAAGCTGCCAAGTGCCTCCAAATCAAAGTGGATTTCTTTTCGGACCAAGGCTGTCCTCATCACCTCTGCTATTTTCCCCTCTGGCTAGTGGAGGGTTTCAAATGCTGGAGGGGAATGCTGAAAATATAGAACATTGTGGCATGGCCTCTTGTAACAATAGGGGAGTGCCGGAGGTGCGGGATAAGAGTATGGAGCAATCCTTTACAATGGTAAACAAGGTGACCAAAAGCTTAGTACAAAACTCCATTTTAAATCTAGAGATCTCAGCATCCCCATCAACCTCCATGCTTGATATACTAGTGAGCCTACAAGCAACACTACAAGGACTGCTGGATGTATTTGTGATGAACAATAATATCCTGAAAGTCCAAAAAGACCAGCTACAGATCATTGCGTGTAAAGTTAAACAAATCCGTGAGCAGATGCCATCTATAGTAAGACCGGTGGAAAGTAACAATCTAAATATGGAAACCCAAGACTCGTCGGTGATAAAAGAGAAAGTCGTCTAGGTTGCAGGAGCAAAGAGTGTGTTTACTTCTAGATGTCCTATGCTCATAAAGAGAATTCAGGAGTCAACCAGATATAGACAATATATACCTATGACAAGGATGGTGGTGAAGAGCGTAAAGGTTGGGGAGAAGGCAGGGAGAGTGAAACTACAGGAAAACAAGGATGCAGTTATGGTTAGTACGAGTAAAAGATTTTTAAAAGTACAAATGAAAAAGTCCCTCCCAAGAATCTCAAATGAGCGCGAAAGCGGGGTGAGATATGATGATGAAGGAAAGAAACCACGAGGTAGACCAAGGGCAGTGGCCTCAATATTTAGGAATAGGAAAGAGGGTAGTGTTAACAAATAGGAGGGTAGAATTAGTAGAAAGCAAATGCAGATGGAACAAGGAGCTAGTATTAGGAAATTGGACATGCTGGGTAGGAGGGGATAGGGGCAAGGACAGAGAAGGACTCCCAGACAAAGAAAAGAAGGGAACGAAGAAACTTGTGGCTAGAATTCAAACCATCACAGTATAGGAATGGGGGGAAAAGAGCAAGAAATGTATGCCCCTTAAATCAGTCCCAGCTATTATTTATCTTCTCCAAATGTGCTAGCCTAAAAGAAATAGGGACAAAAGACCTCGGGCAAGTAGGATTTATGCAGAATAAAAAGGAAAATGAGGTCACAAAAGTTCTGATGTATTCAGGATTGGTAAGATCAACATTAATAAGAGCAGAACATGAGATGACTAAGAAAGGAATCAGATTAGTCCCTAAAGCAGAAGTGACTGTAGTAGGCAATCATGGAAAATTATTCTTGAGATAACACGCGGGATTAGGGCAAAGGCAAGTAAGACTAATCAATCAGGCATTGAACGAAAAGGATGATATCGAAATTACGCTGTGAAGTGTTGGGTCCACTGATGGCTGGAGAGATATGAGCCATGAAAATAGATATATGAACCCTTCTATACCAGCCCAAGACGAAGAGGTGTAGTTAGGTGACCCAGCTGTTTACCTTGTGGGACATCATAAGAACATTAGCACTTCGGTATCCAAATAGCGGTTGGATCATCTCTGTTGACTTTAATATTCAACTGGTCGCACTCAATTCTTTAGATAGGACGAGTAATCTTATTGCTAATATGTGTTGTGACAATCTGCAACAGCAGGGGCTGACTTTGTTAAGTCAATCATCCTTATGCAAATCAAGGGTAGTCCCATCTTTTAAACAGTCCAATCATGGTTTAATTATTGATTATACATTTGTTTCAGATAAACTGGGTTAAAAGATTGTTGAATATAAGGTGACTCCTTGACTCGAAAGTGACCATAACACTCAGAGATTTACTCTACAACTGCCAATAAACTGTAATCCCAAATCCAATGAGCTCCAAAATATTGTCCATTCTTCATATAATTTGAAAAGGCTGGTATAGCACTTGAAAAAACAAGTTGAAAGAATGAAGTTTGCTGACGTTTTAAAAAAGGGTTGTGATCAGGGTCTCGTGGGAGTAGGATCAATGATGGATAACTGGAACTATATCACCTCGTCATTGGTTGGAAAATTTACAGCTCGAAATCGAGCAAAAGTGAATCCATCATTAACCACCCTTAATAAATGATATTCTTCCAAGTTACTCAAATTAAAACAATCACTTAATAGAGCTGCACGGGACGTTTTTATACATAGATATCAGCAATCTTACTTTGTTTCTAAAGATAAATTGAGGTCACTAAGAAGGTCATATAGACAAGAAGCATGGTGTGCCTGATTAAATCACATTCCCAAATAGGGTTATGCACAAAATATGAAATGCCTCTAAGCTAAATAATTCCCCCAAAACGTTGGGATATCATTAATGAACTCGAATGGGGAGGCAATAGAGCCTATAGACTTAATACTGTGGAGGATGAATGGGTAAGGTTTATTACCAACCGGTATGGTACGTGTGCTTCTCATGCATATTAGACCAGACTTGAGCCACCATCACGTGAAAAAGAGTAAGTCATTTACAGAGGAGGTAAGCAGTTTTAATCCGGAGAAAGACTTAGATTTTATAGCAGTACTGAAATAGCCACTCTTTCGCATCGGCTTAGATCAAATGGGGCTCCTGGCCCACACAGGCTCCCTAACGCTATATTCCGTGCCAACGTTGATATGTGGGCCGAAGTGTTGACTCCAGTGTTTAATGAGTTATTGGCATTGAATATTGCCCCCATCTCCTGGCAAGATAGCATTCTACAGCCAATTTTCAAAAGCAGCACAGTGGATAATCCTGCCAATTATTGGTTAATTGCCTTAACTGATGTAGAAGCTAAGGTTTTTGCTTCCTGTTCACTGATTGATTTGGAAAATTGACGCCGTTGCATGAATTAATCCTAATTAACCAGACAGGATTTCGCAAGGGCCAATCTACAATTACTAATTTGTTGGCACTTACTTTAGTAGCTGAGTGGGCTGTTCTAAAAAACAAAATCTATACATTTTTTTTATAGATTTAAAAGCTGCCTTCAATTCAGTTCCACAAGTATTATTATGGTAAAAACTTGCAGTATGGGGTATTCCCCAAAAGTTGTTGGATACTATAATATTCCTGTATACCAATACTTGGCTTCAGGTCAAATTAGGTGATGGTTTTACTTTTTGTCAAAAAATGTCGACTTGAAATGGCCTTAAACAAGGCTGTATACATGCACATTGTCTTTTTAATCTTTTTGCAGACCTACTACAGCACCTTAAGTCTGTCAATGCCCATCCTCCGAAACTTGTTGAGGTGCATCTTAGCTATTTACAATACACTGACAATACAATTTTGTTGAGTACAACTCTGATAGACTTACAAAGAGTGATGAATGCATTCACAGATTATATTTTAGTTAATGGGCTGGAGTTGAATGTTAAAAAAATTAAAATCATGAAAATTGGCCTGGCGAAACTTAAGACTAAATCATGGAGGGCTAGAGGTGGGCCAATTGAAGTGGTGAAGACGTATACATACCTGGGCATTTTATTTGATAATAGAGTCTTGTTTAAAAGCCATTTTAAACTTTTGAGGGCAAAAATGTAGGGCCCGATTCACAGAACTAACTTAAGACAAAATCCTAAACTTACTACCATTTTGGTATTCACACAAGGCACTTACTCATTTTGGTATTCACAGAAGGCACTTACTCATTTCGGTATTCACAGAAGTTAGGAGTCCTAATTTTAGGACTCCTAAATCCCTTCTGTGAATACCGAAAGTCTTAAAGTTAGGATTTTTCTCAGTTTAGGAGTAGGAAAGTTAGGACTCCTAAATTTAGGACTCCTAAATGCCTTCTGTGAATACCGAAAGTCTTAAAGTTAGGATTTTTCTCAGTTTAGGAGTAGTAAAGTTAGGACTCCTAACTTTAGGACTCCTAAACTGAGAAAAAGTCAGTTCTGGCCCGTAATCTTTAATTTATGCTTTCAAATTCTTACATAAATCATTGAGGTATCAATCATACCAACATCTTCTTAAAGTTTTGGGAGCCAAACTATTGCCAACAATTGCGTATGGCTCGCCTATCACCCAGGGGGAAAGATGCTAAATTCTTGGAATACTAGTGATTAAGGCCTGTAAATCAGTCTTTGGATTCCCCAGGTCAATTGGCCAAGCCAAAATTAGATTGAAGTTTGGCCTCCAAAGACAGTCCATGATGGTGCAAGGGTAATTTTTGAAATGTATGTATTCCTTGTTTTGATCTGACCCTGACTCTTTAGCAAATAATTGCTGGTGTGGAATTATTCATTCTGTCTCCACAGACACCTGAAGATCCCACATTTTAACATGCCTTCAGAGTTTTGATCTGCATTCAGGGTTTCCAGGAATGACAATGCCCAGTTTTAAACATTTTTTTTTTAAAAAAGGATTAAAATTAACTCACTTAATGCGGATACGGAAGATTTAGCGGCAAAAGTACATGCTTGGTCTGTGATTAACTCTCCTCAGTCATCGCGACTTCAGCCCTATTAAAATGCCTGTTTCTCGGCTCGTATGAAGGAAACATAATTAAAAATTAAAACTTGGCATATACCTATCTAAGGAGGGCTCGCCAACCTGGATACAACAATGGCCAACTACTAAATGTAGATTGTGCAGGTGGCAGTGTGAAACCTTAATATATATTGTGTGTGTGTGTGTGTCCTAAATTGCTTAAAACATGTAACATGTTGTGCATCACTAAAACCTTTATTCCTTAAGGCTGGTGTAAGATCAGCACGACACGCCCTTATTTTATGTTTATCGGGTGCATCGATTCCATTGATATGTCAAACAATAACAAATTTAATTGCTGAAAAACTGCTGGTGTCTATAGTTTAAATTTACTAGTTTATATCTATTGTTAAAGGATATTTTATTGGTTCAGAAAGTATAAGGTTATTGGTTTTAGGCTACTGGTACTCTGAATGTCTTTACAGTTTGACCCAATGATTCTGTTTGTTGGCAACTTCTGTAATCAAGCTCTAAAGAGTATATTGAAAGCATTGAGGCACTTTATTGTTCATTTGCACGATGGTACATAATGTTTACAACTCTCGCACCTAGGCACTTTATAGCTCATTTGCACCATATCACAAAAAGTTTACAGTTTTTATTATATATTCCTGGGAACTTGATCATTATATGCTAATTGTTTTATGATTAATGAACATTCTGTGATAAAAGATGTGAATATGTGGTATTAATGTTCCAGTACGGCATGTAACCATGGACATTTGTTTGTGTGTACAGTTGTATATCAATTAGTGAATTAGGGAAACGAAAATGGACCTAGTTAATTAACATATAAAATGTTAAAATGATCAAGGAACTGTTTTTTTTCATGATACTAATGCTTTTATTGCAATGATTTTTGTTAATCAAGCAATAAAGAATTACTTACTTACAAGTGAAATAGATTAGGATGCTGGGTCATCGCACATTTAAGATATTTTGATACTGGTGGGGGCTTTGAACCATAAATTAAACCAAAATAAAGACATCTGGTCTAAAGAAATACTAAGTTCATACAATATAAAGGTGGCAAGCTTCCCCAAAACTAAATGGTCTTAACGAGATTTGGAATTGGGAAAGTACCTGGGGTCAAGGGGCTTGTTTTGTCTGAATGGTAGGATGAAGGACGACTGCCCAGCACGTCAGACATTCAAGGTTGGCCAGCAATTATGCCCAATTGATAATAGAGTCTCGTTTAAAAGCCATTTGAAAGTTTTGAGGGCAAAAACTTCATCTTTAATTTATCCTTTCAAATGCTTACATAAATCATTGAGGTGTCAATCGTACGAACATCTTCTTAAGGTTTTAGGAGTCAAACTACAGCCAACAATTGCATATGGGTCTCCTATCACCAGGGGGAAAGGTGCTAAATTATTGGATGTACTAGTAATTAAGGCTTTATGGTAGTTTTCACATAGGTAATCCACATCTTCCTTCATACTTCTGATTTCAGACCTATACTCCTCAGGCGCACCCCTCTTCCTGTACATATGCATTCACTATTATCATTTTTTTTTCTTGGGGTATGGGTCGCTAAAATACACTTAACAGGCCACTGGCCATTTGCATCTTACTTCTAGAGGTGTCACCTTCCTAGCTATTCCGATGGATATCAAGGTAATCATCCACTCTGCAAGGCGTCCTTGCTGGCTTCTCATAGCAGACCTTTTTTTACCTGCACATACCCTTCAATCGTGGGGGTTTTATCGTGCAGCCATGTTTCTTGTAAACACACAATCTCATAAGAATCTATTCGCTTTTTGAAAATTACTGAGGAATGTAAGAATTAAAAGGTGCAAATAAGAAAAGGAGAAAGAAGCTTCAAAGTAAGATATGAAATGAAAAGTTATAATGCCCTGATGAAGCTAAGGAGAATGTATAAAAGCCTAATTATGGGCCAGAAAAGAACCTACAGAGAGCAGTGTTGGGGACATTTGCTCGAAGCGATAGAAACTAAAAACATAAAACTTGTGGGGAAATTAGAACAAGAAGGATGAAGACATGAGGTCCCAATTCTCATTATGTAATATTAGAAGTATTATTGTAAGTGTAACCATGACTTGTGCGGCCGGTCCTGATAATCTCCCTGCAATAATTATAAAAACCCGTCCGGAGTGGTGGGTGGAACTTCTGTATAAGATGTTTTCTGAGATTTTAGATATGGCGAACATTCCCAAAAATTGGGGAGGTGCAATTATTAGACCCATCCATAAAAAGGAGATATAAAAACCTCAAAGAATTATTGGTTGATCAGTCTTTTAGACATGGTAGAAAAGGTATTTGCAAAAATAATCTTGGGAATGTTGAAAGAATGGGTCGATTTGAACAATATTGTGCTCCCAGAACAGGGGGGTTTCAAGGAATGTCATTCTATAATTGACCATTGCTTTGCGCTCTGGTCCATTGCGCAGAAGTCTGTTGAGCAAAGGGGGAATGTATTTTTTTGTGTCATAGATTCCGTGCAGCCTTTGGTTTGGTACACAGGAATCACCTATGGGAAGCATTTATAAAATATGACATTCAAAAAGACCTTCTAAGGCTAATTCAGGAGCTACACAAGGGTAATTGGGCTCAGGTCATTATGGATACAGAGGGGATCTTGACACAAAAAATACAAAATTAACAACGGGTTAAGGCAGGGGTGCCTATTGACCCCCTTACTCTTCTCTCTATTTGTAGTTGATCTGCCCTCCATACAAGTGACTGCCAAAGGGTTTAGCCCCAGAGTAAATGGCAAACATGTGGCATTTCTTCTGTATGCAGATGATCTTGTAATTCTAGACGTGTTTAGGGAATATTGTAGCTATAAAAAACTAGTGGTAAATATGGACAAAACCATGGTGCTATGCTATGGGATGAAAGAAAGTAAATTTAGATGGTATTTAGGCCCTGCTGAGCTAGAACAAGTTAATGAATATAAGTATCTTGGGGTCTGGTTTGAGAGGTCACTGGAATGGATGACACATATGGAAGCCCTAAAGTTCAGAGATGTGGCCTCAGTCAGTGGCCTGAAAAAATTCAATAAGGGCTTTGGAGAAATGTCATATAGACCCATTTTAAAAGCCTATGTAGCAATGATACCCCCGCAACTGCAATATGGAGCTGAGCTGCTATATATTAGTAGCAAAAGTAGGTGGAATGCTGAGAAGGCGAAATGTTTAAAGAGAATGCTGTCCCTTCCTGGTTCTGCCATGATTTAAGTGGTAAAAATGGAAACTGGTATAATATCATGGGCAGTGGCGGCTCCTCCACTAAGGTGAAGGAGTGTCGCCCCACTGCTTTTAGCAGTGGAAATGAAGGAAAAATTAAATGATAATAACTGAACGTAATTATCACTTTATTTATTCCTGCGTCTTTGCAGGGCGGGCTGCTCTGCTCTCAGAGCAGGGGGGAGGAGTGGTGGCACTCTGTAAAAAGTGCATGCATGTTTGACCAGTCCTCTCGGGCTAGCCAAAAGGTCATGTGCACTTTGCATGTTCTCCATGCTGGCTGCATTACAGCCTGCATAGAGAACATGCCCAGGCCCCCATTCCCCATCTGAGTGCCGAACCACGGTGCTCAGACCAATCACAACGCTACATTGCACTGTTGTGGTTGGTCAGTGGACCATAGCTGCTTCCTCTTCCAGCTGGTGAGGAGGGACGACGAGGGATGGATCAGAGAGACACAAGGATGTAAGTTTACTTTTTAAAATCTTTATCCACGCCCGCCCAGCCACCCCCAATCCGTGCCAGACGCTAATGGAATATATGGGCCCAAATGGCACTAAAAAGATTCTGGAAAAGATTGAGTGCAGGGAGGAACAGAAAGTTTCACAGTGGTGTAAAAATGAAATTTTGCAAAGGGAATTGAAATGGGCAAAAATTGGGGGCAGTCTGTAAGGATATGAAGGTGAAGTTGGGCCTAAAGAACCTACAAACTGAAATTTCAGAGTGAGTAAAGGATACTAGGTAAGGATTTGCCTTATGAATATGACTATCAGTATTTTAATGAGGAAATCAGTACAATTTATATTAAAATCTTGGTAGAACAAAGAGAGATTGCCGCATGTGAATATCATTTGATAAGAAGTGAACTATAAGGATCGGAATCAATTCCTGTCAAAATAATGACATGATAAAAGTCAAAGTGATCTAACCAGGAGGTAACTGTACCTGTGATCTAAATACCAAATGCGATATTTTGCAAATTTTATTGGACTGTTTAAAGGTTATACAGTAGCAGAGACATTTTTTATGCCCAGTATTTTGAAAATATGCATTTAGGAACAGTGAGCAAGCTGTAGAACATTTAAATTATATGCGTTTTCTGGATATAGCATGTGCCATAGGGAAATTCATGATGGCAGTTAAAAATGCTATTTTAAAATTAAAATAATAGTGGTGTTTTAAGTAACTTATGTGATTGAACAATTAGGTTAGGCGTTATATTTGAAAGCATATTTTAATGAGTGGATCTTAATCAGATTGTATTAGATGACATTTAATAATGGGGATTTATGTCTGCTTAAACTAAAATTCATATATATATACAGTGATTATGATTGCAAATTGGTGTATTGTTTAAAGACCTGCAGTCTAAATAAGCATGAATTGTCACTGACTGACTGCCATGAAACGGTGCACTTCTCCACTTCCACAGGTAATATCTGACTTGTTATTTAACCACACTCTGTTAAGCAGCTTTTATGTGGATTCTAAGTACTCCAAATCTGTCACACAAAAACAGTCTGGAGGATAAATTCAAAAGGAGATTAACCAAGAGAGCACACAATTTGGCCAAATGGGAAACCAGGATGAAAAAAAGTTAACTCCTGGCTTCAGGCTTCCAATCAGGCCACAAATAGCATGCCAGTGATTCTAATGGCAAGACCAAGACGCTGCCCTTCCAAGGAAAATATCACTCTCTTGTCGGCCCTCCCGAGCTTTAAAATGTAGTGTTTATTTGAACCACAATCAGTTAATTTGTTTGCTTTTTTATATTTATTTTTTTCAAAGGATTTATATAGCACTGGCTAGACCCAAAGGTACCAGAGTGCTTTACAGAAGGAAGAGCAAGGCAATATCAATGGAACAGTATTTACATGCAAAATACAATAAAGTACATGAGAATCTCACCATCAAAACAAGAGAAAGGGAAAAATCTTAGGATGTGAAGGATATATACAGTTAAATAAAATAAGGGAGGTATAACCTAGGAGCAAACAGTACAATTGACAAAGAAACATTTGTAGGGGTAAGAGGGATGTTGTAAATGAAGAGAGGTCAACAAAAATTAACAAAATCAGGGGAGAACGCAAATAAGCTTACAGAAATGACGTTAGAGTCAACAAAAGAAATGATGATGACCAAAGAGAGCAAAGGAAGGTGTACACAATAAGAAGAACACAGGGAAAACGGAAGGTCAGAGAGATGACCTGTACAGGAGATTAGAGACTATCAGGATCTGAAAGAATTATGGACTCCAGTATTGATTGAGGAGATGGCGTTTAAGGTCTCATTTGAAGCCGAGATTGGAGGGGTTGCAGCGAAGGTCCCTCGTAAGGGCATTCCAGATGCTAGGTGCATTTTCTGAGAAGGAGCGAGTCTGGGTGGATTTCTTTTTTAATAACGGGTGCACCCGGAGAAGAGCATTAGAGCTTCTCATGGGTCTGGTGTTTCCTGCTCTTGTGAGTTTAGTAGTTAAGGAAACCGGAAATAGAGAATGAAGAGCTTTGTGGGTGATGCAGGCAGTCTTGTAGATGCATCCTCCTTTGATGGGGAGCCATTTAAGGGATTTGAGGGCAGGTGTGATGTGATCAAACCGTTTGCAGTCGGTAATAAGCCTGGCAGCCCTGTTGAGCACGGCTCTGAGGGGGGTGAGGTGAGCTTTAGGGGCTCCAGTGAGAATAGCGTTGCTGTAATCAAGTTTAGAGAGGACTAGTGACTGAACAACCCATTTGAAGTCGTCTTGAGGGATGTAGGGTTTGATTTTCTTTAGGTGTTTGAGAGTGAAAAGTGGACCTTTGGTTGCGTTGTTGATATGGTCCTTCAGTACCAAATTTGTATCCAGGTTGAAACCTAGGGATTTTTCAGAGTTGGATAGAGTGAGCAGACAGTTAAGGGTGTTGAGGTCAGAGATCCAGCCTTGGCTAGGAGACGGTTACTTTTGTAGGAGAATAGAATGATTTCCGTTTTGTTAGGGTTCAATTTTATTAGATGGTTGAAGTAAAACCAGGATTGAATCTTGCTCAGAGTGCTGTTTAGATGAAGGACATCGGTGATTGGATTTTGTAATAGAATTGCGGGTCATCAGCGTAAAGGTGATAACTGATCCCGGCTTGTTTCAGAATGACAATAAGAGGTTCCATGAAGAGGTTGAAGAGAGAGGGGGAGAGAATTGAGCCCTGTGGGACACCCAGAGAGACAGGTGTAGGATTGGAGAGGCAGGAGTTTATTTTAATTTGTTGCGTTCGGTGTTGAAGGTAGGAAGTGAACCATTTAAGGACCGTGCCATTGAGGCAAGAGCGAGACTTGCGAGATTCAAGTAAGGATGAATGATTGACTGTATTGAAAGCAGCTGAAAGGTCCAGGAGGATAAGAAGGCAAGCCTCTCCATTGTCTAGAGAACGATGAATGTCGTTGGCAATGTTCAGCATGGCGGTTTCGTTACTACAGCCTTTCCTGAAACCAGATTGAAAGGAGTCAAGTTAGTAGTATTTGTCTATGTGGCTGTCATGCCCCGCAGTCCTACCCCCAAGACATTGTATTTAAGGAGCGCAGGTGCAAGCAAGCGCCGCTTAGCGTTCTTGCTCCGAGCCCCGTTTCCGTCCTTGTTGAGGTTGCCTGACTTCCGTCTTGTTTAGTTCCTGTTTCCGGTGTCGTCAATCTCATAATTGACGAATGTTTGGCTGCGGGTTTCCCTGTTAGGTGTGTCGTCGCCGCGTTTCCACCTGGTGTTCTGGAAGCGGCAGCCTTTTCCATCCTGCAAACTTGATTCCTTGGTTTACTTACTTTTAGTTCCCCTGAGGTATTTCCAGTACCGGTACTTTTCCTCGTGACCCGTCTAATTCCCATGGTTTGGCCGGGAGTGGTGCTCAGTGGGTTCTGAAGAGAGCACCCTTGCGGTATTGTCAGAACTGGTGCTCTACCTATCGCCATTCTAAATCACATGTCCTGGCCGTGTAGTGTTACTGATCCCCACTCTCTGTCGAGAGAGGTTCTCTCGTCGTCGCAGTACAGATCCTGTCTTCTGATTTTTCCTTTGGGGGTACTAACGAGGACCACTGTGCTACATCCATGTGACAGCGCATTACTCCAGAATCACGGTAACAGCGCGTTGCGCTGCCTTATTTTACTTATTGGTGTTTATCGTGACGGTGGAGATAATTGGCCTGATTGAATTCCTAGGCAGATGAATTCCCTACCCACTAGAGGACAAGACACGCTCCTCTCTGTTTGAAACAACATAGGATTACAATCCTGCATTCCTCATAGTCCGCCTGGATACAAAAGGGGTGAGCCTTGTGTATACTTAGTATATGTTGTGTTACATTATTACGTTACTTATTTAACCCATATTTTTCTATCATAGGGGAGCATAGGAATTGAAACACATCCATTACCCTCCTATACTACTAGTGGTGACCAATAGCCGTGGTAGGTGCTATAGAGGTGGGTTGAGTCTACATTGAGGTTGTATGATAGGACTGAGTATAATATATTCTTTTATTTTACAGCTGGGTACTACAGCCATTCTCCCTGACGTGGTCCCTCAACATAGCCTGTTTTCTCCCCGCCTATCCTTGTTTTGTTTCCCTGTTTTTCCCCTAACATGTCATCTGCTACTCTAGAATCTGATAGAGTCGGAAGATCGTAGGGGAAGGCTGAGGACTCTTCTTCAGGTTCCTGATGCTCCTGTGGAACGTAACAGACAAGCATTACAGAACGCTAAGCCCCAGTAGTGTGTTCCGCCCGAGCGTCATGGAACTGGGAGCAGTTTCGCTTGCAGATGATGCCGGTATGATAGGCAACTTGCAGGTCGAGACTCAGGCCTTAGCAGCTAGAGTGGACACACTCCAGCGCCAACAAAGTATAGCAGCAGCGGGAGGGAGGTCTGATGCCGTACCACCAGTAATACAGGTCACTACGCCTCCTTCCATCCCTCTAGCTCCTCCTGAGAGGGTTGCTGGGGATGCTGCTAGGTGTGCAGCATTCCTTAGACACTGTCAACTGCATTTTTCCTGTAAAGCTACCTGCTTTCCATCTGATCAGTCCCGGGTTGCCTTTATGATTTCGTACCTTAGTGGTTCAGCAGCTGATTGGGCCATTCCTTTGGTAGATAGAGACGACCCTCTGTTGTACAATTACTCAGCCTTCAAGAGGGAGTTCCATAAGCTGTTTGATAGACATATGTACACCCATTCTGCTGATACAGAGTTGTTGGCTCTGAAACAGGGCAACCAAGACCTTGTTACGTACATTACATCCTTCCGTAGATTAGTGGTAGAGTCCAACTGGCCCGAAGAAAAGCGTAGAACACTGTTTTATATGGGACTGCGTGATGACTTAAAGGACGCACTATCACAGATAGTAGAATTACCCGAGTCATGTACGGACCTCATAGACTTGGTAGTTAAGATAGAACACCGGGTACAAGAGAGGAAGCAAGAGAAGGGGAAAGTTGAACCTCGCTATGTAACTACCAGAGAAAAGAGGGGAGAGTCAGCTTAGAGTTCTGAAGAGAGCGAGCCCATGCAGATAGGCATAGTAAGGGGTCCGTTGACGCCTAAAGAAAGACAAAGAAGAAGAATCAATAGGCTATGCCTTTACTGTGGAAAGGCCGGTCATTTCCTACGGTCCTGTCCAATTAAACCAACTCAGACAAAGAGCTCGGGAAACTAGAGAGCCCGGGGTCCTGTGAGACAAGAATCCCGGGTAGTTCTGGACTGACAGTCTCCTCCTCTGAGTACGACACAAACCCCACTAATCACCTTTATGTATCAGCCTATATCTCGCTTGACCAACTCGGTCTTCATGTGGCTGTCATGATAGATTCCGGTGCCTCTGGGAACTTTATGGCTTCTGATTGGGCAAGAGAAAACTTGATACCATGCACAAAGAAAGAGGTAGCAAACAAAGTCATCACTATAGACGGCAGTTCTCTTATCTCGGGGCCAGTAACTCACAAAACCGTTCGGCTTCAAATGAAAATAGACCCTTCCCATCACGAAGACATAGAGTTCGATTTGATTTGTTCCCGACAAATTCCAGTGCTTTTAGGCATCCCATGGTTGCAGACCTGTAACCCTATTATAGATTGGGAAAAGTCTACTCTTATATTTCGTCCTGCTACTGGACAGGAGTCCAGGATAGCAGTTGCACAGAAGATACCCGACCCAGACAAGAAGGAATCTATTCCTGAATTGCCTTCCTGTTACCAAGATTTACAAACCGTATTTGATCCCAGAGAAGCTGAGGTCCTTCCCCCACACAGGGTGTACGGCTGTCGGATCGACCTTGAGACAGGAGCCAGAATCCCATGTAGCAGGGTTTATGCGCTCACAGAAAAGGAGAATCTATACCTCAGAGAATACTGAGACACCATGTTAGAAAGAGGGTTCATCAGGCCCTCACGATCTCCTGCCTCTTCGTCATTATTTTTTATACCTAAGCGAGAAGGGGGTCTTCGATGTTGTATCGATTATAGGAGATTAAACAACGTCACTATCAAGAACCGGTATCCTTTGCCTCTTATCGCCTCTCTCCTTGACAGAGTGCGCCGGGCTCAGTTTTTCACTAAGCTGGACCTGCGTGGCGCCTATCATCTGGTGCGAGTCAAGAAGGGAGACGAGTGGAAAACAGCCTTTTGCACTAAATACGGGTTGTTTGAATATTTAGTGATGCCTTTTGGGCTTTGTAATGCCCCTGCTGCGTTTCAGTTTTTTATAAACGAGGTGCTCTGGGACATGCTTGATTTTTACGTTATTGCCTGTATTGATGATCTGTTGATCTTCTCTCCTTCCATGTCGGAACATGTAATCCATGTGCGAAAGGTGTTGGAGCGATTACGCGATAACCACCTTTATTGCAAATTGGAAAAGTGTACCTTCCATACACAAGAAGTGCCTTTTTTGGGCTTTATCGTTTCTCCTCGGGGACTTGGTATGGATCCTGTCAAGGTTGAGGCTGTTCTCTCGTGGCTGGCGCCTCGTACTGTCAAGGAACTTCAGAGCTTTTTGGGCTTTGCCAATTTTTATAGGCGGTTTATTCAGAAGTATTCAGAATTGGCACATTCCATCACCGCTCTATTGAGAAAGGGAGTTCCATTTGTATGGTCAAGGGAAGCGGAGAATTCCTTTCAGCAGTTAAAAGTGGCCTTCACTAGTGCTCCTGTCTTACGCCATCCGGATCCTGCCTTGCCCTTTGTGGTGGAGGTGGACGCCTCTCAAGTGGCAGTGGGAGGTGTTCTAAGTCAAGTGGATCCTGACTTAGGGGAATGTCACCCAGTAGCCTATTTTTCCCACAAGTTCACACCCGCCGAATATAATTATGCAGTGGGGGACAAGGAACTTCTGGCTGTAAAAAAGGCCTTTGAGGAGTGGAGGCAGTATCTCCTAGGTGCTCGTTATTCTGCTGTAGCATACACTGACCATTGCAACCTCCCCTACCTTAAATCAGCTAAAGCCCTGTCTATGAGACAACTACGTTGGTCCCAATTCTTCTGTGAATATGACTTCACCATAGAGTATCGGCCTGGAAAAAGAAATGGCAAGGCGGATGCCTTGTCCCGATTGGGTTTCGAACAACCAGAAGAGACGTTAGAGGCACCCAACATTATTCCCAGAGACTCCATCATAGGTGGGGTATTCACTGAGGAAGGTTTCAGAGACCAGATCAGACTGGACCAATCTTCAGTGAATATGCGAGAAGTAGTGGGTTCTAATGAAACCACCATTAATGAGTGCTGTGTTTGCGTCCATGGAGGAGTGGTGTTGCCTACCCGAGAATTACAAGAACAGGTTTTAGATTGGTATCATTCACATCCCATGGCAGGCCATCCAGGAATCAAGAAGACTACCCAAGGCAGTACGGGAACGCTTTCGGTGGCCTACTATGCTGAAAGACATAGAAGCATTTGTGAGGACCTGTCATGTATGTGCTGAAACTAAGGCATCCCACCGAAACCCTGTAGGCCTGCTACTCCCACTGGCCTCTCCACCGGGTCCCTGGCATACGGTCTCACTTGATTTTATAGTGGAGTTACCTGTTACTAAGCGAAAGAACAATACATTACTTGTTGTTGTGGATCTGTTCACAAAGACTGCTCATTTTATCCCTTTGGGTGGTTTGCCCACTGCTGTTGAATTGGCCTCTATATTCTTACATCAGGTGGTCCGCCTCCATGGCTTCCCTTCTGTTTTGGTTTCGGATAGGGGGGCCCAATTTGTATCTCGTTTTTGGAGGTGTTTATGTTCCTTGCTCCACATAGATGTTAGGCTGTCCTCTAGCCATCATCCTCAGTCGGATGGACAAACTGAGATGGTTAACCAGTGTTTCGAGCAGTATGTGAGGAATCAGGCCCTGCATTCCCTCGCGGACTGGGATGAGTTGGTATGGGTGGCAGAGATGTCGTACAATAACAGTCCGCATTCCTCCATCAACTACACACCTTTCTTTTGGTCTTATGGTTTTCACCCCAAACTGTTACCAGTAGGGGTCACCCCTGACAGCCCGACCCCGGCAGCAAATGACCTGGTTCAGAAACTACAGGAAGTACACAGGGATACCTTAGAGAACTTGGATTTGGCCAAAGTGAGATACAAGGAGGGGGCGGACTTACACAGGAGGTTAGAACCTATACCCCCGGGGATAAGGTGTGGCTTTCCACCAAACACATGTCACTCAGTGGTCCTCGCAAGTTCAACCCCAAGTTCATAGGTCCTTACAAGGTGCTAAAGGTGGTCAATCCGGTGGCGTTGAAGCTTGAATTGCCTGCTTCCTTCACGATCCACCCGGTATTCCACGTCTCGTTGGTTAAACCAGTTGAGCCCGGCACTAAGGTCCCTAAAAAACCCGCTCCTGTCACCGTTCAAGACAACGAGGAGTATGAAGTCGAGGCCATAGTGGACTCTCGCAAGGTGGGAGATCTTTCCAGTATATTATTCATTGGAAAGGGTATGGGGTGGAAGAACGCACGTGGGAACCAGCTTGTGATGTGCATGCTCCTCGGTTGGTGCGACTTTTCCATCTGAGACACCCGGACAAAACCAAGCTGTTGGGGGGACAGTGTGGGGGGAGTGTGCTGTCATGCCCCGCGGTCCTGCCCCCAAGACATTGATAGTATTTAAGGAGCGCAGGTGCAAGCAAGCGCCGCTTAGCGTTCTTGCTCCGAGCCCCGTTTCCGTCCTTGTTGAGGTTGCCTGACTTCCGTCTTGTTTAGTTCCTGTTTCCGGTGTCGTCAATTTCGTAATTGACGAGTGTTTGGCTGCGGGTTTCCCTGTTAGGTGTGTCGTCGCCGCTTTTCCATCTGGTGTTCTGGAAGCGGCAGCCTTTTCCATCCTGCAAACTTGATTCCTTGGTTAACCTACTTTTAGTTCCCCCGAGGTATTTCCAGTACCGGTACTTTTCCTCGTGACCCGTCTAATTCCCATGGTTTGGCCGGGAGTGGTGCTCAGTGGGTTCTGAAGAGAGCAGCCTTGCGGTATTGTCAGAACTGGTGCTCTACCTATCGCCATTCTAAATCACATGTCCTGGCCGTGTAGTGTTACTGATCCCCACTCTCTGTCGAGAGAGGTTCTCTCGTCGTCGCAGTACAGATCCTGTCTTCTGATTTTTCCTTTGGGGGTACTAACGAGGACCACTGTGCTACATCCATGTGACAGCGCATTACTCCAGAATCACGGTAACAGCGCGTTGCGCCGCCTTATTTTACTTATTGGTGTTTATCGTGAAGGTGGAGATAATTGGCCTGATTGAATTCCTAGGCAGATGAATTCCCTACCCACTAGAGGACAAGACACGCTCCTCTCTGTTTGAAACAACATAGGATTACAATCCTGCATTCCTCATAGTCCGCCTGGATACAAAAGGGGTGAGCCTTGTGTATACTTAGTATATGTTGTGTTACATTATTACGTTACTTATTTAACCCATATGTTTCTATCATAGGGGAGCATAGGAATTGATACACATCCATTACCCTCCTATACTACTAGTGGTGACCAATAGCCGTGGTAGGTGCTATAGAGGTGGGTTGAGTCTACATTGAGGTTGTATGATAGGACTGAGTATAATATATTCTTTTATTTTACAGCTGGGTACTACAGCCATTCTCCCTGACGTGGTCCCTCAACATAACCTGTTTTCTCCCCGCCTATCCTTGTTTTGTTTCCCTGTTTTTCCCCTAACATGTCATCTGCTACTCTAGAATCTGATAGAGTCGGAAGATCGTAGGGGAAGGCTGAGGACTCTTCTTCAGGTTCCTGATGCTCCTGTGGAACGTAACAGACAAGCATTACAGAACGCTAAGCCCCAGTAGTGTGTTCCGCCCGAGCGTCATGGAACTGGGAGCAGTTTCGCTTGCAGATGATGCCGGTATGATAGGCAACTTGCAGGTCGAGACTCAGGCCTTAGCAGCTAGAGTGGACACACTCCAGCGCCAACAAAGTATAGCAGCAGCGGGAGGGAGGTCTGATGCCGTACCACCAGTAATACAGGTCACTACGCCTCCTTCCATCCCTCTAGCTCCTCCTGAGAGGGTTGCTGGGGATGCTGCTAGGTGTGCAGCATTCCTTAGACACTGTCAACTGCATTTTTCCTGTAAAGCTACCTGCTTTCCATCTGATCAGTCCCGGGTTGCCTTTATGATTTCGTACCTTAGTGGTTCAGCAGCTGATTGGGCCATTCCTTTGGTAGATAGAGACGACCCTCTGTTGTACAATTACTCAGCCTTCAAGAGGGAGTTCCATAAGCTGTTTGATAGACATATGTACACCCATTCTGCTGATACAGAGTTGTTGGCTCTGAAACAGGGCAACCAAGACCTTGTTACGTACATTACATCCTTCCGTAGATTAGTGGTAGAGTCCAACTGGCCCGAAGAAAAGCGTAGAACACTGTTTTATAGGGGACTGCGTGATGACTTAAAGGACGCACTATCACAGATAGTAGAATTACCCGAGTCATGTACGGACCTCATAGACTTGGTAGTTAAGATAGAACACCGGGTACAAGAGAGGAAGCAAGAGAAGGGGAAAGTTGAACCTCGCTATGTAACTACCAGAGAAAAGAGGGGAGAGTCAGCTTAGAGTTCTGAAGAGAGCGAGCCCATGCAGATAGGCATAGTAAGGGGTCCGTTGACGCCTAAAGAAAGACAAAGAAGAAGAATCAATAGGCTATGCCTTTACTGTGGAAAGGCCGGTCATTTCCTACGGTCCTGTCCAATTAAACCAACTCAGACAAAGAGCTCGGGAAACTAGAGAGCCCGGGGTCCTGTGAGACAAGAATCCCGGGTAGTTCTGGACTGACAGTCTCCTCCTCTGAGTACGACACAAACCCCACTAATCACCTTTATGTATCAGCCTATATCTCGCTTGACCAACTCGGTCTTCATGTGGCTGTCATGATAGATTCCGGTGCCTCTGGGAACTTTATGGCTTCTGATTGGGCAAGAGAAAACTTGATACCATGCACAAAGAAAGAGGTAGCAAACAAAGTCATCACTATAGACGGCAGTTCTCTTATCTCGGGGCCAGTAACTCACAAAACCGTTCGGCTTCAAATGAAAATAGACCCTTCCCATCACGAAGACATAGAGTTCGATTTGATTTGTTCCCGACAAATTCCAGTGCTTTTAGGCATCCCATGGTTGCAGACCTGTAACCCTATTATAGATTGGGAAAAGTCTACTCTTATATTTCGTCCTGCTACTGGACAGGAGTCCAGGATAGCAGTTGCACAGAAGATACCCGACCCAGACAAGAAGGAATCTATTCCTGAATTGCCTTCCTGTTACCAAGATTTACAAACCGTATTTGATCCCAGAGAAGCTGAGGTCCTTCCCCCACACAGGGTGTACGGCTGTCGGATCGACCTTGAGACAGGAGCCAGAATCCCATGTAGCAGGGTTTATGCGCTCACAGAAAAGGAGAATCTATACCTCAGAGAATACTGAGACACCATGT
Source organism: Triturus cristatus (assembly GCF_964204655.1). Lineage (NCBI taxonomy): Eukaryota > Metazoa > Chordata > Amphibia > Caudata > Salamandridae > Triturus > Triturus cristatus. Next base: position 505,955,784 of record NC_140587.1, read on the forward strand.
TAGAAAGAGGGTTCATCAGGCCCTCACGATCTCCTGCCTCTTCGTCATTATTTTTTATACCTAAGCGAGAAGGGGGTCTTCGATGTTGTATCGATTATAGGAGATTAAACAACGTCACTATCAAGAACCGGTATCCTTTGCCTCTTATCGCCTCTCTCCTTGACAGAGTGCGCCGGGCTCAGTTTTTCACTAAGCTGGACCTGCGTGGCGCCTACCATCTGGTGCGAGTCAAGAAGGGAGACGAGTGGAAAACAGCCTTTTGCACTAAATACGGGTTGTTTGAATATTTAGTGATGCCTTTTGGGCTTTGTAATGCCCCTGCTGCGTTTCAGTTTTTTATAAACGAGGTGCTCTGGGACATGCTTGATTTTTACGTTATTGCCTGTATTGATGATCTGTTGATCTTCTCTCCTTCCATGTCGGAACATGTAATCCATGTGCGAAAGGTGTTGGAGCGATTACGCGATAACCACCTTTATTGCAAATTGGAAAAGTGTACCTTCCATACACAAGAAGTGCCTTTTTTGGGCTTTATCGTTTCTCCTCGGGGACTTGGTATGGATCCTGTCAAGGTTGAGGCTGTTCTCTCGTGGCTGGCGCCTCGTACTGTCAAGGAACTTCAGAGCTTTTTGGGCTTTGCCAATTTTTATAGGCGGTTTATTCAGAAGTATTCAGAATTGGCACATTCCATCACCGCTCTATTGAGAAAGGGAGTTCCATTTGTATGGTCAAGGGAAGCGGAGAATTCCTTTCAGCAGTTAAAAGTGGCCTTCACTAGTGCTCCTGTCTTACGCCATCCGGATCCTGCCTTGCCCTTTGTGGTGGAGGTGGACGCCTCTCAAGTGGCAGTGGGAGGTGTTCTAAGTCAAGTGGATCCTGACTTAGGGGAATGTCACCCAGTAGCCTATTTTTCCCACAAGTTCACACCCGCCGAATATAATTATGCAGTGGGGGACAAGGAACTTCTGGCTGTAAAAAAGGCCTTTGAGGAGTGGAGGCAGTATCTCCTAGGTGCTCGTTATTCTGCTGTAGCATACACTGACCATTGCAACCTCCCCTACCTTAAATCAGCTAAAGCCCTGTCTATGAGACAACTACGTTGGTCCCAATTCTTCTGTGAATATGACTTCACCATACAGTATCGGCCTGGAAAAAGAAATGGCAAGGCGGATGCCTTGTCCCGATTGGGTTTCGAACAACCAGAAGAGACGTTAGAGGCACCCAACATTATTCCCAGAGACTCCATCATAGGTGGGGTATTCACTGAGGAAGGTTTCAGAGACCAGATCAGACTGGACCAATCTTCAGTGAATATGCGAGAAGTAGTGGGTTCTAATGAAACCACCATTAATGAGTGCTGTGTTTGCGTCCATGGAGGAGTGGTGTTGCCTACCCGAGAATTACAAGAACAGGTTTTAGATTGGTATCATTCACATCCCATGGCAGGCCATCCAGGAATCAAGAAGACTACCCAAGGCAGTACGGGAACGCTTTCGGTGGCCTACTATGCTGAAAGACATAGAAGCATTTGTGAGGACCTGTCATGTATGTGCTGAAACTAAGGCATCCCACCGAAACCCTGTAGGCCTGCTACTCCCACTGGCCTCTCCACCGGGTCCCTGGCATACGGTCTCACTTGATTTTATAGTGGAGTTACCTGTTACTAAGCGAAAGAACAATACATTACTTGTTGTTGTGGATCTGTTCACAAAGACTGCTCATTTTATCCCTTTGGGTGGTTTGCCCACTGCTGTTGAATTGGCCTCTATATTCTTACATCAGGTGGTCCGCCTCCATGGCTTCCCTTCTGTTTTGGTTTCGGATAGGGGGGCCCAATTTGTATCTCGTTTTTGGAGGTGTTTATGTTCCTTGCTCCACATAGATGTTAGGCTGTCCTCTAGCCATCATCCTCAGTCGGATGGACAAACTGAGATGGTTAACCAGTGTTTCGAGCAGTATGTGAGGAATCAGGCCCTGCATTCCCTCGCGGACTGGGATGAGTTGGTATGGGTGGCAGAGATGTCGTACAATAACAGTCCGCATTCCTCCATCAACTACACACCTTTCTTTTGGTCTTATGGTTTTCACCCCAAACTGTTACCAGTAGGGGTCACCCCTGACAGCCCGACCCCGGCAGCAAATGACCTGGTTCAGAAACTACAGGAAGTACACAGGGATACCTTAGAGAACTTGGATTTGGCCAAAGTGAGATACAAGGAGGGGGCGGACTTACACAGGAGGTTAGAACCTATACCCCCGGGGATAAGGTGTGGCTTTCCACCAAACACATGTCACTCAGTGGTCCTCGCAAGTTCAACCCCAAGTTCATAGGTCCTTACAAGGTGCTAAAGGTGGTCAATCCGGTGGCGTTGAAGCTTGAATTGCCTGCTTCCTTCACGATCCACCCGGTATTCCACGTCTCGTTGGTTAAACCAGTTGAGCCCGGCACTAAGGTCCCTAAAAAACCCGCTCCTGTCACCGTTCAAGACAACGAGGAGTATGAAGTCGAGGCCATAGTGGACTCTCGCAAGGTGGGAGATCTTTCCAGTATATTATTCATTGGAAAGGGTATGGGGTGGAAGAACGCACGTGGGAACCAGCTTGTGATGTGCATGCTCCTCGGTTGGTGCGACTTTTCCATCTGAGACACCCGGACAAAACCAAGCTGTTGGGGGGACAGTGTGGGGGGAGTGTGCTGTCATGCCCCGCGGTCCTGCCCCCAAGACATTGATAGTATTTAAGGAGCGCAGGTGCAAGCAAGCGCCGCTTAGCGTTCTTGCTCCGAGCCCCGTTTCCGTCCTTGTTGAGGTTGCCTGACTTCCGTCTTGTTTAGTTCCTGTTTCCGGTGTCGTCAATTTCGTAATTGACGAGTGTTTGGCTGCGGGTTTCCCTGTTAGGTGTGTCGTCGCCGCTTTTCCATCTGGTGTTCTGGAAGCGGCAGCCTTTTCCATCCTGCAAACTTGATTCCTTGGTTAACCTACTTTTAGTTCCCCCGAGGTATTTCCAGTACCGGTACTTTTCCTCGTGACCCGTCTAATTCCCATGGTTTGGCCGGGAGTGGTGCTCAGTGGGTTCTGAAGAGAGCAGCCTTGCGGTATTGTCAGAACTGGTGCTCTACCTATCGCCATTCTAAATCACATGTCCTGGCCGTGTAGTGTTACTGATCCCCACTCTCTGTCGAGAGAGGTTCTCTCGTCGTCGCAGTACAGATCCTGTCTTCTGATTTTTCCTTTGGGGGTACTAACGAGGACCACTGTGCTACATCCATGTGACAGCGCATTACTCCAGAATCACGGTAACAGCGCGTTGCGCCGCCTTATTTTACTTATTGGTGTTTATCGTGAAGGTGGAGATAATTGGCCTGATTGAATTCCTAGGCAGATGAATTCCCTACCCACTAGAGGACAAGACACGCTCCTCTCTGTTTGAAACAACATAGGATTACAATCCTGCATTCCTCATAGTCCGCCTGGATACAAAAGGGGTGAGCCTTGTGTATATTTAGTATATGTTGTGTTACATTATTACGTTACTTATTTAACCCATATGTTTCTATCATAGGGGAGCATAGGAATTGATACACATCCATTACCCTCCTATACTACTAGTGGTGACCAATAGCCGTGGTAGGTGCTATAGAGGTGGGTTGAGTCTACATTGAGGTTGTATGATAGGACTGAGTATAATATATTCTTTTATTTTACAGCTGGGTACTACAGCCATTCTCCCTGACGTGGTCCCTCATTATAACCTGTTTTCTCCCCGCCTATCCTTGTTTTGTTTCCCTGTTTTTTCCCTAACGTGTCATCTGCTACTCTAGAGTCTGATAGAGTCGGAAGACCGTAGGGGAAGGCTGAGGACTCTTCTTCAGGTTCCTGACGCTCCTGTGGAACGTAACAGACAAGCATCACAGAGGCCATCGAGTTGTAGTAAGACATTTCTCCATGGTTTTGGCTAGGAGCGGGAGGTTAGAGATGGGACGGAGGTTATTGGGCTCATTAGGGTCAGCCTTTAGATTTGTATGAATGGGAGTGATTTGCCCAAGTTAAAGGGAGTCAGGGATGCATCCAAAGGCAAAGGAGGTGTAAATAATTTGTGTCCAACATGGGGCAATGATGTGGTTAAGGTTATGTACTAGCTTTGCCAGGAGTGGGTCTTTAGTATGAGAGGTCGGCTTTAATTTCACAATGATATTAAAGACTTCGAGCTCAGTCATGAGTTTGAAATTTGTCCAGGTGGCGTCATTTTTCAGTTGTTTGTTGGAAATGATATCTCCAGAACCAAACGGAGTAGATTGGTGAAGGAAAGGATTAGGAGGGTGGGTAGATGTGGAGAAAGGGGCGATGCTAAGAGATATTTGAGGACTGGGAAAGGCCAAGATTTACGAGAAGGATTGATCAATTTTTGCAATTTTGTCTGTGAAGAAATTGGCAATTTACTCACATCTTTCATTAGAGGCCGTTGGTGGAGGAGGGGCAGGTGAAGTTTGTCTTCTGACAATGTTAAAGAGTTTTCTGGGCCTATTTTGAGCACAATCCAGTTGGGAACAAAAGAAAGATGCTTTTTCCATGAAAATGTGCTTCTTGTATGTTGATCTTGCAGATCTGAGGAGAGCTAAATGAGAAGGAGAGAGGTGTTGTCTTCAAGTTCTTTCTACTAGTCTAAATTGTCTTCTTCAATTTTTAAGATTCGGGATTGAACCAAGAATTAGATTGGATTGCTCTATGTTGTTTTGTGGTGCAACTTGGCCAAGGACATCAGAAATAGCCTTGTTAAAATGTTCAGTGAGCTCATTCGCGTTTTGGGAGTGCGGGAGAAGTTGCAGTTAAGCTTGAATTTTTGACTCGAGTTCAGTACGAGGGACTTGTTTTAGGTTTCTCGTCAATGTCTTGGGTTTGTTATTTAATACTGGGGAGGAAAGAAGCTGGTCAAGATGTTGAACAGAATGAGATGGTGGTTAGACCAGTCAATGGAGACAATGTAGGTAAGGGAGACCAGATCAGTGCTAGTGATGATTGCGTCAAGAGTTGCACATTTGATATGGGTAGGTTTGTTGCAGAGTTGCTTTAGGTCATTCACACTCAAGAAGATTAACGAGGGGCCTAATAGTGGTATCATCAGCATTATTACAGTGAATGTTGTAATCTCCTAAAAACAAATTATTCAAGGCAGAAAGAGAGAAATGAGTAAGAAGGTCGGATAACTCATCAGCAAAGGGTAGTAGCTCACCCAGAGGGTGGTATATATTATGCAGTCTGAGAGGAGGGGAGCCTTTGACATTGAGTTCTATGCCAAGGTATTCAAAGGTCAAGTATTCAGCTTTCTTCAGAAGGGAGAGTTAAAACTCAGTTTTGTGGATTATGGCTAGGCTACCACCTGTTCTGTCAGGTCTGTCCTGTCTAATGATGGAGTAGCCGGGAGGAGTGTGTTGGTCCAGGATGGCCATCGATTGGTCATTGAGCCAGGTTTCACTGAGGAAAGCAATGTCAATAGACTCGCTGAGGATCGTTTCAGAAATCTAAGTATTATGTAGTGCTGTGGATCTGCAGTTAACCTGCATGCAAGAGAGAGGATTAGGATTATCCTTAGCTGGTTTGAGGGTGTGGATGATGGTGATTTGAGCAGGAGGTCTAGGCGAGTTGCGAGTTGAAGGGACTCGGTTAACGCCCAATATTACTGGCATGTTGGAGTAGAGGAGATGATCAGTCCCTTGGGACTTAGGGAGATACGATTTGTTAGGGCATTAAGGTTAAAAGTGGATAGAGAACAAACAGCGTGGTAAGGCATGTTGAGATAAGTTGGGAGAGCTAGTGGGAAAAGTATCAGAAGTGTAGGGGCGTGCCCGGGAGTTAACGTTAGAGAGATCCCCTCTAAGATTAGTAATTCTGTAGCCAGAGAATTGAGTTTAAGTTCAATTCTGTTTAGAAGCTGTTCAGAATCTGTGCAATAGAGTTTGGGGAGATTCCCACAGTGAAGGAGGCGGGAGACGTAGTTGGGTCAATGTTGTCTGGTGAGGGAGATCCCACAAACCAACACATTAGGCAGGCGGTCAAAGATATTCAGACTAGTATTTAATAAGCTCTGAGTGATATGCTTAAAGTTGACCGTGTGATATGGGGAGGAGTTGGAAGAGTGATAGTAGGAGGGAGTATTCAGGGAATAAACATCATTGTATTGCTTGGAATGGATTTCGTTAGAATTTGAGTAACTAAACATAGAGGAGAGAGTAGTAGGAGAACAAACAGAAGACAATTGTAAAGGATGCCTGTTTGAGGGTGAAACTGGGAAGAAGGTAGGGGCAGGTGGAGATCGATTGTTGGTGAGAGTAGATGAGAGAGCGGTCAATCTTGGGACAGGGGGAGACGTGGGTCCTACGCTGCGAAGTGAAAACAAGTTTGAGGTTCTGGGGTGGCCCTCGACAATAAGGGAGAAGAAGGAGGGGCTAGGGGATGGGTTCAAGTATCTATAAGGGGCATGAGAATTAGCAGGGATAGTATTAGAGAGGATGCCCCTTTGAGAGGGTAGAGACGTCGGTAAGGAGGGCAAGGCACAGCATCGAGAATCGGAATGGGTAATAGGGATGCAGGAACAATTCAGGTGGGGTTTTGATGAGGATTACAGGATAGGAGGGGAAAGGTGAGACTGATCGGGGAGAGTGAGTTGAGTCACGGGGAGCAAGGCAATTGGGGTTAAAGGGGTTTTTGGCCCAGTTGAAAGAGCAAATTGGCCATAGTACTGAACTGGCTGTCAAAAATGTTGAGGTGAAGGTCAGATGCTTGAATAAGAATGTTCCCAGTTCTGAATATAAATTTCCCCATTAGAGTAGAATATAAAGTCCGTTTTCTTTGTGGTACAAGGCAGGCTGTGGGTGGTAGGTATCCACTATTAACGTTTCAGGGTAAAGTTTAAATAATTTGTGTTTGAAATTTTTCTTGGCGTACTTAGAAATATTTGACGGATATATGATGCTCGACGAGTTAGGGCCATGACTAACAAGAGCAGGGTCCGGGGAATATTGAGGGGGTTTTGTTGGAGACATGATTTGAAACAAGAATAGAATGGAAGCAGTCTAAGACAGAGAGATTTCAGTTAAAAGAATGTTAGATAGGAAGAGCATTCACAAAATGCAAAAGCACACAGGTAATATCAAGCATCAGATGGGGTCAATACTAAGAACCTTGGATACTATAACAGTAATGGTTCCGTAGAGAAGCCCCTCAGAGACCGCTGTAGTCAGAGAAAAGGGAAAGAGCCAAATGTGGGTAGTAACAGGGAAGGTAGAGAGGAAAGATTCTGTAGTGCGGTAGAATAGAGCAAATTAGGTGAACAGAAGTGTGAATTTAATGAGTGAAGGCTAAAGGAACATCAAAAGGTTACTGTTCAGTATGAACGACCAGTAGTGAGACAGATGATTGCTTGCTCGAGCATAAGTTAGGAAGTCTTTCTTTTATTTCAGTGCAAAAATGTCAGTTCTACCCAGGTTTCAACGGAAATCAGTGCAAGGTGAAGTCCTTTTTTCCTTTCAATAAGGATTCATATTCGCCATCTTGTAAAGCCCCAAAGGTAGAGAGGAGGGCGACTCACAAAATGGAGGGGATGCTAGGACCAAAACACAGAGTACCCCCATCCAAGGGCAAAGCACGATAATCAGAGAGTGACCAAAGTAGAACTAACTGGCGGTGGCACCATAACATCTTGATAATGAAGGTGTGGAAATTTAGCTTGCAAACTGAACATTATCTGCGCCATCTTGCCTCTCCCCAGCACCACGCACAGCGAATGCACGGCCGCCATTTTTAGGCACCCCACTCTCTCCCCGCTCATTGTCAATCGCCAGCGCGTTCCCCTTGGCGCTGAGAGCATCCCCCGCGCGCTGGCCACCCCCGCTCTCTCATACAGGCCATAAACCCTCTCTTTCTGCGCGACCCTGCTACGGAACCACATCCGACCGACATCCCATACATGGTCATGCCTCTCCTTTGATAACCCCCTTCCTCTGCGCCCCATTGTCCGAACTGGTCCCAGGCCATCACCTAGCCCTGCGGATGCAGTTTATTGCCCCTACTGTAAGGGAAACACCCCGCATCAAAGGGATTACAGTAGATCAAAGCCCCTACCCCCTGAGACCCGGCCGGTTGCACACACCCCCGGGAATTAGCGGAATTCCCTGCTGCGCGATAGCCATCTCCCACTGCGGGTAGGGTGGGAACCTCTACTGTAACTATGTGTGGGATCGGATCTGAGCCGGGGCTTCAGGGGATGTTCTTTCATGCATCAAGAGAATCTCAAGAATGTACCGTGTGTAATAAAGCAATAAACCGGTGTATAAGAGACCAGGTCTCAGAGATGCGGTTAGAGCACCTCGTGACGATACCTTGCTGTCTGATCTGATGTGTTCTGCTCCGACGGAATAAAACTTTGTTTCCTGCCTTCCAGTCTCCGGCGCCTGCCTCTTTTATTGGTAAATTATCGAGTGGTATGAGAGGCGATTACCGCCGGGCAAATACTTGAAAGGTTATCGACTGAAACTGCCGCTACCATTTAACAATTGGCGTCCCAAACGTGGGGCCCATCAGCGACACGTGGATCCAGTGGGAGAGGTCCCGACGACAGAGTGAACGACTGCAACGATCGGGAGAGCTCCTGCCCAATAGACCCTCGTCTGGCAGCCGATCATCCGAACTTCACTGGTTCCGAGCAGACCTCTCTCGAGTGATCTACGGTCCTGACTGGGAACCATCAGGAGTGCCGCGGCAAATACGGAGAGTAGAGGACGATCGGGCGCTGGAGGCGGAAGACGAGAAACTGTCCACGCGGTCCGGGTAAGGTCGTGAAACACGACAAAAGTGCGAAATAATTGATTGATTGTTTGAATACTAGTATTGCTCATTGATTGTTCTCTTTGAGATATTCGCTGTCTACAAACGGGGAGGAGTAGAAATACTCTCTCTCTCCCTTTGCAGATAGTGAAGGGTAGGTAACGCAGACTTTTGTCCCCGTTGAAACCCGTCGTGCCTATCTTTATCTCCCCATTGATTGATTGTCCGAACATTGATTGTTTTGAAGAATAGTGCTTTTTGAGATATTCTCTGTTTGCAAATAACGTAGAATAGGAATATTCTGTCTAGTCTTTGCAAATAGTGAAGGGTAGGTAAAGCAGACTTTTGTCCCCGTTGAAACCCGTCGTGCCTATCTTTATCTCCCCATTGATTGATTGATTGATTGTCCGAACACTAGTTGTTCGATATTGGTTCTTTGGAGGTATTCTCTGCTTACAAATAACGAAGAATAGAGATATTCTGTCTAGTCTTTGCAAGCAGTGAAAAGATAGGTAGTGCTGACTTTTGTCCCCGTTGAAACCCGTCATGCCTATCTTCTCCCCACTGATTGGTAGTTGGTTCTGCCCAGACCGCTTATTAGAGGTGAACCATCCGGCTCCACTGGAAGGCACCCCTAATAAGGACATGTTCACTAAATATGGACTAGTCGCCGTAGCTTATAGCAAACTGTGGCATAAATATACCAAGAAGGACCCCGAGAGTCAGTGGCCACTGATGGGATCCTTCGACGACCATAAGATAGAAGCGCTAGAAATAGCTCTTCGTAGCAATAAGACGACGCCTACTATGCTTGACAGTATCGGCATGTGGCGCAAAGAAGCAACGCAACAGAAAAAGAGGGAAGAAGTAAAAGCAGAAAAGGAATTACGAAAGACAGCTCACCTTGCCGCTAGAAAGTTAGAAGAAGACATAAAGGAGAGAAGGGAAACTAAACTAAGACAGGAGCCCGAAACCTCAGGCCAGTACGCTGTTAGGACCCCTTCTTTGCTCTACCCTGAGTTGTCCTCCAAGCAGCGAACGAATGACGAATTACTGTTAGGTCCCCCGATCATTTACATGCCCCCTCCGTATGCACCCTCCCAATCAGTAGTGCAACACCCACAACCCCCGAACACGAGCGAAAGCAGTACAGGGGCCTCGGCCCTCACGGCCTCCGCGCCGGCTGAGCCTCTTGTGCCGAACCCAACGTCGACTACAACGCTAGATGACCATGAGATAGGAAAGAAAGAGTCCACCAGAATGAATCGACTAACTAAGGATGAACGAGCAGGAATTGATAAGATAGTAGGGACGCTGGTGGAGCGAAAAGAAAGTGAGGAGTATATAACAGACGTGTATAACTCGTATGCCGACAGCCGCAGACGACACTTCGTCGTACGGCTCTGTTATCACGCCCTGAATGCATATGAGGATAGGTACCACGATAAAGGTCCCGAAGGCTTAGCGGCCCTATATAGGAAGGTAGACATTGGGGAAGAAAGAGAGGGCGATGTAACGAACCTCTTCACTCGTACACTCGAGGTCTACCGACACCTTAAAGAACATGGACAGACCACCAAAACAGAAACCCCCATAGCAACTAAACCCCAGGGAGGAAGGGCTGATGCCATGATGCCCATCAAAGAAGCTGCCCCCTACTGGGTCCCCCCCACGGGGTCAGGGAACGCACGACGACATCAACCACCAAGATGCGAAGGGAAGGGTTGTATATAACTGGGTCTATCAGCCGTGGGACCGGCAAGATATTTTGACTTTTAGAAAGACTCTACCCGACTTAAGAAAGAACCCGACTGCCTTCTACACGGAATTGGGTACAGCCTTAGGCTCAACGATAATGACGTTAGCAGATATCGACTTGTTCTTTGGGCTATGCCTGCCGGCTGATGTGTGGAAACAAATCCGGAAAGTTGACCACACTGAGCCGTTCGGATATACCTGGGTACAACTCGATACCATAGATAAACAGCGAGAACCAGGACAGAAACCCCCGAAAGCCATCTTAGAGCTCCCAGACAAGATTGTACAAAAGCTGAAGACTCTAATCCCAGAAAGAAAGGTAGACTGGTCGATAGTGACGGCTTGCCGCCAGAAACCCCAGGAAGATGTGTCTGAATACTTCTCCCGATTCGAGACTGTGTTTTCCGATTACAGTGGCCAAGACATGACCACCGCAACCGGACACCACCTCTTTGTCCAGAATTATGTAAAGGGTCTGTCACAAGAAGTTTCCCAGAAGCTACAGACCAGCGAGAGTAGTTGGGCAGCCTCCAAACCCGCAGCAATTCTCCAGATGGCCCAATACTACGAAAACCAGAAGAACGAGAACGATAGGGCGTCAGAGAAGAAGAAAAAGGAATTAAAGGAGAGGGTGATGATAGCACAGTTGCAAGGGGTGACCATAGGAAGGGAACCCCCAAAAGAGAATTACCAACCAACCGCCCCTAGAAAGCTACCCCCTAGAGACCATACACCTGCACCCTACAACGGACGGAGAGACTTAGATGGGAATCAATGTGCGTTCTGTAGAGGGTTCGGACACTGGAAATCCCAGTGCCCGGTCCTTCTGGAAATGAACAAAAATAGGAACCCCAGAGACACAGCATATGACCCCAGAAATAGAGGACAGGGACGAGGGCACACGAACGACGCCATCAACGACAGGCCAGGCAGACCAAACACCTTTGATCGCCCCCGACAAAACCAGTGTCAGCAGTCCGACTATGAAAGCACTCATGACTTCGCATAGGACCGCCAGGGGCAAGGGAGGGATCCAGTCGAACTCCGTGTTGACCAGCAAGGTCCTTACGTCACCGCTAAGGTCTTGGGCACAAAATCTCCATTCCTGGTAGATACTGGGGCGACACGTAGTGCGTTATCTAAACGACTGATTCCTAGGGCACCCTTGTCTGGCTCACACGTAACCTCAATAGGCTTTGACGGAACGCCCTCCACTAACCCCTTATCAGCACCAATCCCCTTTGACTTAGAAGATAACACCACCGACACGACCTTTCTGCTCTCCTCCAACACCCCCGATGCTATTATGGGACTTGATTTGCTAAAACATTTTCGAGCTACCATCAGATGCTCCCCAGACGGAGTTCGAGTCATCCTACACGATAACCCAGATCTGTCCAGACCCTGTCACACACGGCGTATGCTCTCTATAACCGATGCTGATATGTCCCTACTCGACACATTACCTTCACATCTATGGGCTAAAACCGACTCAGACGTAGGGCGCATGGTGATCGACCCAGTACACATAACCGTCCGACCGGATGCAGTGCTCCCAAAGCTTCCACAGTATCGGATATCACCCGAAGGCGAGAAGGCATTGGTGGAAATCATCGAGTCCCTAGTCGAGGCAGGAGTGGTAGAAGGAGTAGTCAGTAATGTTTGCAACAGCCCTATCCTACCCATTGTAAAAAAGCAAGGCGAGGGGGATGAGAAAGCCTACCGTTTCATTGTTGACTTGCGAGAGGTTAACAAAGTAGTCGTACCCCAGTACCCCGTGGTCTCAGACATCACCACCATCCTCACCCTGATTCCATCCACTGCCACCATCTTTACCGTTATTGATCTCAAGAACGCATTCTTTTCCATCCCCATCCACCCAGACAGCCGCTACCTGTTCGGCTTCACTTTAAAAGCCCGTTCGTACAGATTCTGCAGGGCACCCCAAGGCTACACAGAGAGTCCTAGTATTTATAGCCAAGCCCTCAAGAGGCAACTAGATGCAGTCCAACTACCCGATGGAGTGGCGTTGATACAGTACGTCGATGACATTCTTTTGGCGGCCGACACCACTCCACTTGCCGTCGCAGCCACCATTCACCTCCTCCGCTTCCTTGCGGAGAACGGTCACAAGGTCTCCAGAAAGAAATTGCAATTCTGCCAGCCCCAAGTAACGTATCTAGGCCACCTACTATCCAAAGACGGGAGGAAACTTACCCCTGACCGAATTCAAACCATCCTAGAAACCCCTGTTCCCAAAACTCAGAAGCAAGTGCGGTCCCTAGTGGGCCTCACCTCCTTTTGTCGTCAGTGGTTGCGAAATTTCAGTCTTATCGTAAAACCTCTGCTTTCCCTGCTGGCTAAAGATACCCCCTTCCCCCTCCCCTGGACACCCGAATGTCAATCCTCCTTCAAAGAATTACGAGACGCCCTCTGCTCGGCCCCAGTCCTAGGAACCCCAGACTACACTAAACCTTTCTCCCTCTACACCCACGAAAGGGAGGGATGTGCGTTGTCTGTCCTAACCCAGTCCATAGGCCCTAAGCAACGCCCTTGTGCCTACTTCTCTGCCACTCTTGACCCCGTAGCCAGAGCTTTGCCCGCCTGCCTTCGAGCAGTAGCCGCCGCTGCTGTCTCTATCCGGCAAAGTGAGGGGATCGTGCTCTCGAACCCCCTCACAGTATTGGTACCCCATGCTGTTGATACCCTCCTGAACCAAACCAAGACTCAACACCTGACTAGCGCACGACTGACTGGTTATGAACTGACTCTGCTTGCACCCCACATCACATTGAAACGATGCACCACTCTGAATCCAGCTACACTACTGCCTCTCCCTGACGCTGACCCCAATGCATCCCCTATACATGATTGCGTGACCCTCACCGACGAACAAACCAAGAGTAGGGTTGACCTCCGGGATACTGCCTTCCCGGACCCTGACGGAGAACTGTGGGTGGATGGCTCATGCATCAAGCTCCCCGACGGTACCACCTCAGCTGCCTATGCAGTCACCACAGCTCGAACAGTTGTTGAGACAGCCCGCATCACACAGCGATCCGCGCAAGCGGCGGAACTAATTGCCCTCACACGAGCCTGCATCCTGGCAGCAGGGACAACCGCAAACATTTACACAGACAGTCAGTACGCCTTTGGGGTAGTTCACCACTTTGGGCTCTTATGGAAAGAGAGGGGATTCTTGACTTCTCATGGCACACCCATCCTGCATGGAGATCTAGTCTCTGCCCTGACCGAAGCAGTCCTCCTCCCCACACGGTTAGCTGTGATCAAATGCCAGGCACACAAGAAGGTGACAGACATTATAGGACAGGGAAATGCACTAGCTGACATTACTGCCCGAACCACAGACGAGAATAGGTCCACGACCCGTATGTACGTGACCAGGTCACAAACTGAGAAATGGAAGGATGCTAGGGAAACAATTAGGGATATCCAACTAGCCAGCACACCACACGAATTAACTGAATGGGCCCGGGTGGGATTGAAGGACGATGACGGTTGTTGGCGAACTAAAGACTCGAACAAATGGTTGCTACCCGACTCATACTTGATCCCCATGCTGACCATGGCACACTCCCCCGCACACATAGGGTCTGCCCCCATGATCGAACTCATCTCCAAAGTCTGGCACAACGACAGAATACCAGACTCAGCCAAACGTCTGGTCCAACAATGCCTAGTATGCCTCCAACACAACCCTGGGAAAGGAACTGCTGTACCCCGGGGAGGGTTTGGGGTCCCCAATCACCCCTTTGAAGTCCTACAAATGGACTATGTCCAGCTAGAAAGGTGCCAAGGTTTAAAGTATGTACTTGTCGTTGTGTGTGCCTTCAGCAAGTGGGTGGAAGCCTACCCAACCCATGACAACACCGCTATGACTACCGCAAAAGTACTACTGAAGGAATTCTTCCCCCGATACGGCCTTTGTCGAATTTTGTGGAGCGACAACGGCCCCCACTTCGTAGCCGAAGTTATCCAACTCATCTTAAAGGGGTTGGGTGTAAAACAGAAATTCCATGCGGTCTTCCATCTCCAATCTGCAGGCCTGGTTGAGCGACACAATGCCACATTGAAGCTTAAGATAGCAAAAATAGTCGCCACCACAGGGCTAAGATGGCCAGACGCTCTCCCACTAGCATTGCTATCAATGCGTTCCACCCCCACCAAACACCACTTAACCCCCTACGAGGTCGTCTTCGGGCGGCCCATGAACCTTTGGCCTGCACCAAAACCGACATCCATCCACGACGTCCCGGACGTCCTCATGTCTGATTATCTGTACAATCTAACTAAAACGTTGTCTATCATCCATCAGCAGGTGCTGCACGCCATTCCCGATGTTTCCAGGGGCCCCGGGCACGACATCCAACCTGGTGACTTCGTCTTAGTGCGTAACTTCCAGCGCACCAAGAGTCTGGAGCCCCGGTGGACGGGCCCCCTGCAAGTCCTGATCACCACCCGAACAGCTCTTCGAGTGGAGGGGAAACGCAATTGGCTGCATGCACACCACTGCAAGAAGGTATCACCGACCCTGACAACCACGGACAACGTCACCGCCCAAGAGGAACTTCTGGACAAAGACCGACCATCCCTGAGCCGCTGCCCGGATACAGAGACACTTGAATTGATTGAACATCCCGATCCCACTGTGCCATCCAAAGAAGGGTATAACTTGCGACGAAAGGAGAGAACTTCGGCTAAGCAGACCACAGGCTAAGTGGAAATCTCAGAGCGGTAGCCTAGCCACCTCAAAGGCCACCAGGAGAGAAACTAAACAAAGTCTGTGGTTCTGCCCGCTACCGAGTCTCTTGAAGGTGATGGAAGCACCCAACATGAAGATGATGGAAGCAACCGGACGTCCGAAGATCCACTACAGAAACCCAAAGACTGACCGAATGCACAGCTTAAAGACTATTACACTTTTCATTACCCTTCTCTTTTGCCTTCTCCTCATGGTCACCTTCTGGATCATGGAGGAGAACACACCCGCTCATAAGACATTGCTGACCACCGTTCAACCTACCACCACGAAGGAACACCATCTGATCTCACTTTCACCCCAACTCCGAGAAAGGCGTAAGGAGTTCTGGAATAACTCTTTTGTGCAGTTGCTCCACCAACACAATCTTGCCACCAACGCCACTAACTGCTGGATCTGTGGATTGCTACCACATGCCACTGGGCACTCAATCCCTTTCATCCCTTCACCTTTTTCTGTCCATGGTTCCTGCCTCGCCTGGCTGATCCTCCTGCAGGAGAGCTACAAGGACAATGCCACTTCCGGCAGAACCATGTCACACTTCTACCATGGGTTCTGGCTGAACAAAACTGGTAGAACTTCCGCCCTCTTCTGCCCTCTGAGATCGAACACTTCCTTTCACATGGACATCCCTGCCAAAGAACGAGTTGAAATGCAAGTGTTCAACAATCCAGCCAGACCCACCTTCTCTTACCTCCGAAAACGGACGGCCGCCACCCTAACAGTGGCCCTGTCCGTCATCAACATCACTGGATCTGTATGCCTCGAAGGCCTGGGGGCACAGCTGGTGGGCCACAGCTCCTGCCTCATCACCCGAACATTGGACTCAGTTGACCCACCCTCCTTTGTTGCCTCCCCGAATATGTACTTCGTCTGTGGTACTAAGGCCTACACCTGGCTCCCGAAAGGTTGGGGAGGCACCTGCTACATCGCCTTTGTCCTTCCCCCGACATATGTGGCTCCAGCAAACCATCACCGACAGAAACGTGCCAAAGACATTGTACAAGCCGACTCCACCGGAGCGCAGTTCATGGACGCAGTAAAAGGCCTTGTTCCACTCTGGGGTCCAATGGCAAACAGCCGTGCCATCCGCCACTTAACCCAGGCAGTCGAAACGGCAATGAACATTACGGCTGGCGCCCTCGCCAACAACACCGCCGAGCTCCAGGCCGTCCGCTTAGTGGCCCTTCAGAACCGCCTCGTTCTAGACGTGGTTCTGGCAGATCGTGGAGGAGCATGCCGCATCATTGGGTCCAGCTGTTGTACCTACGTACCAGATAACTCACCCTCAGTCTACAAAGCAATTGAACACCTCCACAGACTGTCCACAGAGGTCCATCAAGAGCAAGAAGAATGGTCGCTGGGGAGTTGGTTTTGGGACGCTATTAAAAGTTGGGGATGGAGGCTGTTTTCATTTATCCTAATACCGATTGTGGTACTATGTGGATGTTGTTTGGGGATTCAGTGTCTGCCACCTTTATGTTCGCTTTTTATGAACTGCATCTGCCCTAAGACTTTGAACTTTGAAACAGAACGGATGAAAGCCCTTTATGAGGTGGAAGTCCGTAGTATTATGGGGATAAATCCGAACTAGACAAGCTGGCGAGATATGTTAAAAGGGAGGACTGTGGAAATTTAGCTTGCAAACTGAACATTATCTGCGCCATCTTGCCTCTCCCCAGCACCACGCACAGCGAATGCACGGCCGCCATTTTTAGGCACCCCACTCTCTCCCCGCTCATTGTCAATCGCCAGCGCGTTCCCCTTGGCGCTGCGAGCATCCCCCGCGCGCTGGCCACCCCCGCTCTCTCATACAGGCCATAAACCCTCTCTTTCTGCGCGACCCTGCTACGGAACCACATCCGGCCGACATCCCATATATGGTCATGCCTCTCCTTTGATAACCCCCTTCCTCTGCGCCCCATTGTCCGAACTGGTCCCAGGCCATCACCTAGCCCTGCGGATGCAGTTTATTGCCCCTACTGTAAGGGAAACACCCCGCATCAAAGGGATTACAGTAGATCAAAGCCCCTACCCCCTGAGACCCGGCCGGTTGCACACACCCCCGGGAATTAGCGGAATTCCCTGCTGCGCGATAGCCATCTCCCACTGCGGGTAGGGTGGGAACCTCTACTGTAACTATGTGTGGGATCGGATCTGAGCCGGGGCTTCAGGGGATGTTCTTTCATGCATCAAGAGAATCTCAAGAATGTACTATGTGTAATAAAGCAATAAACCGGTGTATAAGAGACCAGGTCTCAGAGATGCGGTTAGAGCACCTCGTGACGATACCTTGCTGTCTGATCTGATGTGTTCTGCTCCGACGGAATAAAACTTTGTTTCCTGCCTTCCAGTCTCCGGCGCCTGCTTCTTTTATTGGGAAATTATCGAGTGGTATGAGAGGCGATTACCGCCGGGCAAATACTTGAAAGGTTATCGACTGAAACTGCCGCTACCATTTAACAAAGGCAAGACACCAGCCGGTCATACCCAATTTCTCCACCACATTACCATGCAAGGGAGATCACCGGCAAGGCGAAGGACCAGCAGGTGACAGAGGAGTGAGGCAGCCACAACCAGCTCAGCCCGCTTACCCAGCTGGTGCAGGACCGCAAAAGAAAACGGAAAGGGAGTTGCATCAGATAGAGGACATTATGGTGGACCCGGGGGGTCAGCACGGCAGCAGGATCCCACAGGAAAATCGGGGTCGAGCGGCAAATCAGGCCTGAGGAATGTCGGAGGCGAGACACAGGACAGCCCTGATTCAACTGGAGCAAAGTACAAAAAGGACGCGGACGGGAAGTCCAAATTCAGCGCGGCGCCAGAGTCACAGAACCTGAGCCGCAAGGTGGTAACCCAGGAGACCAGACCAGATTCACAAAAAGATCACAAGCAGATTATTATAGGGTTCCAGGCACAGAGGCCTTAACAATGAAGAGAACTCCGGTAAAGGGCCTCTCAGCTGGCGAAGGCAACACGTTTAGGAATGGCACAAGCCTGTGGGGTGATCAGCATGATCCTGCAGTCATAGCCAGCCCACACATCACTGGCAGCCAGGCCTGCAAGGCCAATGGGGTCGGAGCTGCAAAGGAAAGGCTGCTGTCGATAAACATCCCACCATTGGAGACAGCATGTATTACGAGGTAGTTGACAATCGGACTGGCGACTGGGTACCGTTGCTAAACAGCCGACGGGGGCCCCCCGCAACTGTGTCCATTTACCAGTTTAGTCTCCAGCGGACCTCTCGAAGTGGTAGAATCCGCATGCCATGAATTTTCAATCAGGTAAGATTACGTCCTAAAATTATGAATTATATCATTGTTTGCACTCACAAACTCAATCAGAGACAGTCCTAAACACCTAATCTCATGATAATCCTTCGTTTTAGGAGGAAAAGGGTGGTGGATGGCTAGGCTATTCCAGTGATTTGCAAGCGATGTGTATCCCTAGCCTGGATCTTCCTAGGAAAGCTCCTCTCCGACGGTCATCTTGAACAAAAAAATAGATTTTATTAAGCATTTCCTTACAATATATAACCCCCGACCCCCAATCCGCACCCCAAAACCTCAGAAACAAATACAAGGAAGAGATAAATGCTTCATATCAGTAGATAAGATAATAAATATACGAAATACAATAAACCTCCAAACATATTCCTCGAAATAAGTTCTTCTACCAGTCGAGATAAATCTGTGGAGCCAATTTCATGAAAACAGAGAAAAGTTAGGGGCAAAGGGGAGGGCGAAACACATCAGATCTATAGATAACACACTATTTATACAGAGTACCCTAAGGCTTCACAGTATTTCATCAGAAAATTCTCTAAAAGTTGAGGTATAACTGTTAAATCAATTTCTATAAAACACAGAGAGGCCTCGAGCAAAGTTCACAGTACATTGTGCTGTAAAACAGGGGTATTTTTTGAGCTACCACCACATTATACAGTGCATTTACAACTAATATTAATTCTCCCATCTAAATATCTCCCATCTAAATATAGGAGCACAAATTACCAACCCTTTTTCCTGGTTTACGACCCTTCATGGCGTATACCACTTTTTCTAAATTCGAGATTAATATAAGACGAGTCAACCACTGTTGAAAAAAAAGGGTTGTGGGTCAAACCAAGACGAGGCAATTACCATAGCTTCTTCATCAAGTATCCCTAATAGAATAAATGTTGGTGTCAATACTACTTCAATATTCAATTTATTAAATAAAAAATCTTGAATTTCATTCTTGACTGAATTTAGTGAAGTGCAAGAGGCAAACATGTGAACTATATCGGCGCAAGGAGTGGCGCAGCGAGGACACTTGGTTCCCTGGCCCGTAGAGCTAGTGTATATTATAACATAAAACAAGTCTTAAAAAACTTGCTTTTCAGGTTGGCTGACATTAAAACTGTTTGAGATAGTCTAATCGCTTTTGTAAATTCACCTTCAGAAATCTCAAGTTTACCTTGCCATTTTTGATAAACTTTGTAACGGTCATCCTTAACTTTCTTCATTGATAAATTATATATTGCCCCAATACGAACATGACTCTGAGCTATTACAATCTCCATCAGTTATTTTTTCTCAAAACCAATTGGCCCACCCCCGCTACATTGTAAAAAATCCCTTATTTGCAGGTACTTAAAAAACTCCTTATTATTAACACCAAATTCTTTCTTCAGTTCCTCAAAAGACACTAAGCCTGAGGAGGAAAAAAAGGAGCTGAGCCTATGTACCCCTATGAGAGCCCAATTTTGTTTTTACCCAGCCCTGAATGTTTCTGGCAGGATCGGGTTATTCTGAATTGGAGTATAAAAATTCATTCTTCCGATACCCAATGATTTCCGAAGAACTGACCATACTTTGAAAGCTCCCAGGAGCCACTTGAACCACACTTTTTAAAAATATCCTAGTTCTATTTGTCTCCAGAGGCAATCAGCAATTCAAATATAGTAAGGGTAAATTGAGGGGAATCGCTCAAGCCTGGTTCTCTGAATAAAATATGGCTATATTGCAGCATGGTGACCCAGTAATATAGTTTAGGATTAGGGAGGGCCCACCCTCCTCTCTCTTTCAGGAGAGATATGTATCCCAGCGCTCTTCTGGGTTTAGAGGAGGCCCATAAAAAGCTTGTAAAAATCCTATCAAAGGCTTTTAGCCATTCATTCGAAATGCCAAACGAACAAAAAAAGATATTATATTTTAGGGAAGAAAATCCCTTTTATAAGATTGCATCACCCAATCATTGTAAGATTGAGGTTATTCAGCCTTGATAACTCGTTACTAGCATTTATTAGCAAATACTTTACATTTTGCTTTATAATTTTGTCTACGTCAGAAGATATGCATACACCCATATACACGGCTTCATCAAAAACTCGATTATCTACCAATAAGATCTTATCGTTGGTGATAATTGTGTATTTTGTCTTTATTTAATGAAAAACCCGAGATTCTCCCAAATCATAATTCTTCCTCTTTGATTGGTTTGAGAGCACTTTCTGGATTAGGCATCACTACTGCAATGTCATCTGCATAAGCTACGATTTTACTTTTGAAGCCCTGAAAAATTATTGGAGGGATTGCGATGTTTTGGCCCAATTTACAAATAAGCGGATCGATATATAACTGTCATGATTGCCGTAAACGGACTCAGGAATGCCGAGAAGGATTCCAACATGGCGGCTCCCTATCGCGCATGCGCGAAGAAGCCAGGCAAGTAGAAAAGCCTGGCTTCCGGTAACCTCGAGGCTTCGCGTTCTAGTGTTGCCCCGCAGGCTGTTTGTTTGACTTCCTGTTTCTAACTCGGACTTCGGAATCCAACTCCCCTCGGAGAGTGCAAGCCTGTCTTTCGTCTCTTGTTCTTTTTGCCGTAGCTGAATACCATCTGTTCAGCTGTTTTCCAGAGCTCTGGTTGCACGGGAATTCCCCAATCCTTTTTTGTGTTGTTCTCTACGCGTTTGGAACCTCAGCAGTGCCTCCGGCTCCGTTGCCTCGGAGTCTACGTGGGTTGTTGTTTGCTCCGCCCGCCTTACCGGATTTTTTCCCGTGGGCCGGCTGGGTTTTACAACCCCCTTCTTCGTCCTTGAACTTCCGTCGGACTGGTAAAATCTCTGCTCCCCTCAGTTAAAGCCCGTACACGTCTTATTTTGTTGTCCCTGGAAAAAGTCTTCACCACCGCATAGACTGCTGTGCGGGCTTGGTGAGGAGTATCTCTTCTGGACCTTTTGTGACATGACTCATTGCTGGACTCCTTCACGTTGAGTATGGTAACTGCACACTGGGTATTAGGGGTAATACTGCCTAACTCTGTCTCAGCACTTATCTCATTTATGTCCCCGCACTTATCTCATTGATGTCTCTGTTTTAGGAACATTAGGATCATTGTTCTTACCAAAGATGGGACATGCCCCCAAGTATCTGTGACCTTCCAGACTTTTGTTAACCTTGTGCCTTACCTGTTTACGTCTTCTGAGATTCTACGTCAATTCTCTTTCTGATAGTCACAGTTCAGGAGCTAGGTATTCACACATAGTAGATTACCCAGGTTTTGTCTAGTTGGGTCGGGGGTTTATCTACTCATCCTGTCTTTGTACTTTTCCAGATAACAAGGGCCCCCTCACACGCTGTTGAAGTGAAGACTGCAGCTCCAGGGATTGTTACCCCTCTCTTGTTCCTTGTTTTGTTTCCCCTCTTTCCCCTATTACCTGTGTGCTCTAGAGTTCAATAGAAGTATAAGTAACAAGGGAACCCGGTAGAGGTAGCTAAGGACCACGGGTACAAACTTATTTTGTTAACAAAAGTCCCTAGCTTAATTTAGTTAGGAAATAATGATTTTACATAGACTTCAATGAGACCTATGTGAGTTCCTCCTGTGTCCAGCCGGACAGAGGAGCATTTAATCTTAAATAATCAAAGAAATGTAAGTAAAAATTGAGAAGGCTGATGAAACAAGGGCACAGTCCTGTACCGAGTTTTCAACAGAGAGAGTGAAAGAAAGATCAAGAAGGGAGAGGCAATTACAAATTGGTAACAGGCAAACACATTTTGGAGCGATCATGGGGGCTTACAATACATTGAGCGACTTCAAGTAAGCTCTAGCCAATAGTATCCACGGTACATTTAAACAATTGCCATAATGTGGAACTATTATAACAAGTCGACGTAACGTTTCGATCCCTAGCTCCTAGTATACAGGGATCATCATCAGGACTAAAGGATTTGTCAACGAAGTAATGCCCGGTAGGATTATAACGCCAAGGGGAAGGGGCTGGGGTGGAATAGAAGAGGTATGCGGTTTATTGTATATGCAACTTCAAGGAAGTGATTTCCTTCTGGTTCAAGGACGATGCAGCTCAGTGGTCAGCCGCGTGGTCAGCCGCGTTGTGAAATCGTACAAAAAGGAGACACGCTTAAAAGTCAGGGAATAAGGAGCGCGTCTTGGTGTTGGAACAGGGTGGCAGCTACTTGTGCTGTCCGTAGTATTGAAGCGCGTGATTGAATTGATATTGACGACACGCGTGTATTCAGGGAGGACTGATGAGGCGCGTCTATATCCGATATTCAGCCGGCAGCTACAATGGCTGTCCGCGTTCTTGTCCGGGTCTTGCAGCCACAATGGGAAGTCCAAGACAGTCGACAATGGGTCGACAATGGGTCGTTCAGCCCATTTAGGTGGCTAGAAAGGCGATAAATCCATCTTTGCTCTTGTTCAAACAGGCGGTTCTGGATATTGGGTAGATTGTTATCCAGGGCTTCCAAAACGACCCATCTCATATCGTTGGTGGTGTGGCCCTTCTCCAGGAAATGATTTGTCATTTTGGTGATGTTCTTCTTGCAGCGTATCGTGCTTCGATGTTCGCAAATCCTGGTTTTCACCTTCCGAGTGGTCATGCCAATGTAGACGAGATTGCATGGGCACGTTATGCGGTACACCACATTTTCAGTGTTGCAATTCGTGTGTTTGCGAAGCTCCCATATTTTGCCTGGTTTCAGGTGTAGGCTTTTGGTCGTTTCTGTGATGTGGCAGACGCTACAATTGCCGCAGGGGAAATGTCCTTTGATGTTGGGCAGACCCCAGGCGTTCAGGACCGTGTTGGTAGGCCTGGGAAGGAGAAGTGGTCTTGTGGACACAACAGTGTCTTTGATGGTGCGGGCTCTCTTGTTAGATAGGAGTGGAGGTTCCCAGTTGAGTTTGCCTGTGTTAAGTATTTTCCAATTTCTTTTGATAATTTGGGCAACTTTGTGCGTCACTGTGTTGTAGGTAGTGACGCATGTCAGTGGGGGATTGGTGGGTTCCTTAATGAGGTTGTCCAAAAGGCCATCACGATTTTGATTCCTGGCCCTTTTGTTGGCTGTCTTGGTTATTTTTTGTGGGTAGCCTCGTTGGTGCAGTTTCTCGCAGAGGTCGGTGGCCTGTGTTTTGTAGTCTTTGATGTCACTGCAATTCCTACGGAGGCGGAGGAACTGGCCATATGGGAGATTCTCACGGAGAACTCGGGGATGGAAACTGGTGAAGTGCAGTAGGGAGTTCCGGGCTGTTGGTTTAAAGTGCGTCTTGCTCGTAAGGCCTCCCGAGGTTGCTTGTATATCCAAATCAAGAAAGGTGGTCTTGTGCCTATCTGCGTTATGTGTAAATTTGAGATTAGGGTCACATGTGTTGATCCATTCGCAGAATGAGGCCAGGGACTCTTGTGATCCCTCCCAAATTAGGAGGATATCATCAATATATCGCCTATAGAACTTGATTTGGGGAATGCGTGGTGTGCTGTTATTGAGAAGGTGTTTAGTCTCAAAATTGAATACATACAAGCCTGCTATGCTGGGGGCGAAAACGCTCCCCATAGAAGTGCCGTACTTCTGTAAGTAGAGTTTACCCTGGTACTCAAAGTAGTTTTCTTTGAGTGCCAAGGTGGTGCATTTCAGTACAAAAGAGCGTGGGGTTCTGTGTTGCCAATTGGAGTCTCTTAGAGCCTCTTCTAGTACTCTCAATGTGTCATCTTGGGGAAGACTAGTATAAAGGCATTCCACGTCAAGTGATACGAGAAAGGAGGTGTTGGGGTCGTAGTTCACGTCTGCTAGTAGTCCTAGAAGGTCCTTAGTGTCTTTAAGATACGTACTGGTGGATTGGACCAGTGGTTGCAGGAAATGGTCACAGAAGCGTGACAGGGGTTCAAGCAGTGACCCAATGCCTGAAACGATGGGGCGTCCAGGAGGGGGGGTTTTGTTTTTATGGATTTTTGGGACTGTGTAGAAATATGGAATTTTGCCTTGTGTGGTGGTGAGGAATTTTGCCTCATTCTTAGATATATGACCAGAGCTTTCCGCATCATCCACTATGGTTTTGATGCGGGTTTTCAAGGTGGGCGTGGGGTCATGAGTGAGTAACTCGTAGTTCTTGGTGTCATTTAGTAGGCGCTCACATTCCTGATGGTAATCATCTTTATTGAGTATGACCGTACCTCCCCCTTTATCTGCCGGTTTGATGATAATATCTGTATTGGTTTTCAAAGACATGAGAGCCATGCGTTCTGCTTTGCTGGTGTTTTGGAACGTGTGGGGTTCTTTGAGTGCTTCTATTTCTTTGTACACTGTCTGTTCATATACCACGATCTCAGGTGGTATGGAGCAAGGTGGAGGCATGAATGAGGATTTGACCCTGAGGGTGGTGTCCCCCTGGTCTTCCAGATCAGTGGTGGTCGGTGTGTTTTCAAAGAAGGCCTTGAGTTTGATTTTGCGGAAAAATTCCGCCAGTTCACAATGTAATTTAAATTTGTCCAATTTGGTTGTGGGAGCAAAGCCGAGGCCTTTTTCTAGGATGGCTATTTCTGTGGGTGTAAGAGCATAGTTGGAGAGGTTGGTGACTAGGCTCAGCGCGTGCTCGGGCCTGGTTGTTGGTCTCTGGTTTGGCTCCTTGTTTGGGCACCCTGCTGCGGGTTGTCCTGCCAGTGTACGGTGTTCCCTCTGCGTCTCCTTCCGCGTCCTCGTCGGCCTCTTCCTAAAAAAGCCTGTGGATGAGTTTGGTTCAGGTATGGCGGTGGGGGTCCAAAAGGCGGATTCCAGCCGTATCCGAACTGGGGGTGCATCGGTTGGTACATAGGTGGATAAGCCAAGTTGGGTCCCTGGGGGCCGTGGGGCCATGGTGGTTGCCATCCAGGTTGTCCGTTTCTGCCTTGTTGGCGTCTACGGTAGCTGTTGTTGCTAGAACTGCTACTTGCGGATGAGTCATCATCTGATGAGGTGCCTGTTGTGTCTGCCCGGTGGGGTGGTTGGTAATCAGCTTCTGCATAGGGGTATGTCTTGGCGTAGGAGAATCTTTTGAGGTCCTTCTGGAATTTGTTAATCTTATTTTGTGTGAGGCCTTCTTTGTACTCGTTGATTTCTTTGTTTGTTTCGTCCAATTTTTTCTTAAATGAAGACAGTGTAGCTTTGAAATGAGATTCTGTAGCTTGTATTTCGATGAGAAAAGCATCAGAGAGACGTTTGGATGTTTGGATGATAAGTATCATCCAGTCACGGGTACACCTCCATGCTATTTGGGCCCAATCTTTCCGAAAGGTCGGGTCTTCAAGGAAGATCCGTGGGGCATTGGTGACAATTAGGCCCCTGGGTGCCGTGTTGTTTCGTAGGTATTCTGTCAGAATGACTCCGTGGAGTATAGTGCGTATTCTGTTGCGTTTTTTCTCATTGAGATTATCCCAATCTGCTGTTTGGGCAATGGATGATGCCAGATTGAAGTCTGCCAGTAGGGGAGGATTGTCAAGTATACTGTTAACGTCGTCCAGCGTGAACCCTAGACCCGGGTTTTCAGCCATAGTGAAAAAAGGGGGGGGGGGAAAGAGAGAGAAAAAAGAGAAGAACGAGCGAGCGTCGTCAGTAGAGGAGGCTCTCGCAGCTGTGCGCTGCAAATCAATGAGGAGAACAATGGGAGAGCTAGGGAGGCAAGGGTGCGTCCGTATCCCCTGTAGTATATATAAGATTAATCAAAAATGGACAGACCCATTGGTGTTGGTACGATCACTGGCAAGCAGTGCTTGGGAACCCACTAGGTGAGTAAAAGGCCCCTCACACACCAACCTAGTTGGTGTCATGCTTCATCATAGGGGCCCCAACCGGGTGGCCGAGCGCCTCCCGGTTGTGCTGCAACGCCTGACTACAGCGGAGCTGGTGTGGTGTGATAGTGTGATGTTGTGAAAAGTTAAAAATACCTCTGAGAATCCTTGCCGGGGGAAATTTAATGATGGCGGCTCAGGATATATTAAAATTAAAAATTATGTGGAGCAACTAAGAAAGGAATTTAATTTCGTAGTTGACTATGTGTATGGTCTACATGTTTCAGCCCACCTTAGAATGTGCGGGGCTTTCTTCAGGACCAGGAAGTGCAGTGAGTGGCAAAACAGGGCCACGTGAATAGTGAAAAAGATAAAAAGGGGGTAATTTACCTACACACTCTCTAAGGTGTGTGGAAGCGATATCAGCTCATTGGCAGACACCGCAGCGAAAAACCTGTGGGAAAGAAAACAATACACAGACATAGATGGCAAAAGATGCTATAATACGCACCAAACAATTATAAAATGCAATCTTTGACTGACTGTGAAAGGATCTTTAAAGGCAGATGGTCGTACAGGTGGCAACACACACGTTGTGACATGCGGCTATCGGCTGGTGCTTCATGATGTCAGGTGTTTAGGCGGGCGGAATACGCCCTTGGTGAGCTAACAGTGAGGCCAGCAAGGAGCGTGTGGGTTGCTCTCGTGGGGTGCCTGGACGGTGTGGCAGGCAACTATAAGCCGGTGACGGCGTGTAGCCACTGGCTAAAATAGTCGGGATGGGTCGCAACGAGTGAGCGAGGGTGCGACTTGTATATTCAAGTAGGTTGTGCGTGTACCAAGTTATCTCTAGGGTACACTGTACAGAAAAGGGGCGATAACCCTTGAGTGGCGCTCTACAAATGAGTAATAGAATTAAAGAGTAAAGGACAAAAATATTACACTATGGCTGAGTATTGATCGCTGATCAGGAAGGGGAGGAGTGCGCTCCTCCTGACACAGAATCTGTGAAGGAACGATACAGGGTCAAGACAGGGCAGTTATAGCAGTCAATAGCCCGGCAATGCCAGCATTAGTCAGCGCGCGTCACCTTACTTGGTCAGAGAGCAGCACCCGCTTGGCACCTACTGTGGTCTCCCGGCTCCTGGATGGTGTAGCATCTAAGATTGTTGGGGATTTTAAGGAGGCGGGAGCCATAGCGTACGTGCTGACAGTCCGGTGATCGCGCGAGAGGCAAAGCAGTCTGCGCATGCGTGCGAGCGAGACACTGATTAGATGTGAATGCAGGATGAGAGTGCGTGCGTCTGGGATGCTGCTCAGGCGCGCATGTGCAGGGGACTAGGAAACGGAGTGTGAGTGGGAAAAGTCGGTGTTAAACAGCGGACTTGTATTAGCGCAGTGGCTAAAATATCTATGGGTGAGACAGCCATGATGGATGGGGCGTCAGTGCCCCTGCTGGGAATGTTAATATACATGCCAAATAGTTGCAGGCACACGGTTAGGGTCTCCTCAGGCTGTTCCAGGGGATATTGTCGTTCAGCCCATTTAGGTGGCTAGAAAGGCGATAAATCCATCTTTGCTCTTGTTCAAACAGGCAGTTCTGGATATTGGGTAGATTGTTATCCAGGGCTTCCAAAACGACCCATCTCATATCGTTGGTGGTGTGGCCCTTCTCCAGGAAATGATTCGTCATTTTGGTGATGTTCTTCTTGCAGCGTATCGTGCTTCGATGTTCGCAAATCCTGGTTTTCACCTTCCGAGTGGTCATGCCAATGTAGACGAGATTGCATGGGCACGTTATGCGGTACACCACATTTTCAGTGTTGCAATTCGTGTGTTTGCGAAGCTCCCATATTTTGCCTGGTTCCAGGTGTAGGCTTTTGGTCGTTTCTGTGATGTGGCAGACGCTACAATTGCCGCAGGGGAAATGTCCTTTGATGTTGGGCAGACCCCAGGCGTTCAGGACCGTGTTGGTAGGCCTGGGAAGGAGAAGTGGTCTTGTGGACACAACAGTGTCTTTGATGGTGCGGGCTCTCTTGTTAGATAGGAGTGGAGGTTCCCAGTTGAGTTTGCCTGTGTTAAGTATTTTCCAATTTCTTTTGATAATTTGGGCAACTTTGTGCGTCACTGTGTTGTAGGTAGTGACGCATGTCAGTGGGGGATTGGTGGGTTCCTTAATGAGGTTGTCCAAAAGGCCATCACGATTTTGATTCCTGGCCCTTTTGTTGGCTGTCTTGGTTATTTTTTGTGGGTAGCCTCGTTGGTGCAGTTTCTCGCAGAGGTCGGTGGCCTGTGTTTTGTAGTCTTTGATGTCACTGCAATTCCTACGGAGGCGGAGGAACAGGCCATATGGGAGATTCTCACGGAGAACTCGGGGATGGAAACTGGTGAAGTGCAGTAGGGAGTTCCGGGCTGTTGGTTTAAAGTGCGTCTTGCTCGTAAGGCCTCCCGAGGTTGCTTGTATATCCAAATCAAGAAAGGTGGTCTTGTGCCTATCTGCGTTGTGTGTAAATTTGAGATTAGGGTCACATGTGTTGATCCATTCGCAGAATGAGGCCAGGGACTCTTGTGATCCCTCCCAAATTAGGAGGATATCATCAATATATCGCCTATAGAACTTGATTTGGGGAATGCGTGGTGTGCTGTTATTGAGAAGGTGTTTAGTCTCACCCATAGATATTTTAGCCACTGCGCTAATACAAGTCCGCTGTTTAACACCGACTTTTCCCACTCACACTCCGTTTCCTAGTCCCCTGCACATGCGCGCCTGAGCAGCATCCCAGACGCACGAACTCTCATCCTGCATTCACATCTAATCAGTGTCTCGCTCGCACGCATGCGCAGACTGCTTTGCCTCTCGCGCGATCACCGGACTGTCAGCACGTACGCTATGGCTCCCGCCTCCTTAAAATCCCCAACAATCTTAGACGCTACACCATCCAGGAGCCGGGAGACCACAGTAGGTGCCAAGCGGGTGCTGCTCTCTGACCAAATAAGGTGACGCGCGCTGACTAATGCTGGCATTGCCGGGCTATTGACTGCTATAACTGCCCTGTCTTGACCCTGTATCGTTCCTTCACAGATTCTGTGTCAGGAGGAGCGCACTCCTCCCCTTCCTGATCAGCGATCAATACTCAGCCATAGTGTAATATTTTTTCCTTTACTCTTTAATTCTATTACTCATTTGTAGAGCGCCACTCAAGGGTTATCGCCCCTTTTCTGTACAGTGTACCCTAGAGATAACTTGGTACACGCACAACCTACTTGAATATACAAGTCGCACCCTCGCTCACTCGTTGCGACCCAGCCCGACTATTTTAGCCAGTGGCTACACGCCGTCACCGGCTTATAGTTGCCTGCCACACCGTCCAGGCACCCCACGAGAGCAACCCACACGCTCCTTGCTGGCCTCACTGTTAGCTCACCAAGGGCGTATTCCGCCCGCCTAAACACCTGACATCATGAAGCACCAGCCGATAGCCGCATGTCACAACGTGTGTGTTGCCACCTGTACGACCATCTGCCTTTAAAGATCCTTTCACAGTCAGTCAAAGATTGCATTTTATAATTGTTTGGTGCGTATTATAGCATCTTTTGCCATCTATGTCTGTGTATTGTTTTCTTTCCCACAGGTTTTTCGCTGCGGTGTCTGCCAATGAGCTGATATCGCTTCCACACACCTTAGAGAGTGTGTAGGTAAATTACCCCCTTTTTATCTTTTTCACTATTCACGTGGCCCTGTTTTGCCACTCACTGCACTTCCTGGTCCTGAAGAAAGCCCCGCACATTCTAAGGTGGGCTGAAACATGTAGACCATACACATAGTCAACTACGAAATTAAATTCCTTTCTTAGTTGCTCCACATAATTTTTAATTTTAATATATCCTGAGCCGCCATCATTAAATTTCCCCCGGCAAGGATTCTCAGAGGTATTTTTAACTTTTCACAACATCACACTATCACACCACACCAGCTCCGCTGTAGTCAGGCGTTGCAGCACAACCGGGAGGCGCTCGGCCACCCGGTTGGGGCCCCTATGATGAAGCATGACACCAACTAGGTTGGTGTGTGAGGGGCCTTTTACTCACCTAGTGGGTTCCCAAGCACTGCTTGCCAGTGATCGTACCAACACCAATGGGTCTGTCCATTTTTGATTAATCTGAGGTTATATAATCCCCTTATCGACTGGAGAAAGGCAACATTACAGTTCAGGCCTGAGTGCTGCAAGACACATATCATGACTTCTAGCCAGGTAACCAATGAGAGGGGCTGCGATGAAGGAAATGCTTTGCCTGTGGTATATCAAGAGTTAAAGGCCATCTTTGATGCTGAAGAAGCCACCAGTCTCCCTCCACACAGACCATATGATTGTAGAATAGATTTACAAGCAGGAGCCAAAATACCATGCAGTAGGGTTTACTCTCTTACCGAGAAGGAGAACCTCTACCTGCGAGAATATCTGGATACCATTTTGGCTATGGGATTTATTCGTCCTTCCAGATCTCCTGCTTCCTCATCTCTGTTTTTCATACCCAAACGCGAGGGTGGTCTACGATGTTGCAGAGACTATAGAGCCTTAAATAAAATTACTATCAAGAACAGATACCCTCTCCCACTCATTTCCTCTCTCCTTGATAGAGTAAAGAACGCCCAAGTGTTTACTAAATTGGACTTGCGGGGGGTGTATCATCTAGTACGGGTAGTAGAAGGAGATGAGTGGAAGACCGCTTTTTTTACAAAGTACGGGCTCTTTGAGTATCTCGTAATGCCATTTGGGCTATGCAATGCCCCCTCAGCGTTTCAGTTTTTTATCAACGAGGTCCTTAAGGAGATGTTAGATGACTTTGTCATCGCATATATAGATGACTTGTTAATCTACTCCCCTTCTCTACAAGAACATATACCCCACGTAAGAAAGGTACTGAAACGACTACAGGAAAATCATTTGTATTGTAAACTTGAGAAGTGTACGTTTCACGTGCAAACGGTTCCCTTTCTGGGTTTTATCATATCACCCCAGGGGTTAAGTATGGATCCACAGAAAGTTGCAGCTATCCATCGGTGGCCAGCTCCCCAGAAAGTAAAGGAGATACAAGGTTTTATCGGCTTCGCCAATTTTTATAGGCATTTCATTAAGGGATTTTCAGGATTAGTGGCGCCCATAACAAGACTACTAAAAAAGGGGGTTCCTTTTTTGTGGACTATAGAAGCCGACAAAGCGTTCAACGCATTAAAGGAGGCTTTCACCCAAGCCCCAGTGCATCAACACCCGGATCCTAGTTACCCATTTATATTGGAAGCCGATGCTTCACAAGTAGCGGTAGGTGGGGTTCTGTCTCAGGCGGATAAAACTACAAGGGAATTACATCCGGTAGCGTTTTTTCCCACAAACTAACCCCAGCTGCACTGAACTATGCCGTAGGGCATAAGGAACTGTTAGCCATAAAGAAGGCCTTTCAGGAGTGGCGACAGTATCTGTTAGGTGCTAGACACACAGTTACGGTGTTCACGGATCACCGTAACTTACATTTTTTGAAATCAGCCAAGGCCTTATCCATGAGGCAGTTACGTTGGACTCAATTCTTTAGTGAGTAGGATTTCACTATTCAATACCGTGCAGGAAGGAAAAACGGCAAGGCAGATGCCTTGTCTCATTTAGGGTTTGACCATCCAGAAGAACAAGTAGAACCACCCCTCATTATACCCCAGGATAGATTTGTGGGAGGGACTGCAGAAGAGGAATTCCTCACGAAGGTAAAGACAGACCAACAGACCGAGAGCGGACAAAAAATGGTAGATTCATATGAGCACGTTATTAAAGCAGGATTCGTGTATGTTCAAGATGGGCTAGTTCTTCCGACCCTAGACCTGCAAAGACAAGTAATGGAATGGTGTCATTCACACCTCTTGGCTGGACATCCCGGGATTAAAAAGGCCATTGCATCCTTAAGATGGTGGTTTTGGTGGCCTACTTTAGGAAAAGACGCTGAACAGTTCGTAAAGACATGCCATGTTTGTGCCCAAAGCAAAGTATCCCATAAAAATCCCACGGGGTTGCTCCAACCATTGCCTACACCTCCTCTTCCATGGCACACAGTCTCCCTAGATTTCATTGTGGAATTACCACCCACTACTAAGGGACACACTACTCTGTTAGTGGTGGTTGATTTATTTACGAAGACAGCACATTTCATCCCTTTAAAGGGTCTCCCTACTGCTACAGAACTCGCTACTGTTTTCCTACAGCATGTGGTCCGGTTACATGGTTTTCCCACTGTGGTAATTTCCGACAGGGGTATCCAGTTCATTTCCCGTTTCTGGAGGAAATTATGTCCCCTTTTGCAAATTGATGTAAGACTGTCATCTAGCCACCACCCGCAAACTGATGGACAGACAGAGAGGGTTAATCAGTGTTTTGAACAGTATATAAGAAGTCAGACATTACACTCACTTACAGAATGGGATAGGATGGTGTGGGTAGCAGAAATCGCTTACAATAACAGTCAACATACATCCACCAAATACACACCTTTCTTCTGTTCATACGGATTTCATCCTAAAACCTTGCCCTCTGTGACCACTTCAGAATGCACCGCTCCTGCAGTCAGTGAGTTCATTCAGGACCTTCAGAACATACACCAACTCACACAGATTAATCTAGACCAGGCAAAGGCCAACTACAAAAGAGGGGCTGATTTACATAGACAGGCAGAACCTTTGTATAAACCAAACCAGGAGATGAGGTATGGTTATCCTCCAAGTACATACCATTACGGGGTCCTTGTAAATTCAAACCTAAGTTCCTTGGACCATACAAGATCACAAGAATAATAAATCCGGTAGCTATGGAGCTGAATCTCCCTGTATCCTTTAAAGTACACCCAGTTTTCCACGTATTGCTGCTAAAACCTGTGGAACCTGGTACCCGTCTTCCTACGATCCCTGCTCCGGTATTGGTGAACAGGGAGAATTAATATGAAGTGGAAGCCATCATCGACTCAATAAGGAGTAGACGCCGTTTGCAATATCTGATACATTGGAAAGGTTTTGGTATAGAAGAACGCACCTGGGAACCAGCCAGCCATGTACATGCCCCGCGATTGGTACGTCTGTTTCATAGTCGCAATCCTCACAAACCCAAACCTGTGGGGGGTGTTCTGTGGGGGGTGTACTGTCATGATTGCAGTAAACGGACTCAGGAATGCCGAGAAGGATTCCAACATGGCGGCTCCCTATCGCGAATGCGCGAAGAAGCCAGGCAAGTAGAAAAGCCTGGCTTCCGGTAACCTCGAGGCTTCGCGTTCTAGAGTTGCCCCGCAGCCTGTTTGTTTGACTTCCTGTTTCTAACTCAGACTTCGGAATCCAACTCCCCTCGGAGATTGCAACCCTGTCTTTCGTCTCTTGTTCTTTTTGCCGTAGCTGAATACCATCTGTTCAGCTGTTTTCCAGAGCTCTGGTTGCACGGGAATTCCCCAATCCTTTTTTGTGTTGTTCTCTACGCGTTTGGAACCTCCGCAGTGCCTCCGGCTCCGTTGCCTCAGAGTCTACGCAATTGTTGTTTGCTCCGCCCGCCTTACCGGATTTTTTCCAGTGGGCCGACCGGGTTTTACAACCCCCTTCTTCGTCCTTGAACTTCCGTCGGACTGGTAAAATTTCTGCTCCCCTCAGTTAAAGCCCATACACATCTTATTTTGTTGTCCCTGGAAAAAGTCTTCACCACCGCATCGACTGCTGTGTGGGCTTGGTGAGGAGTATCTCTTCTGGACCTGTTGTGACATGAGTCATCGCTGGACTCCTTCACGTTGAGTACGGTAACTGCACACTGGATATTAGGGGTAATACTGCCTAACTCTGTCTCAGCACTTATCTCATTTATGTCTCTGCACTTATCTCATTGATGTCTCTATTTTAGGAACATTAGGATCATTGTTCTTACCGAAGATGGGACATGCCCCCAAGTATCTGTAACCTTCCAGACTTTTGTCAATCCTGTGCCTTACCTGTTTACGACTTCTGAGATTCTACGACAATTCTCTTTCTGATAGTCACAGTTCAAGAGCTAGGTATTCACACATAGTAGATTACCCATGTTTTGTCTAGTTGGGTCGGGGGTTTACTTACTCATCCTGTCTTTGTACTTTTCCAGATAACAAGGGCCCCCTCACACGCTGTTGAAGTGAAGACTGCAGCTCCAGGGATTGTTACCCCTCTCTTGTTCCTTGTTTTGTTTCTCCTCTTTCCCCTATTACCTGTGTGCTCTAGAGTTCGATAGAGGCACTAGGTGGTGGTGGAAGGTTGGGACCTCTACAACAGTATCCTGAACCTCTGTGGTTCTCCTGCAGAATCCTCTCCCGGTAAGGTTCTTACAATAACGCGAAAAATAGTGGGGAGCATAGGCATCCCAGTCGAGTTCCGTGAGCAATCACGATCGGTCCTGACATACCCCCGGAGATGCAGATGGTAGCTACTTGCTTATAATATAGAGCTTTGATTCCCTGGATAAACCTTGGGCCCATACCCCTTACTTGCATTAACTGCGAAAGAAAGTGCAAGGAGACCCTATCAAAAGCTTTTTCTGCATCTAATAATATCAGAGCCATAGGGTCTTCTGACACTTATACTGCATCAAAATGTGCGATGACTCTTCTAATGTGGTCTGGTCTGTCCCTTCCCTCAATAAAATCATGTTGTTAATTTACTACTAATCTCGTAATAATCTGAGCAAGCCGTGCAGCCAATACTTTGGAGTATATTTTAGAATCTCCATTTATTAAGGTGATATGAGCCTAATTCTGCTGGGGGCTCATTCTTTTTTTTAAATTCTATGATTTTAGCTATGGATCATGAGCCTGGAGGGAGAGCTCCATTGAATATTTGGTTAAATAGCGCAGTCACTGGATCTTTTAGTTGTGCCGCAAATATTTTATAAAAGTCTAAGGGGATTGAGTCCACTCCTGCCGCTTTGCCGGAGGAAAGATTAGAGATTACGAGGTATATTTCATCCCATAATAAATTACCTTATATTGATTTTTGTTCCTCGATAGATAATGTATTTCCAAGTGTGGTTTTAAGAAACTCTGCTGCCTGCCTAGGTCTCTCATTGGTATCTTCAGTATATAACATTTGGTAATATGTTTTAAATGCCTCCATCATTTTATTTGAGTCTGAGACTAGCCCATGAGCTGGATCTCGCACTTCTCTTATTTCATTACTCATACTCTTTTATCTTGCCCTCACTGCAAGAGGATGCCCAGCTTGCTCGCTGCTTTCATACGTTCTTTCCTTCCAGGCTGTATACTTTTTTGCTGCCCTTTTTATGAAAATAGACTCTATTGCTGCCCTTGCTTTTATTACCCCAAGTTGGGCTTCTTTTATATCCCCTCCTTGTTGTTAAACTTTTATCAAGTTTTCCTCAGCCGCCGCTAAACTCTCTTGTTTGTCTAAGATAATTTGTTTCTCCTTTTTCCCCCTTTTTTCTCCGGAGGCAGGCCTTTAATGTATCCCACACCGTATTTATCGCTGTGCTGCCACTATTCTCTCGAAAAAATATTGGGGTCCACTCGCTAATGTGCCTTCAATATTCTTCGTTGGCAAGCAGAGCATGATCGAAGCTCCATGTACTACGAGTTTTCCCCCATTCCTCGAATTTCTAATAACAATGGATTATGGTCTGATAAGTACCGTGAGTATCGTTCAATCTTACAGGTTGGAATGAGGCTGTTTGACACAAAAAAATATTCCAGACGGGCATGTGTGGAGTGTGGAGGTGAGAAATAGGTATAGCCGTGCTCCGTCAGATTCACTCTATCTCAAACACCAATTAAACCATGGTCTTTACACACCTCTTTTAACCCCTTCAGCGGCGGGGATTACCGCGCTGTGCGGAAGGGTTCGTTCGCGGGCGGGGCCATGACGGAGCGGTTCCGTCATCCGCACAGCGCAACCGATGCGCATGACGGAACCGCTCTGTCATGCGCATCTAAGGGGTTAATGCTTGGTAGACTTTGGGATTTCTGCCAAAATACTTTTGTTGACCTCCAAAGTCCCAATTGCCCAGGAGATTAATGTTGACATCCCCACAAACCACTAAAGGCAATGGTTGATAAGTCAACTCATAAGATATCTGATTAATAACCGAGGGGGTCGTCATGTATACTGCTATATATTAAACACAGCGTAAATGTATCCCCGCTCAGAGTATGGCATACTACAGTAACCCAGCGACCCTTTGTGTCTATCTCTACTTGCGAAAATTTTAGACAGATGCCTCGGTACAAAATGGCGACCACTCTTATGCGTGCAGCTTGTGAGGTTCCGCCTATAAGCCTATAACCCAGCATGTTTAATACATTCCTTTGTGATGCTTCAATGTTAGTTTCTTGCAGACAAACGATATCTGCGTTCAAAACATGTAACCCTATTGAGACTCTAGATCTTTTCTTAGGGTCATTCAGACTACAGATGTTGATAGAGGCAATACGTATCTTCTGGTTGTCACCCATTAGCTTGGGTTGGGAAGACTCTTTGACTCATGACTTTGACATTATGATAGCTACGTCCAACAAATCGAAGCTTGTCTACTCTTGCGCAAGTCGGACCCCCGCGCCACCTGACTCAACCCCACCCACCCTCCACAAGTCCTACACCCAGCAGAGTGAAGGACTCCACACCCTCCCTCCAAGACCACCCCTTCCCCCCGTGCCCCTTCCACAACCAATGGGCAACCTGGCCTGTGTGTTGGCATCTAAAAAAGGTGACCCCAGTCCCCCACCCGCCTCCCTCTTCTCCCCGATCTCCTCAATCAATATTTCCTAACAACCAGCCATCAAGGAGAACGAAGTGAATTGTTTTCACCCTCTTCTCTCTTTTTTTTTAAAGCTTTAACTCTTCCCCCCCCCCTCATTTAAATCCTCCTTATATATATATTGATGGAGCAGGTAAAACAAAATGTTGTATACCTCCTCTAATTTGCATGAAATTAATTACGTAATCATTCTAAAATTAATTTACATAACATGTTTGCAGTAGAAGTATCATTAATCAACATTTGCACCTTGATAAACATGAATACACGTGGGACTAATTTGCAAATTGCATGGCTAAATTAAATAATTAACAATGGTAGGCAAACTAACCTTAGATTGTGGTGAAATAGTAAAATTGCATGATTTATATTGCTTTGTGATTGTATTGTGGCTTAAAGTTATCTTATGGTAAGTATTATCGCTTTAAATGTTGCTGCAGCTAGGAAAATACTAATATATAATGGGATTAGTGCGGGTTTGAACATTAGAATCTTCATTTCTACATATTAATTGCTGCTATGTCTATTTTCGCGTAGTTAATGTTCGGGCCTACTAGGCCGCAGTACTCAAGATGGCGTTCTCTGAAGCAGATGCCATCCTGTACACATGATGATTTCTGCGCATGCCCAGATAGCTTTGGGGATCACAAGGCGACATGACCTCCTGACATCGTGTTCCTTGCCAAGGTCAATGTGTTGGTGACTTGACCGCAAGCCAGAAGATGACCACATGTGAACCGAAGAAAATACAAAGAATGAACCTGTCAATAGGACCCTTTTTTCTTGAAAAAGTTACATCTACTGTTCCATGTTTGTGAACTGAAAGGAAAGTGACAATTTATGAACTTTGTGCAAAGTCACTATGCAAGAACCAGTTTTCTCTGGGAAAAGAGCAATGAACTATTGATAACCTCGAACTGTCCAATCAGAACATTTGGTCTGCCCCTAAAGTTGCCATATTTTGTTTGACGTAAGAGACAAGAGGATATAATAACCCCTCACCAGTTTGTTGAGGGAAGTTGGGTCTTCTAGGTTAAGTTTGGAGTTCAGAGCTCAGTTCGGTATTGAGGTTCTTCCAGAAGCCCAAGTTACAGTGGGTTGGAGTTAGTGGGCTCGGAAGGAGTTTGAGAGCTGCAATTTGGAGTTGTGGCTATGTTTGTCTTTGGGTTATTTCCTTTGTGGTCGACCTGTAGCTATTCGTCATCTATTTCTTTGGTAAATGATTTACTGACATTTTTATAAAATTCATGCATTAATGAAATTTCTCAATGTTTAATTACTCTTTAATACATTTGAATTCAAATTATGAGTTGTAGTATAGCTGTAAGGATTACAGAATTGCTAAAAAGATTGCTGGATAAACAAAATTGAAATTAACAAGAAATGAGTTTGTGGTTCTTGAATTAATTATTGACGATTTCAAATGTTTCCCAGACTTTAATTGTGTTTTAGCTGGTTCTAATTCACCATCAACCAGTCCAACTAGTTGGTCCATCGACCAAACAGTAGAGTGCCTTGATTATAAAGTCAGAATTCTGAAAACTGTATATAGAATGTATATATATATTTTAGTAGGGAATTAGTCCTGATAGATAATAAGGTACCCACTTGGTCCAGCAGCCTTTCTCCTGTGTGCAGATTCGAGTGAGTTGTGTGGATGAGAAGCGTGTTGGTGTTATGGGCCCCACCAATGAATGAATGTATGAAGGAACCGTTGTGAATAGGGATCTGTGACATAAAGAGATTATGTAAATGTTGTCCTTCACGCTGGATCAGTATTTCGTGGTAGCAGAGGTGATGGTTTCTATTGTATTAGTTTGGTGATTATTGATTTATGATTAACACTATATGTTGAGTATTGTTTACGTTAAGTGTAGTCGAAAAATTAGAAGTTTCTGGGAAGTAGGCAGTGGATTTATGTGGCAAGAGAAGTCACATGGAATTAACATTGTCTGGTTTCAAGAATTGTGATAACACGGAATTGTGTTATGTTAGGAAAATCTCCGTATGAATGTGTGTGAGTAAAACAGCAATAGGTTTTCTTGTGAAACTCTGGACTTAATTCTCAGGAGCATCGTAGTCTCCACATGTATTTTATCCCCAGAGAAACGGCTTTGCCTTTTGCTTGATAGAAGGGTAAGGTAGAGGGAAGTTCTACTTAATCGGCGAAACAGAAAATTCTGTGGTAGGATAGAGGTAAGCGCTGCCTACTGGAAAGACAGAATTCTTGTGTAAATGAATAAAGCTATCTCTTTGGTTTAGTGAAACAGGCAATGGAGATGTGTTTATGTCGTTACTAACAGATTTTTTAGAAAAGAAAACTTAAGAAAAGTTTGCCGATAAAATTTGTAAAGGAGGGGTCAGCAAAAGCAGGAGTAGTGGGAAAGGCTGATGACGGAAAGACCGTGCTGGGATTGGTCAGCTGCGGAAAGACGATCTTTCCCTGATTGGTGCATTAGTGTGAGACGCGCTAGGATCGGAGTATTACAAGAGTGACATAGACGCTCTGGATTGGTGCGTTAGTGTAAGTCGCGCTAGGATCGGTCAGAAAACTGAGAAGCCGTGAAAAGGTGAATCGCGGAGCTTCATTGATTAAGAGATTGAACATTAAAACAAGATGTATTACGATCCACCTGAAAAGGAGAAAATGTCATGGTTTGGAAAAATCAAA
This sequence comes from Triturus cristatus, assembly GCF_964204655.1. Lineage (NCBI taxonomy): Eukaryota > Metazoa > Chordata > Amphibia > Caudata > Salamandridae > Triturus > Triturus cristatus. The sequence goes on from NC_140587.1 coordinate 505,995,661, forward strand.
GACCTATTTAAAAAAGATAAGCCTATTGTAACTAGAGAAGGACAGATACTTCCTCCGCCGAAAATGCCTGCATCCTTTATGGTGGTGAAATATGGTTATCATCACAGTTCCCAATAGGCTGCGCGCGTGAGCGCGCACGGACTAAAGTCACCCCAAGTGCGCAGTGTGCTGTATTTAGCACGCACACACAGCACATCCCGCAAGACCGTTCGCGCTGCCGCTTTTAAAACGCGAGCGGCGAGAAAAACTAATTTCCTCGTTGCGGGAGACGATGTGAACACGAGGAAGTGGCCCTTGCACTTGATGCATTCTTACAGTGCACAGCTGCGGGGCTGACTGTGGTCCTTTGAGTTAGTATTCATATTAATTGCAGTGCACACGGGTGCTGCAATTAACACGAATACTAACTCAAAGGACCACAATCAGCCCCGCAGTTGTGCACTGTTAAGGAAAGAAAAACAGAGTCTCAAACACGACGTGTACTTTAGAACACGCTGTGTTTGACACTCAGCTTTTGCCTTTCTCTTATCAACATAGTGCCCACTTTCATGTTTCACCATTGCGCACTTTTTATTTTATCAGAACAGCTGGTCATTGGCGCTGCAAGGACTCCGATATGTAACGCCTCAGCCCTGGTAGCCTATGCACATGCGCCTCTCCTGTTTTTCCTTCTCCTCATGTCAGCATCTTTGATGTTTTCTGTCCTTCACTTGCTCTTTTAATTTTTTTTACGGGGGTAAAATAGTGGTAGAGGGACTGAAAAGGTAATCTGCACATCTTTGAGAGTGTTACCGCCTTTTCCTGTAATTTGGAGTTGTTGTGGTCTGCCTATGCTTGGGGCAGGGTGTAATTTCTCCCCTTGTGTGCTTAACCCCTGCCTCCGGGCTGCTTGATGCTGTCTCTGCCACAGGGTGGCTTGTTCTGAGGTGAGAGGCGGGCACACTGCAGGTCTCTCAGCGGCCGCTGTACCTGCCCTGAGATCTCAGGGAACACTCCCTTCTCCCAATCTGGCCAACCAAAGCTGCTATGCCAGCTGCCAGGCAGAGACAGGCCATCCTAAAACAAGTAATCTGACCATGACATGGTGGCTTTACAGCTCAAGCACAGTATTATTTAAAATGTAAACAAATTCTCGTTGTTTACCTTGAAATCCAAAGGAAAAATGCGTTCACTTTAAAGGGCTAAAGGGTTTCACTGTCTCCCACCTTTTCCTGTACACTTGCCTTTTTTGTAGAAGGTTAAGGGTCTTGTGTGCTTTTGTTTGCTAAGCGTTTTGAGTTTCACTTGCAAAGTGATCTACTCCCTACCACATTTTTAATAACCCTTTCATGACTCCTTTCACTGGCCGGATTCTATGTTGCTTTTTGGGAATGCACACTTAAAAAGCATGTTGATAGGGATGGAATGGCATTCGATTAGCTGATTTGTTGGCTCTTTACTAAAGCACAGCACCTACTTATGTATAGCATTTTTGCTAGTATCACTCCTTGTGACCCAGGGCATGGCCCCTTCAGAGCGCCGTGCACCCTTGAGTGGAATTGGGGGCAGGTTCACAAGAGCCTCATTGAAGCCAAGAACCTCCTTCCACTTATTCCTCGCTTCCTCATATCGCCCCTTTCTGTTCTCCCCATATCAGCTGTGCTACCTGGAGCTTGTGAACTTCTCGTTCCCTGCGTACTTGGTAATTCTGTGTACATTCCTGCTGTCCCTCCCCAACCAGGGCAACCCTGTTCCACATGAGTGTTTGACTCAAGGCTGTAAAGGGCAGGCATAGCTGGTTTATCTATGGGCCTCTGAGGCAGACCAGCTCTACCCAGGATTATTGGACAACTGCTGAATTGAACCCCTTACTCCGGCCGTAGAGGGGGAAACCCATGGACGCCTGTATTGTATAAATAAATATTTCTCCTGCTAATTACCGCTCGTTTTTCATCTTGGTGACGATGCTGCTTGGCTGTTGGTACACTCGATAAGGCCATCCTGTGTTCAGTATTGTAGTATGATTTACGTGTACTCTGTTAGCGAGTTTCAGTGCCTTCTCTCCTCAGTGCCTCTATTGTCTGCCTGTGCTATGTACATTGTGTGGCCTGCCTCTTTATACACTCCTGTCCTGAGAGTCCTCTTTGTCACTTGGGTCCTTTATATGCCGTGTAGGCATGTTGGACAGATCAGGTGTTATCACTATGCTTTGACACTCTGTGTACTGTCCCTAGCCATTGACTGTAGGTGCCCTCACCCAATACCCCTCCACGTCCTCATGCCCATTAGAGGAACTGCCTGCTCCGTCAGGGCTTGTATCTCAAGTTCCTATCTGTTGATATGCAGAGGATGTGGTGTAACAGCCAGAGCTGCCAACTATGGAGCTGGTGAACATTTGAATCTATGCATTGGCATAACATCCTGAGATTTTTTGGTAAATCTCTTAATTTTCACGTGCCTTTAAAAAATAAGTCTTACTGTACTTACTGTGTCTTACTCTAACTGGTCGTCATGTAAAGCATGTTTGCTTTGTTTGCCCTAAGTTGGCAGGGTGTGCCCACACATGGGTCCCTTGCTCAATTTGCCACTGGGATAGCTCTCCTTCCAGACCTTCTAAGAGACAACTCTGGGGCACCAGAGTCCACTGAACATTTACGCATTCCATCATTACTGCACCCTGGGGACCATTACATATTTTTCCTTGACAAACTTTCATCCAGGGCTACAGACAGAAAACAACGCACATCTTCTGAGCTAAGCTTTGAGCCCCGGTCCTTATTGTTTTACAAATTAAGCACCGTTTCCCGCATTATTTGGCAATTGTTGAAATTGCCAAATGAAGATGAACTCTGCAGACTACATCAAGAAGATTCCATTCCACAACATATTGTGTATATGTAATCTTGTGTAGGCTATCAACATTTACCCACCCAATGAACAGTGCTCCAGTTAAGAATCTTTAGTAAAATGTAATGATGGTGCCAGCGTTGGAGTCTTGTGCTTTTGTAAACCTGAAGTGTACTTGCCTGTGTAACCAATGCATATCATGGTGTGTGTATCCAAATTGCAAATCTGCCTTAACACCCTTAACGTGGCGCTGTATGTGTGGAAATGAACCGTCTTTTCAGTTTTTTAAGCAAAGGTTTGGAGTGATATTTGGCACTGCACACAGGCGCAGTCTGGTTCCTGGTGCACATAGCAATGGCTGCAGCACCCAGAGACCCTACAATGCCAAAAAAATTAGAGGGAACATTGGTTATCATACATGCATTTGGTTGGAAAATTGGGTAAAGTATACCAAAGATGATGGAGTACTAGAGTTTCCGGAAAATGGTTCATTTAGCCTAGCTGTACTACGAAATTTAAGAGATCGAATGATGAGATTAGAACCGAAACCCCGACCTACTCAATTTGAGGCTTTGACTGAATGGCAAGAAGAGATGTATGAAAGAGAAAGGCATCGGAGTGGTAGAAGGTATAATTATGTATTTGGTAGACATTATGGACAAGAAAGTCATGATGACAGAATGAGAAGATGGCGAAATGCGAGCATGACTGAAGGCATGTTTCCTCTGAGAAGTGCTGGAGATACAGGTGGTAGAAAATGTACGGAAAAAATAAATAATACAGAGTCAGAAGGTTATAGATATGGAGTGAGTGAATCCGAAGATGAAGTGCTGGAGGACATTTTTTATAAAAAAACACCTCCATATCAACAGGATTCTGTGATGGTGATGCCAAGTGCACCGCCAAAGGAAACTGTTACAAATAAAAGTTTTGAGCAAATGCAGAATACATTTGGGAAAAATAACCCATTTACTGATTCAGAAACGTCACAAACAATAAGATCTGATAATGAAAAGTCAGTAGAGTTAGCTAGAACAACACAGGAATTAACTGAAAAGATTAAAGAATTGACAAATAATATGGAAGCAGTGACTGTGCCTGTCACTATATGACTAGTAATACCCGTTTTTGATAAACAAAAGGATAATGAGCATTGTTTGACAGTCCCATATAATGGTGGTAAGCAAAAGGATAAAGCAAGGAGTAGCTCAGGAGAAAATGAATGGAAGATTACTGCAGGAATGTCAGGATTAAGTACACCTAAGACCCCAGAGAAGATGGTAGATAATATGAGATTAGCGACAACCCCTGTAGGACCAACAGCTGAAGAATTAAGTGATTGGTTAAGAAGTTTACAGAAAAAGGACACAGAATCACAACCTTTAGATGTGGCAAAATTAAAAGTAACTCTAGAAGAATAAATTGTAGGAACCATTCCCACTGAAAAATGTAAAGCATATCAAGATGAGGAATTAATGTTTTTATGTAAAAGCATTACTTGGAGGGCAAGGACTTTGCATGAAAAGCTAGAAGAGACAGCGAGTGAAAGGGGAATAGATTTTGAAAAAATAAGGTAATTGCAGAAGCCATACAGGGTAGATTTTACTGAGAAGGACATTGAAAATTTGAATACTGCAGGAAGGTTAACCCAAATTAAGGAGTTCATTGCATTATTGAGAAAATGGGGTGATGTGAACGGATGGAAAAGTAGATGGTTTAGAAAGAGAGAAGAAACTACAGACAAAGCCTCTCTTGCTTTCCCAATGAGAGAGAAAGAGACAGTGGTAACAGAATGTCCCATGAGAGAGATTCCTGGAGGAGGATATGTACATGTTCCATGGACTAGACAGGATATTTTGTCATTTACAAATGATTTTCCAAGGTTGAGAGAGAAACCAGTTGAATGGTATAGACAGGTAGATAGGTTTGTCAAACTTTCAAAAGTATTATGGATAGATCTGAATGGTCTTTTTGACAACATAATTGTACCAGCAGATTTATGGACAGAATGTAAGATCATTATAGATTGGCCAACACAAGAGAACCCTAGGGATCCTAAAACAGGAGCCCCAGATCCAGAAGGAATGAAAAAATATGATCAGGTAATTATATTTTAGTGATGAAATTGAAGCCAAACAACGCAAGTTGAAAGAAAAAGCAATGTGGGCACAGGTTAATGTAGTGGAGCGACAAGAAGCCCAGTTAATCGATAAAGCCAATGGAATAGGGCAAGCAAGATCAAAACCTAATATTGGAAAGGGAAAAAGGCAGATTAGCATAGATGAAGCTAAAAAGAAGTGGCCATGTCATAGTTGGGGAAAGTTAGGACATTGGAAATCAGAGTGTAAATTGCCACCGAAAGCTAATGGTGATAATTCATCATTGAATCCACTGGTGCAGAGTGAGGCGAGTTGCCAACCGCCGCAACAGCAGCAGGTTGTTACCCAACAGTGTCAGGTGCCAAAGCCACCTTTTCCACAGAACCTAAATCCTCAAAGATACAGTAATGAGACAGGATTCTACAATGAAGAACAGGTAACAAAGCTACCGCAAGCTGGTGCCATTGCGCAGTATTGGCTGCAACGCGATTAAAGTGATTCAGAGGAGAGCTATTGACGGTGCCTAGGAGAGGAAGAGGAGTGAGTACTTGGCACAACTCTAGAAGTAGACAAGACTGGACCCTTTGTGGATGGAAAGGTGAATTAAATAAATATTACTTTCCTAGTGGACACTGGTGCTACTCGTTCAACTGTTAGATCAGCTGAAGTGAAAATTCTTCCTCTCTCGGGTGAAACAATCCAAGTGGTTGGAGTTTCTATTAAACAGATAAAAGCCCATCTTACTGAACCTGTCAAGGTTAGACTAGGGAAATTTGCTGATATGCATCGTTTTGTAGTGTGTGACACTAGTCCTGTAAATCTGTTAGGAAGGGACTTACTTTGTAAAATGAACTGCACCATCTTTTGTACACCTAATGGTATAGCTTTTGAAACGCCAGATAAGGATGTTCTTTATAGAATGACAATGGCTAACCTACAACCAGAAATTACAGATGTATTTGTTATATTTGATCCCGAGGGAATACCTAAAGAATGAAAAGAAACAGTGAAAACAGAAGTGTGGGATTTCACAGGAGAAGATGTCGGATTAATGAAAGGGGTAGATCCTGTGAAAATAACTGTAAAAGAAGGAGTAAATTACCCGAATATTCCTCAGTATAAATAGACACCAGAAATAGTTGCAGGATTAATGCCTGTAATAGACAGAATGATTGAACAAGGAAAAAGCCAAATGGGACATTTAGAATACTGCAGGATTTGAGAAAAGTGAATAAAATGGTTGTTCCTTGTTGTCCCATTGTGCCAAACCCTTCAGTAATCCTATATCATATTCCCTATGATGCAGAATCGTACACAGTCATTGATTTGTGTCATGCTTTATTTTCTATTCCATTGCACCCAGATAGCCAACCAATTTTTGCATTCCGGTTTGGCAAGCGTATTTTGGCATGGTGCCGTATCCCTCAAGGGTATACAGAAAGTCCTTCAATATTTAATCAGATCTTAAAGAAATCTTTGGAAGATTTAAAAATGCCAGAAAGTTCAGTGCTAGTCCAATATATCGATGACCTGTTAGTGGCATCAAAGACGCAAGAAGCTTGTGTTGTTGACACAACTGCACTGTTAAATCATTTGGCAGATGGAGGACTTAAAGTATCACCATCGAAATTGCAGTTTTGTCAGAAAGAAGTGCAATACTTAGGTCATAAGATTGAAAATGGCCTGAGAAAAGTAACATTGGATAGAATTAAAATCCTTAAAGGAATGAGAGCCCCAATGACACAGAGAGAAGTCAGAATGTTTCTTGGAATGGTAGGGTACTGTCGCCAGTGGATTAGTAATTTCTCTTTGATTGCAAAACCATTGGTACGTCTGAAAAAGAGTGATGTGAGAGATCCAATTGAGCTGAACAAGGAAGAGATGAAATCTTTTAAACAATTGAGAGACAGCTTTTGTGAAGCACCGGCTCTTGGAATACCTGATTATGAAAAAGAATTTGAGCTTTTTTGCAGTGAAAGAGATGTATTAGATCCAGTAGCTATAGCAGTGCCTGGATGTTTGAAAGCAGTAGCTGCTATGTGCAAGAGCTTGGAACAAAGTGAAGGAATTATAATGGGATATCCTGTGAGAGTGTTTGTTCCACATGATGTGGCAATTCTTCTGACAAGAAGTAAAACACAGTTCATGACGCATAGTCGTCTAAATAAATATGAAAAGGTGATTTTGGGTGCTACAAATGTGAATCTTGTAAGATGCACTAATGTGAACCCATTGAAATTACTGCCTGATGCTGTGAATGCGGAAGTAAAGGATGATGTTGATCATGATTGTCTGGAAGTGCTTGATTTTTGCACCAAACCGCATCCTGATATAATAGACATGCCTCTGAAAGAGTCTGACTATGTGATGTTTGTGGATGGGTCATGCCTAAGAACTGGAGAAGGAATTTTGAGTGCTGCATATGCTGTGTACACTGTAGTAACCATTTTGGAAGCATCTTGTGTAAGAGGAGTACGATCTGCTCAAGTTGCTTAGTTGTTTGCACTGATTAGAACATGCAAGTTGGGAAAGAATTTGCGAGTCACTGTGGTTACTGACAGTCAGTATGGGTTTGGAGTGGTGCATGACTTTGGGCAAATTTGGTCCCAAAGAGGTTTTTTGACGTCGAGTGGAACTCCAATTAGAAATGCAGAAATAGTCTGCAAGTAAGTACATGGGATGAAGTGAGACAATTACAGGAAGAAGCAGGGGAAGAGGAGAAAAACACTGGGTAATATCAGGATGCACACAATGGGAAGTAGACAAAGTTTGGGTTTACAGAGATGGAAGACCAGTAATGCCTGATAGCATGATCTCTACCATGGCACGGATGTACCATGGGCAGGCACACATAGGAAGGGATGCCATGATTAGACTTTTCAAACAAACTTGGTATAATGCCAAATTCTGGCTTATAGCTGAGAGCCTTTGCCAGAGATGTCTCATTTGGCAGCAATTTAATCCAGGAAGGAAAACTGTGGTGAGCTTGGGAACCATAGGACGGGAGGGATGTCCTTTCACTCATATGCAGCTTGATTTTATTGAAATGCCCTCATGCAACGGGTTAAGATATGTACTGGTGATTGTTTGTCTGTTTTCTCGTTGAGTTGAGGCTTAACTGACCAGAAGAAATGATGGAGTCACTGTCGCAAAACTCCTACTGAGAGAGTTCATTCCTAGATTTGGTTTCCCAGTAACGATTGTAACAGACAGAGGGACACATTTCCAGAATGAAATTATAAAATTGATTTGTGAAGCATTAACTGTACAACAAAAATTGCATTGTGCCTACTGACCAGAGACTTCTGGAGTGGTGGAACAAATGAATGGTGACAGGTTGCTGTGGCAGAGGAACTAGTCAGACCTGTTTCCTGTATATCCTGCGCTTGTTCATTAAAGAAGCTTTTACAATATTCCTGCTTTTACAGAACTTTCCACCTGCCTCAGGAGAATACTGGTTTTCCACGCTACCGCTGGGAAGGTACAAACGACGGGACTGCGAGGACCAGCAGCCCTGCAATTACCATCAGCTGTGTTCTCTTCCCGCCACACCCAGACGCTACAAAACAACTCACGGCCCCCGCTTCGCGGGAGCCGTTCGTGAAGGAGAGTCAGAGTGCTTGAATCCTTTAACTTGCGAATACCTAAGAGTCCTGGTGCTGACGTTACAGAACTTTCCACCTGCCTCAGGAGAATACTGGTTTTCCACGCTACCGCTGGGAAGGTACAAACGACGGAACTGCGAGGACCAGCAGCTCTGCAATTACCATCAGCTGTGTTCTCTTCCCGCCACGCCCAGACGCTACAAAACAACTCACGGCCCCCGCTTCGCGGGACACGCGCGGGCGCGCGCCGGGCGAAGCCTGGGCCAAGGGCGGGCCCGTCTGAGCTCGTCCGAGACCGAGAGAGTCCGGGCCGGGCCCACTCATTAACATTTGTGGGGTAAGGTCTGTGTGGTGTGGATTAGTTTGCAGGAGGGATCTCGGGTCGTGATTAACAACTGACTCCTGAGTCCAAACTCACACGTTGAATAATGAATAAGCCTGGAAACAGAGAAGGGATATCCTCGTTGCCAACCGGAGGAGCCCTAATGGGAACACTTGATAATTTCCTTGTGCGTGTCCAATCGGTTTTAGCAAAGGACATAGAACTAACTGAAAAAAGGCTGTCATTGGATATTTTATATGATAAGAGGTCTTCTTTGGGAACTATCGTCAATTCTAGATCTCCACCGTGCCACAACTCCGCCATGCAGGCAACTACAGGCCTGGCATCTTCTTTGAGGGAGGAGTGTAACAACGATGTTATATCACTCACCTCCCCTTTATCTGATACCTTGGGTGAAATGGCAGAACGGTTGCCTGTAGGTACTATTGCTTTACAACCTAAGCCTTTAACAACTATTAGGACCCGCTCTGCTAGTAACATCAAGGGGGGTCCTGCCAAACAGCATACAGGCTTAACTTGGAAAAAAAAACGTAGAGGTGGCCAGCAGATCGTGGTGGATAAAAATGCGAATTCTGGTCCCGTGAGTGGTCCAGGAAAAGACGTCGTCTTATGCCCCCAAACTATTACAAGCGAAGGAAGGGCAAATTTGTCATTATCCGAGGGAGATGACCTCGCGAAACAGGGGGACAAAGCGTTTTGGAAAAAATTGGATACTATCCTGAAAAACGTATGTGCTCCTATTTATGATAGGCTGGGGTCCATCGAAAGTAGACTTGTGTGCATGGAACTTTCATTGGCCACGGCACAGCAACGGGGTGGTGGAAGGGGACTGAACCCACAATTGGAATGTACCAATGAGCAAATCCAATGTAGTAAGACTAAATCTAATACGAATGACCAAGTCAATGCTGCTTTTAATATTAATTCTTTAGGTTCCCAAGAGCAATATGGTACAGGGAAGAACGATAACCAGCAGAGTGGGAAAAATCATCCAGCCTGCGGCGGTCCCAATAGAATCATGCCTGATGCAGCAAGAAATGTTGAGCAGCCTGCACAGGCACAACCTCTGGGACAGGCCCTTCCGGATCTGATTGATATACATCTTCCCCCCAGAGGCTGCCCCATATGTGGTTGTTTTAACTGGGGTCCCACCTCTGGCAACTGGCACTAGGGAAACGTACTGGGCCTTAAAAAACAAATGTACATTCTGGCTCAATACTAAACGGCCTTTGCCGGCCAACATGCGAGCCGAAATATTGCATGTAAGGAGGGTAAACTGGGTGGGCAGAAAACCTAAGACAATCAAGGGGGATTGTGTCATCATTAACTTTAGGGATAGATGTTGTGTTGATCATATTTGTGGATGGTCCCAGGATGTTGATTTTCCATCTCCAATCAGTACTGTACCATTGTCTTATTTTTATGCACCGGCCCCCCTGTCTTTGTTTGGGATACCTGGAGGGAGAGTCATGCAAATGGGTCACCCAGTGGGGGACATCAGGTCTTTCAACCGATTTGATGTATTGTCCGGACTGACTGATTGTGATTGACAGAAGTATAGTAACGGATGCCCCAGCCCTGAAATGGAACATGTAGTCCCTGAGATAGAAAAAGGGAAAAAACTGGGTGGGATGTCTATAACAGCAAACTCTAGTGGGGACAGCACTGCAAATGCGCTGTCTGTCGCAAAAAAAACTACTAGGAATATGGAGCAAGGCTTATGCTCTGAGCCTGTACAAAGAATATCTGCTACCACACCCTTGGCTGAAAATATAGGACAACCTAAAGGGGCCCCTAACACGGTCGGTTGCACAAAGTTCTTATCCTGGAATGTGGCGGGTATGGGATCTAAATTAGCGTCATCCCTATGGTCAGATTTCATCGACGACCATGATATCTGCCTCTTCCAAGAGACATGGTCGGTAGAGCCTGTATTTAGGCTAGGCTATCTGAATGTTCATGTTCCAGCAGTCAAAAGGCCAAAGGGTCGGCCAATAGGAGGCTTGGTTATATGGGTTAAACAATGTATAAAGTGTAAAATCCAACCTATCCCAAATCAGAATAATGACATCTTAGGAATCAGGCTAAATTTTCCATCAAACTTGCACGTAGACATATATAATGTCTATGCCAGAGGTTTACCAGGTGGCAAAAAGTCGGAGGTGGTATCAACATTAAACTCCCTTGTCGAGTCAAGATCTACCGATGCGTTCCCACTTGTAGCAGGTGATTTTAATACGACTTTTGAACCATTGGGCCATCATGACTTGTTCTTAACGGAGGAGGAGGACCTAAGATGGGGCATCCCGCAGCTTGAGATAATGATAGCAAGCAAATGGACAGAGGCTGCCCTGAACTTAAAGGGGTTCTGCCTAACCAACCAACTGAGGGCGACAAATGGCAGGACCCCTTCTGACAGGGCGCGGTGTAAAACCTATGACAATGGCATTAGGTCTAGCACTATAGATTATATCTTGGTCCATCTTGGGATGTGGCATGGTCTCGAGGATATGATGGTCAAACCTTGAATTAAAAGCGATCACAACCCATTAGTAGCCTATTTTAGATCGGGCATGGGGGAAGGATCGGAAGGGACAATTGTTATGAAAGGCCTCACTATTCGGTCATCAAACGATGAACGCCACCATAAGTGGGAAAAAGTTTTAGAGCACCCCGACCTTGTGGATAGCATAAAAAGCAATCTTGATGAGGCGTTGACATTAATGAGGGTTGGCTGTAACAATAGTCAACCTTATTCAGCTGTGGAAAATATACACAGTATGCTTTTTGCTAAGCTTAAAACTTACTTCTGTAGGCCAGCATTTGCAAAACGGGTTAACAAAAGAAAGCAGGAGAACTGGTTTACTGCCACCTGTAAACAAGCTCGGGAAGAGCTAGGAGCTGCGCTTAAGCAAAAGGATTTGAATAAAATAGGATTAGTTCGTAGCAATTATAAGAGGGTACAGTGGAAATCTAAGAAGGATTGGGAAGAGAGTGAGTGGCAAGATCTCAAGGTAGCATGTAGTGGAAAGAACCAGAAGAACTTCTGGGATATTTTTAAGTGGAAAAGGGGGGAAATAATTCAAAGTCCACATAATTGTGTTCCACAGGACTCTTGGATAGAGTTTTTTAAGTGTCAATATGCAAAGGATACAGAGGATACTAGTCTATTTCACCAAGAATGGGGCTTCTATAAGGAGCCACCTTTTAGTAGTAAGGAGGTTGATACCAGAGACCCCGACACCGCCAAAGCCGACCTACACGAAGGGATGAAAGATGTCGCCGAATGGATGAACATCAGCCGCCTGAAGTTGAACACGGACAAGACAGAAGTCCTCATCCTGGGACCGTCGCCCTCCGCATGGGACGACTCCTGGTGGCCCCCGGCCCTGGGCACCGCACCCAAGCCAACGGACCACGCACGCAACCTGGGCGTCATCCTGGACTCCTCCCTATCGATGACCAGACAAGTCAACGCTGTCTCCTCATCTTGCTTCCACAACCTCCGCATGCTCCGCAAGATCTTCAGATGGATCCCGACCGAGACCAGGAAGACTGTCACCCAGGCCCTCGTCACCAGCAGACTAGACTACGGAAACACCCTCTACGCCGGCACTACAGCCAAGCTTCTGAAAAGACTTCAGCGTATCCAGAACGCCTCCGCCCGTCTCATCCAGGACGCCCCCCGACGCAGCCACATCTCGAGCCACCTGAGAGACCTGCACTGGCTCCCTGTCAACAAGAGGATCACGTTCAGACTCCTCACCCACGCACACAAATCCCTCCACGGCCTGGGCCCAAGGTACCTCAACGACCGCCTGACTTTCTACACGCCCACCCGACAGCTACGATCCGCAAACCTCGCCCTCGCCGTCGTCCCTCGCATCCAGAGAGCCACCGCCGGAGGAAGATCCTTCTCCTACCTAGCGGCCAAGACATGGAGCTCCCTGCCCGTCCACCTGCGGCTGACCCAGGACCACTTCGCCTTCAGGAAACAGCTCAAGACCTGGCTGTTCGAGCAGTAGCAGACCCCCTCCCCCAAGCGCCTTGAGACCCTTCCGGGTGAGTAGTGCGCGTTATAAATTCCATGATTGATTGATTGATTGATTGATAGAGCGCTTGATACTGTGACCCCGGGCCGTGCACCTGGCATGGATTCAATTCCTGATGATGTGTTTGTACATGACAGGCAGAGATGGCGCCCATACATTACTAACCTAGCCAATGCTATTGCCCGGGGCATGGCCATTCCTCAATCTTGGAAAGGCGCTGAAATTGTCCCGATATACAAAAAAGGGGACAAGTCTTTGGCTAGCAACTATAGGCCAATCAGCCTAATAGATGCTATACAAAAAGTCATGGGACGGCTGGTCTTGGGCAAAATCCAGACCTGGATGGAAGATGGTAATATCTTGAGTCCTCTACAGGCTGGTTTCCGTCCCAAGACCAGCACCATTGACCAGGTTTTCAGGTTCTTGATATTGTATTGGAGGACAGTGGTATTAGAAAAAAGCGTCCTGTACGCAGTGTTTGTCGACCTGCGGGCGGCATTTGATCTAGTCCCGCGTGGCAAACTGTGGCAAGTTCTTCAGGGACTGGGGATGGCACCGGAGTTGTTGGCACTTGTCATTCGCTTACATGAGGACAATTTCGCTCGGGTACGTTGGGGTGGGCCGGGAGAGGTTACGGACTCCTTCCCCGTGGAGAGAGGAGTGCGGCAGGGCTGTGTCTTGGCACCTACCCTGTTCTCGCTTTTCGTCAACGGGGTGGCCGAGTTCCTCTCCCGGGTCCCCACGGATGCTCCGGCTATGGCTGGAGCTCGCGTCCCAGTCCTCATGTTTGCGGATGATACTCTGCCGATTTCGAAAACTCCGAGTGGCCTCCAGCTTACCTTGCGGCGCTTCGAGGAGTTTTGCCTATTGCGTGGACTAGAAATTAATGTCACGAAGACCAAGTTTATGGTGCTTAATGGCCCTAGACCTAATAAGATCTATAGACCGTTCAAAGGTGTAATTCTTATGAACGGATCTTCCCTAGAACAGGTTGATGCATTTACATATTTGGGAGTAACTTTACAGAAAAACATGCGTTGGAATAGCCATATAGATCTCTCATTACTGAAATACCAACAACAGACTGGCATTCTATTGAAACGATTTAAAACTTCACAGTCTCAACCAATGGAGCCACTTTTAGAGATCTACACGATGAAGATTCGTAGCTCGTCTCTGTATGGGTCTGAGCTGTGGGGGCATGGTAAAAACCCACAGCGACTGAATGCCATGGAGAACGAGTTCATCCGGAAAGTTGTTGGCGTCCCGCAAAGTACTCCCCTGCTACCACTCTTCTGGGATCTTGGCTTGAAATCTTTACAGGATGTAGCTTAACTGCGTCCTCTGTTGTATTGGTGTAGGGTATGGTCAACTAAAGAACTTAGCCATTATGCCCGGGGCCTAAAGGAAATCATAGAAAAGGATTCCTTCCATAAAATAGATTGGCTGAGGTCTGTAAAATTGTTACTTTATCGCATGGGGTTGAGAGACCTATGGGATGATCCTTATAATGCGGTGTTCCCCTCAAAAGAGTCTGTGAAAATCAGATATTGGGAGATGATCGGTTCGGAATTATTTATCAAGGGGTGTTCATCCCTTTTAACCGGCAGATTTCTGGAATTTAAGGTTTATAGCAGACTGGAACCATATTGGGGCCTAATTGAAGTACCGTCTGATCGTAAACTCTTTTTCCAGTTTAGGATAGGTACACTCCCGCTACGATCATTCACTTCCAATTGGGTAGCAGGGTCCGAAGATAGATGCCCAAAGTGTTGTGACAAGAACGAATCTACGAGTCACTTTGTTTTTTTTTTCCGCTTTATACCATTCCGCGCAAGAAATGGGTGCTACCTGTCTGCCGATTAATGGGTACCCGAAGGCATGAGGTGGCAATGAGAATCTTGTCTACTGACCCAAGTCTCATTATTTCAATTGCAATGTCAAAATATATAAAGTGGGCCTGGGCAATTCGGTCTAGATTGATTACTGCTAAAGTGACTTTCAATTAGGCACCTGATTGGTTTGTTATACTCTGTGGGTCGTTTCATGGTTGCATCCTTGCGTATTGATTATTTTATTTTATTTATATGCTATTTTTAAAGCTGACTTATAAATGTAATCATGTATTGATATTATATGTTGATCTATTTTGTATGTGATTGTTATATGTCACTTTTACAACTTAATTGTCGAATAAAGTATTTGAATTGGAATTGGAACAAATGAATGGCACCATAAAGAACAGATTGGGAAAAATGTGCTTGGCCACAGGTCTCAAATGACCAGATGTCTTGCCTCTTGTCTTAATTAGCATTAGATCAATTCCTGATAGGAAGACTTGTCTGAGCCCTCATGAAATAATAATGGGCAGAGCAATGAGACATGTTTTCATTCCTGTCAACAAACTGCTGCCTATATCTGATGACTTTGTCTTGGATTATTGTAAAGGATTGGCTGATATGGTACATTCTGTGTTTCATCAGGTAGGACCAGATACAACCACTCTTGAAAAGAAGCCAGCTCATGACTTGAGTCCTGGAGATTGGGTCCGCACAAAAGTACACCGAACAAGAAATTGTCTGGTTCCACGCTGGGGAAGACCAAGTCAAGTGATTCTGACAATGACAACTGCTGTGAAGTGTGCAGGAGTGAAGAACTGGATTCATGCCAGTCACACTCTTCGAGTCCCAGATCCGGAAGATCAATCTGAAGGCCAACATCGGTAAGTATCAGATACCAGTTCTGAATCAGAATCAGAAGAAACAAAAACAAGACAAAACCCAGAAACAGATGAAAAAGGCCGAAGTAAAATTATTGGGCAGGAAAATGTACCATTGAGACGACGCCTTGAAACTTCAGATACTAGTTCTGAACCTGAGACGGAGCAAGCAGGAGTACGAAAAAGAACGAATCATGAAACTGGAGAAACTGAACAAGTAATCTTTGACCAAGAAATCCCAAGTACAAGTACAAGAGAAATTCCTCCAGAAATAAATTAAAGAGATAGAAGGAGAGGAATTACCAACAGAGAGTGAGGGTGAGGTGATTGCGGAAGAACCCCGAGGAGGTTTAGGGACACAACCAAAAGAGGTAGAAAAAGGGCCAGATAGTCAGCAGGAAGATTGTGTGGAAGAAACACAAGGAGGGATAGATTCACACAGTAAACCTGAAATATTGAGGATAAAATCAAAGGAAAGCGATATCCAAACGAAGACAGAATCAGAAGAAAGTGAAACAGGACATGAAGGGGTTAGACATTTGAGAAAAAGGGCGTGGAAATCCGAACGAGGAGAGAAAGGATCAAAATTGAAAAGGCCATTGAAAGAAGACATTTGGCCCAAAATAATCAAGAAACCGAGATACCGATTGACAAGAATAAAGCGTGATAATGCCGAACAAGTGAATGAAGTGTCCAGTCAAGAAAAACAAGAGGACACGGATCAGAAACACTTGCAACGTACAAAGAGGATAAAAAGGCCTAACCAGAAGTATAAGTCACCGGAATGGACATATGTGGCACTTCCTGATATACAAGAGGAAGCTGATAGCCAGGAAAGTCTGAGAGTGACTGTGCAGGAGGCAGATAGGGAAGAAGAAGGTTCAAAAATCTTGCGAGTAATAGTGTCTGACACTAGAGAAGAAACAAATGACCAAGAAATTCTGAACAAAGACTGTGAGCCTATCGATAAGGATGATTCACACATGAATTAAGAGGACAAAAGAACTCGGAAAGGAATTGAAAAATCCGGATAAGACACATGACCAGAAAGAACCAAGTAGGCAACTAAAGCCTTAGGTTTAGACAAAGGTAAATTCACAAAATGGCAAACACCGACAAAAGAAATCCAACATGTGGATTTTTTTCATAGATGGTGTAAAATGTGTTTTTGTTGTACAGGATTATTAATGCTTGTTTGGATTATTTTAGCAATAACAATTTCATTTATAGTAACATTTGAAAATATAGACAGACACTCAATGAATGGAACTATTAACCAAAATTCTGATGACAGGCATATCACAAAATTGGTAGATAGAACAGAACTTCATAAAGATAAGTCTATAAATGATTTTTCTAAGAATGTTTTTGCAAAGTTATTATAAGACTATGTAGAAACAATGGATGTTAGAGATTGTTATGTCTGTATGCAGTTACCTGCATCTGTATCGGAAGGTGTCACTTATCATCACCTTCCTTTAACATATGGGATAACTTGTAGTGTCCTAGCCAGTTTGTTTTATAAAACAGGAAAATTAGAATACTATTACACTGACATATATAATATTTTTTCAAAAATTCTTGTAGTTCGTGAATTAAACAAGGTGAAGCCTGGTAAAACTCTTGGTGAATTTTTCCTAGAAACAAGAGAACTGACTTCAGAAGTAGTGTTTACGAATAACCTTACTTGTAGTTTTAGAAAAGAAGAGAAATCTTTCCTGAATATGGTAGAGGAGAGGACTTAAAATGCAAAAGAAGGTGACTGGGGAAAAACTTTTAAACATCATTTTGGGATGTTGGGAAGGACAATCATTTAAAGGGCGATTAAGACCGGCAATGGCTTTAGATTGGCCCCAGAAAGGGAAATTATGCATAAGTAGAGATAATACTGATAATTATTTTGTAGGTGCAAGTGAGTGCCATGATTTATACAAAATCTTGGGAGGATGGGGATTTAAAGGAGGAAAAGATCCAGTATTCCTTGGAATATATTACATTTGTGGAAACAAAGCTTATTATAGGTTGCCGGACCACTGGTACGGGACTTGCTACGTAGGCCTGGTCTTTCCAAAAATATTTCATGTGGAAAGGGGAGAAAATGGATTGCACGAAATAGGTATACAGCTAACACGTAGGAGAAGGGGGAGTTGGTCAGAAATTATTGGTGATATATTTCGAGCACTGATACCAGCAGTTGGAATATCTCTGAATGCACACAAAATTAGAAAATTGCCACAGTTGTGGATCGTTTATCAACAAGCGCAGCTGGAGGGTTCTTAATGGTAAATACTGAAATGGTTGCCATGAGAGCTATTGTAATGCAAAATCGACTTGGCTTTGACATTATATTGGCAAAAGAGGGAGGAGTCTGTGGAATGCTGAAAGTACAACATTGGTGTACTTACATTCCTGACGAAAGTCAGAACATAAAGAAATATATTAAGAATATAACTGAATTGCATGAAGAAATTGTTCCAATGGAGGTTGAAGGTGTATAGGAGAAACTCGGTAAAGGTATTTCCACTATTAAGAATTTATTAACAAAATTAGGTAGCTCTTTTGTGGGAAAAATATTAATACCTGTGTCTTTTGTGATTATTTTAGTGTTAATATTGAGATTAGGATGTCTGTGCGTAAAAAGAAGAAAACTACAAAATAAGATAAACAGAGAAAACAAGAAGAATCGAGAGAAAGACATAAGGGCAAGAGAAATAGAGGAAATAGAATTAGAAGAACTTAAAGAAAATGTGTACATGAAAACAAAAGAGAACAGTATGGAGAACACTATTGTTTAAAATAACAAATGCAAGTGGATTTGAATAAAATGATTTCCTTAGATAAATTTAGTAAAATTAGTGAGTAGTGGTAATGTTTAAAAATCACCAAAGGGGGGATTGATGGAGCAGGTAAAACTAAATTTTGTATACCTCCTCTAATTTGCATGAAATTAATTACGTAATCATTCTAAAATTAATTTACATAACATGTTTGCAGTACAAGTATCATTAATCAATCTTTGTACCTTGATAAACATGAATACACGTGGGACTAAACTGTAAATTGCATGGCTAAATTAAATAATTAACAATGGTACGCAAACTAACCTTAGATTGTGGTGAAATAGTAAAATTGCATGATTTATATTGCTTTGTGATTGTATTGTGGCTTAAAGTTATCGTATGGTAAGTATTATCGCTTTAAATGTCGCTGCAGCTGGGGAAATACTAATATATAATGAGATTAGTGCGGATTTGAACATTAGAATCTTCATTTCTACATATTAATTGCTGCTATGTCTATTTTTGTTTAGTTAATGTTCAGGCCTACTAGGCCGCAGTACTCGGGATGGCGTTCTCTGAAGCAAATGCCACCCTGTACGCGCGATGATTTCTGCGCATGCCCAGATAGCTTTGGGGATCACAAGGTGACATGAACTCCTGACATCGTGTTCCTTGCCAAGGTCAATGTGTTGGTGACTTGATCGCAAACCAGAAGATGACCACATGTGAACCGAAGAAAAGACAAAGAATGAACCTGTCAATAGGACCCTTTTTCCTTGAAAAAGTTACATCTACTCTTCCATGTTTGTGAACTGAAGGGAAAGTGACAATTTATGAACTTTGTGCAAAGTCACTATGAAAGAACCAGTTTGCTCTGGGAAAACAGCAATGAACTATTGATAACCCCAAACTGTCCAATCAGAACATTTGGTCTGCCCCTAAAGTTGCCATATTTTGTTTGACATAAGAGACAAGAGGATATAATAACCCTTCACCAGTTTGGTGAGGGAAGTTGGGTCTTCTAGGTTAAGTTTGGAGTTCAGAGCTCAGTTCGGTATTGAGGTTTTTCCAGAAGCTGCAGTTACAGTGGGTTGGAGTTAGTGGGATCGGAAAGGAGTTTGAGAGCTGCAATTTTGAGTTGTGGCTACGTTTGTCTTTGGGTTATTTCTTATGTGGTCGACCTGTAGCTATTCGCCATCTATTTCTTTGGTGAATGATTTACTGAAATTTTTATGAAATTCATGCATTAATGAGATTTCTAAATGTTTAATTACTCTTTAATAAATCTGAATTCAAATTATGAGTTGTAGTATTTAGATGTAAGGATTAAAAAATTGCTAAAAAGATTGCCAGATAAACAAAATTGAAATTAACAAGAAATGAGTTTGTGTTATAGTTAGGAATTAGCATTTAAAAAAACCTTAGAAATTCACTAAAAAAAACATAGGTTTCAGGGACGTTATAGTTAGTTGAACATTTGACTCATATAAAACCAGAGAAATTCGCCTGTTATAGTTAGTTGAGCTAACTATATCTCATGCACCCGCAATGCACTGCTGATGATCTCACATATTACATCACTCATGACATGGTCAGTGACATCACTGATGACATCACTGATGACATCTCAAATGACATCACTCATGACATCACTCATGACATCATCCAGTGAATGTGTGTTTCTATAAAATGTAAATATGTTTTATATATATATGCCAAGGTGCATTGAAGGATGAATGCATTTACAAGTGCCTAAAGGAATTATTTCGTATGTGTGTGACTGACTGTATAAGTGAGTGATTGAACGTGTCTTACTGAATGCATGTGTTGTGACCAAACTGTGTAAAAGTCTGTATAAGTCTCTCCATTGGTGTGTAAGCAACTGCATGGGTTGCTGAATACCTACATGACTGTCTATATAGGCTATTGATGTGTTGTCTGAGTATCTGTATGGGTCCCTGAGTGTCTGTGTGGGTGGGTGGGTGTATGAGTCTGTGCATAGATGTCTGAGTGGGTGATTCAGTGGTTGTATGGATTAAAAAGTACATCTAGAAAGGGCTGTAAGGGTGAGTTAGTCTTTCTATGGGTGTGTTGGTGAGTGAATAAATGTCTCATTGGTATATCTGTGACTAACTATATATGTTTTAAGCCACTATATGTGAGAGTTGGAGTATATAAATGAGTATACGTGAGACAGTAAAATGTGTTAGTATCTGTATAAATAAGTGATGTGGTATGTTTAAAAATAACGAAGTTGGTGTATATAACTGTATATATGATTAAATGGGTATGTGATTCATTCTTTGCATTACTGACTAGGCGTGTGAGTAACTCTATGGATGAGTGCCAGCATGTGACTACATGTATAGATGTATGAGTGCATATTATAGTCCTCTATTGATAAGTAACTACATGTATAAGTGACTGGATGTGTGTGTAGACCTAGGAAATAGTGAGTGTTATGTAGTTTATGGCATTCTTCTATGTATGGTTTCAAACATAGGGTGTATCAAAGTGTATATAAGAGCATCAGTATGTGCATCAGATTGTCACGTGGATGATGTCATGAGTGATGTCATGAGTGATGTCATTTGAGATGTCATCAGTGATGTCATCAGCGATGTCACTGACCATGTCATGAGTGATGTAATATGTGACATCATGAGCAGTGCATTGTGGGCGTGCGAGTTATAGTTAGCTCAACTAACTATAACAGATGAATTTCTCTGGTTTTATATGAGTCAAATGTTCAACTAACTATAACGTCCCTGAAACCTATGTTTTTTTTGTGTGAATTTCTAAGGTTTTTTAAATGCTAATTCCTAACTATAACGTCTGCAAAACCTATGTTTTTTTCAGTGAATTTCAAAGGTTTTTTAAATGTTAATTTCATATTTTACTGTTTATAAAACCTATATTTTTTCTATTATATTTTTAAATATTTTGGAACTCTATTATACTTCTTGTTTTTAACTTTAAAAATCATGTAATGTTTTATATCTTCCCCAAAAAATATGTATATTTTTTTTGGGGGGGGAGAAAACTGCACTCCCATACCAGTAGCGTACCAAGCTCCATCACCACACAAATCCTATCCGCCATATTGCTAAACTTGTAAATGATGCGCATTTCGTTTCCGACGAGTTCGTGGCACCGCGTCCCACATAACATCATATACGCATGAAGTCACCCCAAGGTACTACTTTGGTATCCGACGGGTACGCAGTACCAAGTCACGCGTTATGTCATGTACGTATGGGGTCGCGCCTGCTGCACGTTGCGTATTCGACGAGTACACGCTGCCAGGCCCTGTGTTACGTCACAGACGTATAGTATTGTGCCGGGTACGCCATTTTGTCTCAAAAGTATATCTAAATAACTTTAAACAGTATATGAGAGCACACGAAAATCTAAATTTTTTAAAACATTTATATATTTCTAACTGTAATAAACTTATATTATGATAAATATATTTTGTATAAATCGCGTCGGGTCCGGCCTCCTTGCACGCTCGGTGACCTTAAAAAAAAAGCATTTGATTGGTTCATAACATTTCCCATTGTAACAGTTGTACGAACCCACCCATTTTACTCATTCTCTCTACAGTGTTTGATGAGAGACACCTCTTCTGCTTAGAAAACTTTTTTGAAAAGTGTTTTCCTGTATACATATATCTTAAACTACACACAACATGCAATGATCATCTTGATCAATATTCATGCTCTGTACATTAGCCTTCCACGTGCGATTGCCATGCATCTCAAACGTTCCATCAAAAAACAAATATGTGTTACACGATGCCCCTGGTGTGTGTGTCTGCACATTATTGTGCTGCCTTTCGGCCTGGGTATTGCTGGGTCTAAGGTGCATCATCAGCCACGGGCAGACTGCACATCCAAGATCACATGCCATCTCATTAACTATAGTTTCCGCCCTCCCGACACATTCTACACTAATCTAAATTGCACACCGTGTGAGGTCAAAACTACAAAAGAAACACACATAAGTACACTTCCTGGCCAGGCAGGAACTGAACAACGCCCAAGTCCCCGGAATAATTATTCACACATCTACGCTGGCCTGGCGTACGCAAGCCCAGCCCACTTTGCGTACATATAAATAGGATAACCACAACGCCACACGTCCCTCTTCTTCCACACTACCTCAAATGATTTGCCCCATCCACCTCGCTTATCACAATGCACAATAAAAAAAAGAAATGGATCCATGAGGTGTACTCCATCCTGGCAATCAACACGGGCTCTAAATTGTGAGCCCTATTGCCCGTCTTCCATGAAAGGGATCCAACACTCCATCTGAATTGTGAGCACTGCTGCCCATAGTGTTTGCTCACACAACAATGATAGCAGGTAAGCAGAGCGGCCTGGGTGCACAGGGCCTCCAATTGAGCATGAAGCGGTGAGAGGGGTGGGGTGCTTCAGCCTAGTTGCGCAGGTCCGAACGAACGATATTGCCATGTGTTATGATGTGATCTTTGACCTCATTCAGTCACATCTCTGTCTCAATTTAAAGACCTGCTGGACTGTACTGTAGGCCTGAGCCAGCGGGCAGCGCTGCCCTACAGACACCTCTTCAGCGCGGTGCTGCGGGAGGGATGGAATGCATCAGTCAGACTGCGCACGTGCGAATAAGCGATATTTTCATGTGTTATGATGTGATCTTTTACCTCATTCAGTTACATCTCTGTCTCATTTTAAAGACCTGCTATACCAGGTAGGCCTGAACCTACGGGCAGCGCTGCCCTACAGACACCTGTTGAGGGCGGTTCTGCAGGAGGGGTGGGGTGCATCACCCTGAGTGCGCACGTGCGAAAAAGCAATGTTGCTGTGCGTAATGAAGTGATCTCTGACCTCATTCAGTCACATTGGTCTAATTTTAAGGACCTGCTGGACCGTACTGTAGGCCTGAGCCAGCGGGCAGCGCTGCCCTACAGACACGTGGCGTTGGCTTTTTAGGACACTGTAGTTAGCTCCTTACTAAGTGTACATGCACACAGGCTCCCGCCACTGCATTACACGCGCACATTATGCTTCTAGCATGCGCTCTGTTCCTTTGTATGTGAACGTTGGCATAACATTATTATTTAACCTTGTGTATTCTCGTGCACTCCAACTCCTCTTTGAACCGCGATTACCACTAACAGTTGGTAGATCGTACTTCAAAAACGAAGGATGCACTCAACTCCTATTTTCTATCAAGCTTGAAATAAACCTTCATTTACCTCCAGACGTTTCCACCATTAAATTATTTCTTCCTTTTCAGACATTCCATTGATTGCCACAAGAAGGGCAGAGCGGGAGCTGACCCAACAATGATGCCCTGGTATTCTGACACCTTCCATCGTGGTATCAACATACCGTCCCCGACCGGAGACCTGGTCTATCGTGCAAACATACCCCGGACTAGGATCTTGTACCAACACGTCGTGGGACACACCAGTGGTGGCAGGTGAGCAGTGAAGCCTTGGTGTGCAAGACCTACAATTGAGCACAGTGTGGGGGAAGGGGTTGGGGTGCAGCACCCTGGGTGCACAGGTGCACGCAAGTGATTTTCCCGTAGCTAATAATGTAGGACTATATTATCAAACAACGGCGATAACATTATCACCACTTTAGCGACAGGAAACTGCCGCTAAAGCGACGATAAGGGGTTGATGAGATGCCCTTGTAAATTCCCATAGAAGCCCAGGTTCACACCAGAACCTGGGCTTCTAAGGGAATTCACAAGGGCATATTATCAACCACTTATCGCCGCTTTAGCTGCAGTTTCCTGCCACTAAAGCGGCGATAATGTTATCGCCCTTCCTTCACAATATGGCCCATAATCTCTAGCCTCATGTATTTAATTTTTAGGACTTGCTGAACCACACTCTTTCTCTCAGACCCCAGCATCCTAGACAAACGGGTGACGGAGGGTAAACACTAAGGGCTGGGTGCAATAGGCCGACGCTCTGTCTCTCCTCCCTCTCTTCTTTTGACTCTCCCTCCCCTTCTCCCTTCCATCCACTCCCCCTCCCTTCCATTCTCACTATGGTCCTTTCATTTGGACTACCTTTCTTTGCCTCTTCCACATAGCACACATATTTATGTTTCCCACGCTGCTTTCACTGGAGTCCAACCCACTTTTTTTTATTATATTGTTCTATTATTTTTTTATTATACTGTTCTATTAAAGTTACGTTTCTATTTATTTCTGTTTTAATAAAGGTTATTTATTCTTTCAAATAAGTAACTGAGTGTATATGTCTTCTTTTTCTGACGACACTTGTCTATTGTTTATTGTGAAAATCATCTGTTTATAGGAGATTTAAAGGACAACATTATTTAATATTAGAGTGCACCTATCAAACATAATTTAACTGACTATTAGACAAATGAAGCCTGGGTAATTGTACAACTGCAAGAGTTTTATGAGTATCACTTTATAACACCATAAGTACTGCCCGTGTGATTACAGAACAAATAAGGCACTGCCTAGGACCACCGAGGCTACAGGGACTGCTGAGGCCCATCATGCATATTTAAATAAAGACCCGGAGTGTGGCGATCCCCGGACTTCAGTTGGCCTCGAACCTCCCGAACAATTAGTAAACAATACCTGGGAAGGTGGCGCTCCCCTAGGCTGCAAAACGTCTCTGTGCCCTTCCGGGCCTAATTTACATGTGCCATTAAGATCCCCAGTCCTACAGAGACCCCGCAATATAATAATTGGATTGGCCACGGAACATTGTTTGTTCTTTTCTCTCCATTTTTACCATCCGCATCCCCTCTATTACAGCGATACGAGGTTTTCCTCCTCTTGCTTCAAGCAGTCGAACAAGTATTTGCTATCACAGGGTGGAAGCCATGCACCACCCTCTAATAGCAAACACAAATGTCCAGCGAATACACACCCCGGGACATTGTATGAGCTGCAACTGAGAGGTCGCCCTCCCTACTACCATGATGCATTTGTTAGTATAAACGCATACTATCACTGCTTACACAAGTGTAGTACAGCGACCAGAATGTAGTGAAGAAGCAGAGGAAGCGCAAAATCTAAAAATATAAATCCTACCTGAAGTTGGATGACAGTTCAATGAGCCGATGACCCTGGCATGAGTAGAAACAGCTGCACGAACAAAATGGGTCTTCTACACTACGCAACCAATTTTGAAATATTGCTGAGTGGTGCCTTCTTTTTGCCTTCTCCCACTCGTCGCCAAATGTATGTAGTGAAGAGGCAGACATCAGTGAATCCAATAAGTAGATTTATTACAAGAAAACAAGACACCTGAAACAACCACCAACAGGAGCAGACAGCAAAGCAACCGTCTAATCCAGCACCGTGTACAAACTCCGCAAGGTTCCCCTCATGACAGCCCTACATTCTAACATTACATACCGAGGACCATATTATCAATGAACGGCATTCAAATTATCGCCATTTTAGCAGCAGGAAACTGCTGCTAAAACGGCGATAATGGGCTTGATAATATGCCATTGAGAATTCCAATAGAAGCCCAAGTTCTCGTGTTAACATGGGCTTCTATTGGAATTCTCTACGGCATATTATTAAACCCATTATCGCCGTTTTAGTGGCAGTTTCCTGCTGCTAAAGCGGCGATAATTTTAACGCCGTTCCTTGATAATATGCCCCTTGGATTCTAGTAGAATTACATACTAACATTCTACTATGACTTACAATGGAATACTACACAGAGCACATGACTTCACAGCAATGAGCTCATAGTTTCATCCACAAGTCTTGACACCGGTAGGGGTAAGACTTTCGCTTCCCACTCCCTATATTGTATAAACGTAAACTAACACTTCTTCCACAAGTATGCTACGGCGCCCAGAGCACATCACTTTACAGCAATGAGCTCACAATTTAGGCTCACTGTTTAATCCCCGAGTCTTCACACCAGTAGGGATGAGTAGTTCGCTTCCCACTCCCTAAATACTATAAACGCATACTAACACTACTTACACACTTATACTAGAGTGGCTAGTATCCTACACCGCCCAGAGCCCATCACTTTACAGCAATCAGCTTGGTTTCATCCCCAAGTCTTCACACCGGTAGGCGTAACTTCTTCGCTTCCCGCTTCCGGTAAACTATCAACACACAGTAGCGGTCAGTAGTTCGCTTCCCACTCCCTATATGGTATAAATGCCTTTGCACATGTATGCTACAAACACCAGACCACATCACTTTACAGCAATGACCTCACGGTTTAGACTCTCAGTTTCATACCCGAGTGTAGCAACATATCATATCACCACCATGCAACTCTGAGCAACACCACACTTTCAGACCGTTAACAGTGATAACTACCTACTGGCGACCGCCAGTAGGTAATCATGAACAAATTACAATAGTTCCTTGATTCTTTTAGCTTTCAAAAATTCTCTCTATTACTGTCTTTCTACTTTTCCATATAAATAGTTTTTTTAATATTCAAGTACACATAGAAGTCAGAAATGCAACGTATTCTATCAACACACTTTCTAGAACATTCTACAAAACGTGGAGGTTAAAAATTCATCAATTTTTTTAAACCTAACGATATTTTTTTTGCAACATTTTCTTGAACATTTAACGGCACGTGCAGGTTAAAAGTTCACGATTGTTTTAAGTTCGAACAGTGCCTTCCAAAGGCAAGTAGCAGGTGTGGTTGAGTTGAGCAAATTTTATCCTATAATATGTACTATAATATGTACGTACAAACTGCCTTTTCTTAACCAATTACAAACATACTTTTCCACAAAACTAACGTGCACCCTACTTTTAAAAAACAATGCTTTTCATCTCCCAATCAGGTACCGTTTTGTATGCGAAAAGAAACTAGTTCCCCATCTTTAAACATATCTCTTATTCTACGAAGGAACTGCATGAGCTACAGACATCTTTCCATACCTTCCAGCCATACCTTCAAAATGCTCGTGTGGATCGTTGGACATAGCTATGTTTTCTGGTGCAAGAGGTATGCAGAACAGAGACGTATTGACTTAGACCTAGGTTTACAAAATGTGGACATTAAATGGTTTGGACAGAGAGGATTGAAGTGGCACCAATAGTTGTCTTTGGTTAAAACCTGTTTGCATCTCCAACACCCTGACCTCATGATTGTGCACTGAGGTGGAAACGACCTAGGCACATTGACTGGGGTAGATTTGGAAATGCTTATGAAGGACACCTTTGGACAATTGATGTTACTTTTGCCTCAAACTGTCTTTGTATATTCCAATATATGCCAAAGACAGAAGTGGAAATGGTCCAAACAATTTTGTCCTCAGATTGAAAAATCTCAGAAGAAAGTCAACAAAGCTGTCTCTGCATACCTCAGAGACCACAAAATGGGGCCCATATACAACAACAACTTATGTTTTGATATGGCAGATATATACAGAAGTGATGGAGTACACTTCACAGATCAGGGAAACCGAGTTCTCCTGAATAACTGAAAGCGGTGATTCCACATTTATATGTAGCTCCAACTAATGAACACAAGGGCTCTTTTTAGAGCCACCCTATAACTTACAACTTAGGCCCCCTATTTTAGGGCCATATAACGCCAGCTGCCGCACCCTCGCCAAAATTTATTCTCCACACAGCTGTGGCGCAGCGGCCAGACCATCTCACTTTGCAGCACAGACCTCTCGCTTCGATCCCCAGCTCTACTCACCCATAGGGGTGAGTAGTTCGCGCTCTACAAATACCATATTGATTTACCTTCGCACTCCCTATACAACACCACCTAAGCACCATACACAAGCTACAATGTTCTAAACAAAAGTTCATCCAAGTACCTATAACTACATGCTGACACTACTTGCACAGATGTGGCACAGTGGCCAGAGCACATGACTTCACAGCATATGACACACAGTTTGGGCTCACGCTTTAATCCCCGACTCCAGCAACAGCTCAGCTTAGCAACATGAGACTCTAGACAATACCTCACATATATTCCGCACCCCAGGATTTTCATACCAGTACGGGTCAGTAGTTTGTTCTAGTAGTTATAAACACATCCGGACACTATTTCAACAACTGTAGTGCAGCGGCCACGGCACATGACTTCACAGCATAAGACACACAATTTGGGCTCACGCTTTAATCCCCGAGTCCTGCACCAGCTCACCTTACCCGCATCAGACTCTACCCAATACCTCACTTACTTTCCATAGCCAACCACTTACACACCGGTAGGGGTAAATACTTTGCTTCTCACCCCCTCTATAGCACACCCTAAACACCACACAGAGGTTACAGTGCTCCTACCCTCTAATTTCCCACTTTTTCCCCCCTTTTTTCACCTTACTCGCTTCAACTGAATCACAAAATGGCGGCCAACACTTCCTAGTTGTAACCGCTCGCACCACTTGCAGCCAATCAGCAACAAGCTCATGCTTGTAACGCCTCAGCCAATCAGAAGGCAGAATTCCAAAATATCGATATCTGTAAATTTCGATATTTTTTAAAAACTACTGAATGGATTTACACCAAATAAACAGAAGTGTGCTTTCTAGACCAAGACCCTTCTCCCTGCCAAATTTGGGGTAATTCCGTTCACCCGTTTGACCTGTAGCCTTGTCTAAAGGTTCCTATGGAAATTAACATTGAAAAAACACGTTTTGGGACCCCCCTTTTTTCTCGGCCCCCCCTTCACGAATCACCCCCAAACTTTCAACATAGGAGCTGATCTCAACAAAAAATTAGTTTTGAAAATTTCACGAAGATTCGTCAATCGGTGTCAAAGTTATTAGGAATAGAATGTTGCCATTTTCCTATGTGACTAGGTCCTAACTATAACTGCCTACTGGTGACCGCCAGTACATAATATATATATATATATATATATCTTTCTTCTCCACAACGGTTTCCTTGCACCGGGATATGCAGCGCTCAATACGGGTGTGGTACCCTGCGGCAGAACCACGCCGCTCAATATTTTCGCACAATCCTTCCAGCCAGAAGGAAAAATGGGACACACTCCCATAGTTATATGCAATAATGATTTTATTCTTTTACTCCTTCAATCGGAGGGATAGCGAGGTGATCTATGCATTTCAGTATTCCAGATACCTTGTTCACAATCAACTGACCGCTTGTCACCGCCCAGTACAAATATTCAGACAACCATTACATAATTTCCTGTTTGGTAATCAAGCGTCCATGTGCATTGTGGGTGATGTAGTTTTTTGTGAATGATTATCTTTTTTACAAAAGTGGAATAAAGTTACTGTGACTACCTAATCCTAAATATACAGTTTTTTTTAAATGCTACATTTGTAGAGGAGACAGAGTCAAAGAGTAACATTTTCATTTCATCCTCGTTGTTATCACACCCTTATTACATCCCTCCAGTGGGACTTGGAGTTTCTTCTTTTCCACATTACATCTATCCCTTCAGTGGGATATGGGTGCATACACTCCTTAGGACTCAATTCGAACTATATTCTCCCCTTTGTTTCAATGTTTACTTATTTTATTTTTCTTTTCTTTCCTTTTCTTTAATTAATTCCTTTGATGTTATTGAGAAGCTACTGTTTTCCATTTTTTATAAATGAATATATAACTCTTCTGATTGATTTAGGCCATGAGGACTTAATGTTCACAGATTTAAGATGTGGCGCGATTCTTTTTGCCCAACAGTTTTTCTCTGTCCCCTCCACGTTCTTTCTTAGGGACTGTTTCAATGCCATGGAACTTAAGTTGTTTCCTGTCACTCTGGTGATGCTGCTCCATGTACTTGGCCACTGCGTTTGCCCTATCCTAGTGTATAGTTGCCCTGACGCGTTCCATTACACGTTTTTTCAACTCACTGATGGTACTTCCTGCATACATCAAGGGACATGGGCATTCCAACACATATACTGTGCATTGTGTTTTAAATGTGATTAGTTGTTGTATTTCCCACACTTTATTGTTGGCCATTCTGACTTCTTTTGTTCGTTTGGCAATTTGACAAACTTTACATGCATGACATTTCAAAAATCCTTTCAACCATGAGTCCTCCTTTTTCTTTTCTGTGAAGTGACTGTGGATTAAATGATCCTTCAAGTTCTTTGCTCTCCGATAGTTTATTGTTGGGTGCTTCCCTACTATTTTGCTCACAGTGCTGTCTAGTTGTAAAATTTTAAAATTTCTTCTCAGAATCTTGGTGATTTGTTTGCTTTCCTGTACGTAATCTGTTATTAACCTAATTGGTTCAGGGTCATCCTTCTTCTCCTTATGCTTCTGCACTAGACATTCTTCTTGTGATTGTTCATTTGTTCTGTTCCAGCATTTTTTGATAGTGCCTGTATTGTATTTTCTTCTTCTGAATCTTTCTGATGTTGCTGCGCTATGTTTCTGCCATTCCTCTTCCTCACTACAGATTCTTAGAATTCTGGGGAATTCTCGCTATGGGATGCTGGAGTTGAGTGATTGTTTATGGAAACTGGATGCTTCTAGGGTCGCATTAGTTGCTGTGTTCTTCCTATGTAACGTCGTATAGATTTGGTTATCCTTGATATAGATCTCTGTATCCAGGAATACTACTCATTGATTACTTATCTCATAAGTAAATTAGAGATCTGTAGTACTACTGTTGATAATTACAAAGTATTCCTGAAATTCCGACGTGGTACCATCCCAAATGATGAATAAATCATCAATGAATCATGTCCAGCTGATGATTTTGTTCATAATGCAATCATTTCATGTATTCCATGCTACTTCTTTTTCCCACCATCCCATTGATAGGCAGGCATAGCTGGACTAAAGGAGAATCCCATTGCAGTCCCATTATTTTGGCGGTATACCTCTTCACCAAATAGGAAAATATTTCTAGTCAGGCAAATTGAGATCATGTCTAGGAGCATCTGATTGTGGTCACTATATTGTATATTCCTCTTCTGTAAGAAAAAGTTGCATGCTTTTAGACCCATATCATTCCCGATGTTTGTATATAGGGATATGGCATCCATAGTTATCAGCTGATAAGTTTCTTGCCATGGTGTATTTTGAAGTCGCCTCAATAAAGCACTAGTGTCCTGTATGTAGGAGCTCAGTTGTACCTCATAAGGCATTAAAAAGTAATCTATATAATTCACAATTGGCTCCAATAACGATCCCTTTGCAGATAAAATAGGTCGACCTGGTGGCTTTTGTTGGTCCTTGTGTAGCTTAGGTATCCATAGTTATCAGCTGATAAGTTTCTTGCCATGGTGTATTTTGAAGTCGCCTCAATAAAGCACTAGTGTCCTGTATGTAGGAGCTCAGTTGTACCTCATAAGGCATTAAAAAGTAATCTATATAATTCACAATTGGCTCCAATAACGATCCCTTTGCAGATAAAATAGGTCGACCTGGTGGCTTTTGTTGGTCCTTGTGTAGCTTAGGTAAGAAAAAAATAGTAGCTGGCACTGGGTAACTTACCGTTAGATAGTTACGTTCTTCCTCATCAATTAGGCTGTTAGACATCCATTCCAGAAGTTTTTCATCCAGATTTCTCTTCATTTCCACAGTTTGATTAATTTTACATTTTTCATAGTATTTGGTTTCTCTTAACTGCCGATGTGCTTCCACGACATATGCCGCTCGGTCCCAAATCACTATGTTGCCGCCTTTGTCGGCTGTTTTTATTTCAATCTGGTTATCTGATGTTAATTTCAACAGCGCTTCCCTTTCTTGATTTGTTTGTCGTCCTTATATTTGGAACCTTTCCGTTTATAAAGATCTTGGATGACAGCCTCTTGAAATAGGTCCACTTTTTCCCCGGTGTTGAGGATAAAACTTGGATTTGGATTTTTTGCCACTTAGCCTGCTCCTGTTTGTGTGCATGCCGTCCCCAGTGAGATTTCATCATCTTCCTCTGTGTCTAGATTTAATAATGTTAAAAAATCTTCCGTATCCTTGACCAATAAGGTGGTTGTTGGTTCTTCTGATATCTCAGTTCTCTTCTTTCCCTGATTTTCCGTGAAGAACTTTGCCAACTTAATTTTTCGGATATACAAAACTGTTGCATCAAAAAGAATCGCGCCACATCTTAAATCTGCGAACATTAAGTCCTCATTGCCTAAATCAATCAGAAGGATTATATATTCATTTATAAAAAATGGAAAACAGTAGCTTTTCAATAACATCAAAGGAATTAATTAAAGAAAAGGAAAGAAAAGAAAAATAAAATAAGTAAACATTGAGACAAAGGGGCGAATATAGATCGAATTAAGTCCTGAAGAGTGTATGCACCCATATCCCACTGAAGAGGTAGATGTAATGTGGAAAAGAAGAAACTCCAAGTCCCACTGGACGGATGTAATAAGGGTGTGATAACAACGAGGATGAAATGAAAATGGGACTCTGACTCTGTCTCCTCTACAAATGTAGCATTAAAAAAATGCTTTTTAAAACACTAGAGGGCACTGTATATTTAGGATTAGGTAGTCACAGTAACTTTATTCCACCTTTGTAAAAATGATAATCATTCATGAAAAACTACATCACCCACAATGCACATGGACGCTTGATTCACCAAACAGGAAATGATGTAATGGTTGTTTGAATATTTGTACTGGGCGGTGGCAAGCGGTCAGTTGATCGCGAACAAGGTATCTGGAATATTGAAACGCGTAGATCACCTCGCTATCCCTGCAATTGAAGGAGTGAAAGAATAAAATCATTATTGCATAAAACTATGGGAGTGTGTCCCGTTTTTCCTTCTGGCTGGAAGGATTGTGCGAAAATATATACAGATAGATAGATAGATAGATAGATAGATAGATATAGATAGATAGATATAGATAGATAGATATAGATAGATAGATATAGATAGATAGATATAGATAGATAGATATAGATAGATAGATAGATAGATAGATAGATATAGATAGATAGATAGATAGATAGATAGATAGATAGATATAGATAGATAGATAGATAGATAGATAGATAGATAGATAGATAGATAGATAGATAGATAGATATAGATAGATAGATAGATAGATAGATAGATAGATAGATAGATAGATAGATAGATAGATAGATAGATAGATAGATAGATATAGATAGATATAGATAGATATATGAAATCCAATCCCAAATGATGCACCTACCACAGGTTATTACCCAGGGTTTAGA
Organism: Triturus cristatus; assembly: GCF_964204655.1. Taxonomy (NCBI): domain Eukaryota; kingdom Metazoa; phylum Chordata; class Amphibia; order Caudata; family Salamandridae; genus Triturus; species Triturus cristatus. The sequence continues at coordinate 506,029,217 of NC_140587.1, forward strand.
CTCATACATCATGACCCACCCCGGATCTCATCTAAATAAACTTGAGCCTGCACTTCTGAAAAATAGCTTTGAACACAACTTTCAATTTGGCAGGATTCTGAAGATACACTTTGGCACCTAGTTTCTGAAAAAGAGAGAACAGTTGTCTCAGGCGCCATCTCCTCTCCACTGTAGGATGGGCAAAATCAGGTCGTGCAAAGAAGGAGACCTCCTCGAACTCTCTTTTTGAGTACGGGCGGGCCAAATCATAGATGCACTGCCTCAATAAAAAATTACCCAAGTACACTAGAACTAGGCAGCATGGCCTAAATATTGTTTCTTGAGGGTTAAGGGAAATCGATGTGCCCTCTGGATTTCTTTCTCCCACTCCTAGTCTACAAGTTCGTGAAAGGCACCCTTCAATAGTCTGTCTATGTAGCCTCTGGGATCGGCTCATTCGATGTCTTCTGGGGTTCCCAATAATCTCAGGTTGTTTCTCCTCTGCCTCTTCTCTTGCTCTCTCAAACTTCCATACCAGGTCCGAGAGCTTAGGGTCCTGAGTGGTGCACGGAGCTTTCAATTGTGCTAACTCAGATTCAAGAGTTTCAGTGCGCACCTCCACCATAGTCATTCTCTCTGAGATCTCAGAACAGGTTTTGTTGATCTTTCTAACGGCACCCTGTAGTGTCTTTGAAGCTTGGCGAGCCTGACGATTGTCATTCCGGACCTCCTCCTGCATCTGTATGATGGTAGCCAGGATAACGGTAGGAGAGGGTTTGCTCGAGCCGTTGATTGCAGGTCCTGTTAAATCTTCTGTTGGACATGTAGTGTCCCCAGTTTTTAGCTCTTCCATTCTCTTTCCTTGCAGGTCTATTAGTTGTATTGATAAATAATCCCATCTCAGCCTGGGGGCATCTTTCGGAGGATAGCATTCCTGTCGTGAGCCCAAGTTCTTACTGCTCGTCGTCTGTTTCTTTGACAGGCTCAGAGTTTTCCTCTTTGCCATCCCTCCACCAGACCGACTCTTCTGTCTATTATGCAAAATAGACTCGTCTAGGGAACTACTACTGGTTGCACGAGATAGTGTGGGAGATGAAGATTCTAATTCTGGCATTGAAGAGTCAGGATCATCAGTTAGAGAAAAGAATTTCTCGCCACCCCTGTGGGATATGGGGAGGCTATCGGATTCAGAGCCACAAGAGAGCAATGGCTTAGCAGGGTAAGGTTTGCCTTGCCTATACCAGAGAGGTCTTCGCTCACCCCTAATTCAGGCTTCTCAGCACTTGTGGGCTTAGTCGCTAGCTGTTCAATAAGTGGTTATGATGGAGCGGGAAAAATAAAAAAAATTTGTATACCCAATCCATTTATATAAGTTTATATTAAAACGACTGATAAATAATTCTAATAATTAATTATTTGATGTGATGAAACTAACCAACCTTAAGTCATCAAGAGAATACACGTGGTAATGCATTGGCATGGCTAAAATAATAAGTGAACTAAATTTGTACGCATATTAAATTTAAATGTTTAGCTTATGCATTGTTAATGTGATTTGCGCTTAAATAAACACGCATTAATGGCTTTAAATGTTGCATATGGCTAGATAAATGCACGCACATATGGGTATTAGAAAGGGATTAACACTGTTTTATTCATTTCCATGTATTAATTATGATTTGTGTTTCCTTTGCTTAAGTTGACTATTCTGGCCTACCCAAAACATGGCCGTCGGTTGAAGCCTAACTAAAGTACATTAATTTCATCATTTGAACAATGGAGGGAGGTGCCTGCACTGACTTCATTCGTGTCCTTTGTGTGACCTGATAAAGACTACTCTGGGCGAGATGCCAATGTCCCTGAACATGACGAAAGTGTTGCCATTTGTGAACCAAAAGCCACCTTTCACAAAAGACTGATACTTTCTTGACCGGGAACATCCTTTCCCATGCGCCTAGTTTATTCATCATCCATATGGGAATATTTAAATATGTTTCTTAATGTATTTGGATGTGACTGAATTCAGCCAATCAGGAGCCTAGAAATAAAGAAAATGTAACTTTCATATGTAAATTCTGGTATAAATATTAGTGGTCTAGAGAGGGAAATAAGGTCATCACCCTGAGAGCTTGAGACGCGCTCTGATCGATGCTACTCTATGCAACATCCCATGCTGACAGCACAGGACGGGACGTTAGAATACTGATGATCATTCTAAGGACTGATGCTGACTTAGAAAACGACAATTAGCCAGAATAGGTAAATATGACAAACGATAATATGGCATTGTTAGGTTTTAACTTGCAAATTAATTAGATAAAGAATTTGATTTTTTTAAGAATTGTGTCGGGTGATTATTTCTTGTGATGTTTATTGATTCAATATGAGAGTTAAAGTGTGTTTCATCAAATTCCAAATCAACTAAAAATGATCTATCAGACCTCTTTCGGATGGAGGAATTGTTAGCGTAAGTCAATGGATGTGTTTTTCTTCTATCCGAAGTGAATAGCTGCAGTTCAGGATCTGGATAACTATCTTTCTCCTCTGTAAGGCACGGATAGTTTGATTAATTGAATGAATGTTGGTGTTATGGGCCCCACCAGCGTGTGATGTGTGTATGTGAGTGTGACTGCGGAATCATTCCGTCCGTGGAAGCAGGAGGAGATTTTGCGTTCTGATCTGCACCAGTTTTCTTGGTAGCAGTATGATGGTTTTTATTGTTTTGGTTTGATGATTTTGGCATGTATATAGCTTATCGATTATTGATTAGTATTGATGTATGTACTAACACTATATGTTGAAGTCGTCTTGAGTTTTATGTGGTCTGTACGACTTCTGGGAGGTAAGAAGTCGGTGACAGTTCCGTAGTAGGGCAGAGGTAAGCGCTGCTCTAGGGAAAGACGGAATTGTGGTTGCCCGTAGGTACAAGGGAAAGAATGTGTGACAATTGAAGTTGCGCGTCACATTGTCTGGGGTCGATTCGGTCACATCGTTGTGTGTTGCCATTAGAGACATTTTCTGGGTGCAAGAAGTACGTATGATAGCAAATGGGATACCTGTGAAATTTTGGTCTTAGGTACCAGGAAACCAAATGGTATGCCAATAACGCTTATCACTGAAAAAGTAGCAGGTGTTCTCTGAGCTTGTAAGAAGGACAAAGTAGAGGTAAGCGCTGCTTTGTTAACGTATGTTATAATTCTGTAGAAGGACAGAATGTTCGCTGTTCTCGGGAAGGCAGGATTCTGTGTGAATGAACAGTATTTTCCTTGTGTGAAAGTGCGTGAATGAAATAGCATTCGGATTGATTGTAGAACTTTGGTTTTATTTCTCAGGAGCATTGCGTTTCCACCTATGTGTTTTAAATCCGAAGAAAGCAGTTAATTGATGCTTGATAGAAGGGTGAAGTAGAGGGATGTGCTACTTTTCTAACGTATGTAATTATTCTGTAGTAGGGCAGAGATAAGCGCTGCTCTCGGGAAGCAGAATCCTCGTGGGAAAGGTCTTTTGCTATTCTGTGGTTAGCGGAGCAGACAATGGAGATGTTTGTACGTTGTAACTAACAAGTATTGTAAAATTGAAACAAAAGTCTACCGAGTAGTTTTGTAAAGGAGGGGTAGACTGGAGACAGGAGTCAGGAGCAGCTGCAGCGACTGTTGACGTCAGTAAGACCGCGCTGGGATTGGACAGCTAGTCGGTGATGTAGACACCCCAGGATTGGTGCGTTAGTGTGGGTCGCGCAGGGATTGGAGATTGTGACAGCGACGTAAACACTCCAGGATTGGTGTGTTGGTGTGAGTCGCGCAAGGATTGGAGAACGTGACAGTGACATAGAGACACTAGGATTGGTGCGCGAGTAAGAGTCGCGTTGCTATTGGACTAGAGATCGTACCGAGCAGGAAAGACTAAAAGGGTTTACGAAAGAAGGGAGAATGTATTATCATTCACCTGAAAAGAAGAAAAAATTGCTATTTGGAAAAATGAAAAGTTGGTTTGTGAAAGACAAAAAGATCGTGACTAGGGAAGGACAGTTACTTCCCCCAGCGAAAACCCCTGCATCCTTTATGGTTGCGAAATATGGGTACCATACTTGCATTTGGTTAGATAACTGGGCAAAATATACAAAGGAAGACAGAGTTCTAGCGTTTCCAGAGGAGGGGTCCTTTAATTTGGCAATATTGAGGAACTTACGCGAGAGAATGATGAGCTTAGATCCGCGACCTAGGCCTACGCAGTTTGAGGAATTGACAGAGTGGGAAGACGAGATGCATGAGCGAGAGAAACAGAGAAATGGCACCAGGTGCCGGTACATGTTTGGACGGCCAAACGATCGTGAAAGTCATAGTGATCGAATGAGAAGGTGGCGAGATGCTAGTATGACTGAAGGACTGTTTCCCGTTAGAACTGAAGGGGAAAGTGAAGGGAGAAAATGCCTAGAAAAGAGAAATCATGTAGAGATTCGGAGGTATGGGGCCAATGAGACAGATGATGATGTCCTAGATGATACGTTTTACAAAAATCCACCTCCCTACAGGCAGGAACCAGAAACGCCAAACTCGGGCACACCAGTAAGGGAAACCCTGAGAATCATTAAAACAGAAGTTGTGACCCCAGAAGTAAAAAGAAGAAATTCTCTTAAGGAAAGGGGAAAAGAAAATAGAGCTAAGAGTGAAAATTCCAAGGAACTGGCACAAACCACATTAGAGCTAACAGAGAAAATAAGAGAATTGACGAAAAATCTGGAAGCAGTCACAGTCCCTGTGACCATAGGTCCAGTTATGCCTATTTTTGAGAAGCAGAAAGACAGTGAGCACGGATTAACAGTCCCATATGTGAATCCAAGACAGGCAGAACAGCCCCTGATGAGAGCGAGAGAAAGTTCCTGGGAACATACTATGGGTAAAGGTGAATTACATGTGTCAAAGAATCCATTTTATTGTCCAGACACTGTAGAGAGAAGCAGAATGGTAGAAGGATCGACGTTAGAACCACAGCGACTGACAGAACCAGGAAATGTAGAGAAGTCAGTGAGCATAACTACTGAAGACTTAAATGACTGGTTAAAAGTTTTGCAGGATAAAGAAAAGGAATCTCATACCGTTGACGTAGCAAGATTACGGATGATGTTAGAAGAGTTGATTGTAGGGACTATCCCCACAGAGAAACTGAAAAATTTCCAAGATGAGGAACTGCTGTTCCTCTGTAAAAGCATCACTTGGAGAGCCAAGAATTTCCATGACAAACTAGCGGAAATAGCGAGTGAAATGGGAATTGACATGGACAAGGTAAAGGCTTTACAGAAACCATACCGAGTGGACTTCACAGAAAAAGACATTGAGAATCTGAACGCTGCAGGGCGAATAGGGCAGATCAGGGACATAATCTCGGTGTTAAGGAAATGGGGAGATGTGGACAAATGGAAGAGCAGGTGGTATAGGAAACGGGATGACCCTTCAGACAGAACATATTCAGCATTTCCAGTGAGGGAAAAAGAGAAGGTGGTGATGGAGTTCCCTATGAGAGAAATTCCAGGAGGGGGATATGTACATGTCCCCTGGACCAGACAGGATATCTTGTCATTTACCAATGACTTCCCTCGACTACGGGAAAAGCCGGTCGAGTGGTATAGACAAGTAGACAGACTTGTGAAATTGTCAAAAGTGCTGTGGATCGACTTGAATAGTCTGTTCGATATAATTGTACCAGCAGACTTGTGGGCAGAATGTAAGATAGTCATAGATTGGCCCACCAAAGAATACCCAAGAGATCCCAAAACAGGAGCCCCAGACCCCGAGGTTATGAAAAAGTATGAACAGGTTATGGCATTCCTGAAAAACAAAGTACCTCCAAAAGAGACAGATTGGGTTAAAATAGATCGAACACATCAGGAAGCAAAGGAGTCAGTCCACGCCTATTATGAGAGGCTAATTTTGGCCTTCAAACAGTTTAGTGGGGATGACAGTCTGGGAGAAAAAGACCTGAGTCATTTTGTGTACAGATTTGTGTATGGTCTGCGTCCCGAGATTGGGGACATGATCAAGCAGCATACAGTGGACTGGCAGAGCAAAAAGATTGATGAAATCCTGAGATATGCTAAATATTTTAGTGATGAGATTGAGGCAAAGCAAAGAAAGCTGAAAGAAAAAGCAATGTGGGCACAAGTGAAAGTTGCACAAAGACAGGAAGCTCAGTTGGTCGAGCAGGCAAGCAACTCAGGAAATAAATCAAGATTTGGCCCAGGAAAGGGGAAGGGTAACATAGAGTAGGCGAAGAAAAAGTTTCCCTGTCACAATTGCGGAAGATTAGGGCACTGGAAATCCGAGTGTAAATATCCACCAAGTACTAATAATGAAAATCCATCATTGAATCCACAGGTGCAGTGTGAGGAGAGTGGCCCACCGCTGCAACAGCAGAAGGCTGTTAGTCCACAGAATCAGGTGCCGAAACCGCCTTTACCACAGAGCCGAAGGGTGCAAAGATATAACAAGGAAGCGGGATTCTACAATGAAGAACAGGTAAACAAACCGACTCGCGCGAGTGCTGTATCACAATATTGGCTGCAAAATGATGAAAGTGAGCCAGAGGAGTTTTATTGACGGTGCCGAAAAGAGGAAGCAGAGTGCGTACTTGGCGCATCTCTTGAAATAGATCAGACTGGACCATTTGTAGATGGGAAAGTTTATGACGAGAACATTACTTTTCTAGTAGACACTGGAGCTACACGATCTACAGTCAGATAAGCAGATGTGAAGAATCTTCCTCTTTCGGATGAAACAATCCAAGTAGTTAGTGTATCGAATACACAGATTAGAACGTACCTTACTGAACCGGTAAAGGTCAGAATAGGTACATTTTCAGACATGCACCGATTTGTGGTGTGTGACACTAGTCCTGTGAATTTATTAGGTAGAGACTTGTTGTGCAAAATGAATTGCACCATATTCTGTACACCAGACGGAATAGCTTTTGAAACACCAGATGAAGATGTTCTGTACAAAATGACCATAGCTAACCGAGAGTGTGAGGTTGCTGGAACCTATGCAGTATTCAATCCAGACGAATTGCCCCCAGAGCTAAAACAGACAGTTAAAGCAGCAGTCTGGGATTTCACTGGAGAAGATGTAGGCCTGATGAGAAATGTAGACCCAGTGAGAATAGCTGTAAAGGAAGGAGCAGTTTACCCGAATATCCCACAATACAAGCTGACACCTGAAATAATAGCAGGAGTAACCCCGTTGATTGAGAAAATGATCCAGCAAGGGGTGTTGAGGGAGATAATGAGCAGCCCATGTAATTCGCCTATAATGGGACTGAAAAAGCCAAGTGGGAAATTCAGGATTGTACAAGATTTGAGAAAAATTAACAAGATTGTTGTGTCATGTTGTCCCATTGTTCCAAATCCCTCAGTAATTTTGTATCAGATCCCACATGATGCAGAATGGTACACAGTAATTGATTTGTGTCATGCTTTCTTTTCCATTCCGTTGCATCATGACAGCCAGCCGCTTTTTGCATTTCGGTTTGGAAACCGTATTTTGGCATGGTGCCGAATCCCACAGGGGTACACAGAGAGCCCCTCCATCTTTAATCAGTTGTTAAAGAAATCTCTGGAAAGCCTGACCATGCCTGAGAGTTCAGTCTTAGTCCAGTATATTGACGACTTGTTGGTAGCGTCAAAGACACGTGAGGCCTGTGAAACAGACACTATAGCTTTGTTAAATCATTTGGCAGATGGAGGACTGAAGGTATCTCCAACAAAATTGCAATACTGTCAAAAAGAAATGACATACTTGGGTCATAATATCGAAAAGGGCCTGAGAAAAGTAACCATAGACAGAATCAGAATCATTAGAGGAATGAGAGCTCCAATGACCCAAAGAGAGGTGAGAATGTTCCTAGGCATGGTTGGTTACTTTCGTCAGTGGATAAGTAATTTTTCCCTGTTTGCCAAGCCTTTGTTGAAACTGACAAAAAGTGAGGTAAAAGACCCCCTTGAACTGAACAAAGAAGAATTGGCAGCTTTTAAACAGTTGAAGAACAGTCTGTGTGAGGCCCCAGCACTGGGTATGCCAGACTATGAGAAGGAGTTTGAGTTATACTGTAGTGAGCGGAACGGATGCGCACTTTCAGTGTCAATACAGAAACATGGAAGACAAAGGAGACCAGTGGCCTATTTCTCATCAATGTTAGATCCAGTGGCGGTAGGTCTGCCTGGATGTCTGAAAGCCGTTGCGGCTACATGTCGAAGTCTGGAGCAGAGTGAGGGAATTGTGATGGGATATCCAGTAAGAGTGTTTGTACCTCATAGTGTGGCAATCCTTTTAACAAGGAGCCGAACACAGTTCATGTCACATAGTCGGCTGACTAAGTATGAAAAGGTCATTCTAGGTGCAAACAATGTGAGTTTGGAAAGATGTGTGAATGTGAATCCAGCTACACTTTTACCTGATGCAGAAAGAGTGGAAATAAGAGAAGAAGCTGATCATGATTGTCTGGATGTGCTTGACTATTGCACAAAACCTTGACCTGATATAAGAGATCTGCCACTGCCAGTGAGTGATCATGTGTTATTTGTGGATGGATCCTGTTTAAGAACGGATGAAGGAGTGTTGAGCGCAGCTTATGCAGTCTGCACAGTTTCAGGAGTTGTAGAAGCATCACCCTTGAAAGGAGTTAGATCCGCTCAAGTAGCAGAAATAGTGGCATTAACCAAGGCATGCAAGATTGGGAGAAATGCGAGAGTGACTGTGATAACTGACATCCAGTATGGCTTCGGAGTTGTCCATGATTTTGGCCAACTATGGCTGCAAAGAGGTTTCCTGACCTCAAGTGGAACTCCCATAAGGAATGCAGAAGTGGTTGGGAAATTGCTTGAGGCAATACAAATGCCCAAAGAATTGGCTGTGGTAAAGTGTGCTGCACATGGACAGGGAAGTGATTACATTACTACCGGGAACCGATTTGCAAATGACATGGCTCAGTATTGTGCCCAAAACAATTATTCAATTAATCGGTCAAAAGAAAAGGAAATGTCATCTTGCTCCATAAGGTTTACTAACGTTATGGGAACATGGGAAGAAGTGAGGCAGTTGCAGGATGAAGCAGTAGATGAAGAAATGAGGCAGTGGATAAAAGCAGGTTGTGCACCCAGGAAAAAAGGATCATGTGTGGGTCTATCGGGATGGAAGACCAGTAATGCCTGATAGCATGATGTCAACCATGGCACGGATGTATCATGGCCAGGGACATCTGGGAAGGGATGCCATGATAAGAGCTTTTAAGCAGACCTGGTATAATCCAAAATTTAGGTTGATTGCAGAAAGTCTCTGTCAGAGATGCCTGACATGTCAGCAGTACAACCCTGGAAGAAAAACTGTGGTGAGTCTAGGCACAATAGGTCGGGAGGGAGGACCTTTCACCAGAATGCAAGTAGACTTCATTGAAATGCCTGCTTTTAACAAACTGAGGTATGTCCTGGTGGTAGTTTGTCTGTTCTCTAGGTGGGTGGAAGCTTATCCAACCAGAAGAAATGATGGGATCACAGTGGCCAAACTATTGTTGAGGGAATTCATCCCAAGGTACGAGTTCCCAGTGACCATTGAATCAGACAGAGGAGGACATTTCTACAATGAGATCATGAAATTAATCTGTGAAGCATTGGGTGTACAACAGAAACTGCATTGTGCTTACCGACCAGAGGCTTCTGGTGTGGTTGAACAAATGAATGGTACTATCAAAAATAGAATAGGTAAAATGTGCTTAGCCACAGGTTTGAAATGGCCTGATGTCTTGCCTCTGGTTTTGATGACCATTAGGTCTACTCCAGACAGAACTACAGGTTTAAGTCCACACGAAATCATCATGGGACGCGCCATGAGACATGTGTTTGTACCAGTCAACAAGCTGATGACTATAACTGATGACGTGATTTTGGATTACTGTAAAGGCCTGGCTGACGCAGTTCATTCTGTGTTTCACCAGGTTGGAGCGGATGCCACCACACTTGAAAAGAAACCAGCCCATGATCTAAGCCCAGGAGATTGGGTGAGGATAAAGGTCCACAGAAGAAGAAATTGCCTGGTTCCAAGGTGGGGAAGGCCAAGACAGGTCATCTTGACCACAACAACTGCTGTGAAGTGTACTGGACTGAAAAACTGGATACATGCAAGTCACACTCTGAGAGTTCCAAATCCAGCAGACGGCATTGGAAAAGAATACTTTGACGAATCAGAATCAAGTGATGAGTCAATTAATGAGAATATAAATTCAAAAGAAAATCCTGAAAGGGGGTAAAATGAGCCAAGACTAGTTCAAACCCCTAGAGGAGAAATTCTAAGAAAAAGATTGCAGATTTCCGATGGTTCAGATTCTGGAGATGAGCAAAACGCTAATGGTGAACACAGAAAAAAGAAAAGAAAAGAACATCCAGTCAGAAGTAACTCTTACACCAGATGAGGGAATAGAAGAAATTCCACCTGAGGAGATACTGGAAAATATCCCAGATGAGAGAATAGGAGAAATTCCACCTGAGAAAATACTGGAAGAAGAAGAAGGGACAGTCACAGAAAGAGAGGGACAGATTGCGGAAAACCCCCGAGGAGGTGTAGGGAACTGCAACACCCAGCTAGGTGAAGGGACAAATAGTCAGCAGGAAAATTGCGTGCCGGAGATCCGAGGAGGGACAGAAGTAGGGCAAACTCAAGAGGTGGAAAAGGAGACTTCTGAAAAGGAAAAATCAAATGAGACAGAATCTGAGGACAGTGAAACCGAAATACCAGAGGGTCGAGTTCTGAGAAAGAGAACTTGGATTGAGGAAAGAAACAGCAAACCAAGAAGAAATGCTAAAGGTGATCTTTGGCCAAACAAAATTAAGAAGCTGAGATATCGATTGATACGAGCTAAACCCTCAGAGGCTGAACAATTGAATGAAGTAACCAGTCAGCATCCAGAGAAAGAGGGAGAAACAGAAGTATCAGAAGCAAATAAACGAACAAGGAAACCAAACCAGAAGTATAAGTCACCTGAATGGACCTACGTGGCACTGCCTGAACAAAGGGAAGAAACAGAAGAGGCAGATAGTCAAGGAAATCCAGAGGAGACTTGGCTGAGATTTATAAAAGAAGAAGAAACAGGAGAGATCCTGAGAGTTATCTTATCCGACATTGGAGAAGAAGCGGAAGATCAGGAAATCCTGCATGTGGATGACGAAAAAGAAGTGAAAAACGACGAAAGGCCGAGCTGAGTAAAAGAAATCGATCCTTGTAGGAATACACAGGATTGAATAAGAATATTGAAATAGTTGAATCACCTGATAAGATCTTAAATCTTGTAGGAAAGCTACAAGAGGAGGAGTAGAAGAGGCTGAGTCAAAAGACACGGTTATTTTAACAAGATGGCTAACATAGATGATAACAAGAATAAATGTACCTTCATGAGAAGATGGTGCAAGACATGCTGCTGTTGCACAGGACTATTAATGCTTCTTTGGAGCGTACTCGCTCTTTTGATCTCTTTCAAAGTAACTTTAGATACACTAGCAGGGCATACTGAAAATATGACTAATATAGTAAAGAACTCACAAAAAGTAATACCGGTTAGAACAGGCACAGAACATGTACATCAAGATAGGTCAATAACTGATTTTTCTAGTAATGTGTTTTCAAAATTACTGTATGAATATGTAAAAACAATGGACGTAAGGGATTGCTACGTATGTATGCAATTACCTGCATCTGTTTCTGAAGGGGTGACTTAACATCACCTCCCAGCAACTTATGGAATAACATGTAGCGTTTTAACTAGTATATTTTATCAAGTAGGAAAACTAGAGTATAATTTGTCTAATATAGATAATATTCTTGGACGATTGCCCATGAATAAAGAATTAAATCCAGCAAAAGATGCTAATGTGTTAGGAGAAATTTTTATAGAAACTAAAAGACTAACCCTAGATTATATTTTTAAGAACAATTTAACTTGCAGTTTGAAAACAGAAGAGAAAACATTCTTAGATATGGTTGAAGAGAGGAGATTGAAAATACACAAGAATGCAGAGGGACATAAAGAAGGGGAAAACATTTGGGAAATAGATGGGAAAAAGGAGACACCGGGTGGAGGAAAACCGACAATAGCTATAGACTCACCCCAGAAAGGCAAATTATGCATCATGAGGGAAAGATCCCAATATGATTATATCTATATAGGGACAAGTGAGTGTCATGATACCTATTTCATTGCATCCGGATGGGGATTTAGAGGTGGAGAAGATCCAGTTTTCCCTGGACTGTATTATATTTGTGGGAACAAGGCTTACTACAGGTTGCCTGACCATTGGTATGGCACATGCTATGTTGGCCTGGTCTTTCCAAAGATCTTTCACATGGATATAGTAGAAAATAGTGGACTAAATAACCTACTAATGCGTAGCAGAAGAGAGACCTGGTTAGAAATTGTAGGTGATATTTTTGGAGCCTTGATACCAGCAGTGGGAATATCTTGGAATGCAAATAGTATTCGGAAATTGTCAACCATAGTGGATCGCTTGTCAACAAGCACCGCTGGAGGTTTCCTTTTGGTGAACACAGAAATGGTTGCTATGCGTGCTATGATGATGCAAAATCGACTTGCCCTTGATATTTTATTGGCAAAAGAGGGTGGAGTCTGTGGAATGCTGAAAGTTCAACATTGTTGCACTTACATTCCTGATGAAAGCAAAGATCTAAAAGTGTATATCAAGAATATTACTGAATTGCATGATGAAATAAAACCACTGGAGGCTGAAAATATTTGGACTAGAATTAGTAATAAGATGGCTGCCATTAAAACTTTCTTAGGTAAATTAGGTAGTACTATAATTGGGAAAATATTATTTCCATTAACCTGTGTGATTTTTGTATTATTGATACTTAGACTAGGATGTATGTGTTGTAGATATAGAAGAAATAAAAAGAAAGCAAAACGTGAAATTTACAAAAAGAGAGAAAAGAAACCAGAAAAAGATTTTTATGAAATAGAAATGGAAGAATGGAAGGAGAGTATGTATGACAAAACTAAAAGAGACGATGAAAGAGAAACAGAATTTTAATTGAGCAAGAAGACATTTCAAATTTCTATAAAAGGGGAAATAAATTGAAAATTTGTAGGTTTTTTTGTTGGTGATAAAATCACCAAAGAGGGGATTGATGGAGCGGGAAAAATAAAAAATGTTAGTATACCCAATCCATTTATATAAGTTTATATTAAAACGACTGATAAATAATTCTAATAATTAATTATTTGATGTGATGAAACTAACCAACCTTATTAATCAAGAGAATACACGTGGGAATGCATTGGCATGGCTAAAATAATAAGTGAACTAAATTTGTACGCATATTAAATTTAAATGTTTAGCTTATGCATTGTTAATGTGATTTGCGCTTAAATAAACACGCATTAATGGCTTTAAATGTTGCATGTGGCTAGATAAATGCACGCACATATGGGTATTAGAAAGGGATTAACACTGTTTTATTCATTTCCATGTATTAATTATGATTTATGTTTCCTATGCTTAAGTTGACTATTCTGGCCTACCCAAAACATGGCCGTCGGTTGAAGCCTAACTAAAGTACATTAATTTCATCATTTGAACAATGGAGGAAGGCGCCTGCACTGACTTCATTCGTGTCCTTTGTGTGACCTGATATGCCATGTCCATGAAGACTACTCTGAGCGAGATGCCAATGTCCCTGAACATGAAGAAAGTGTTGCCATTTGGGAACCAAAAGCCACCTTTCACAATAGACTGATACTTTCTTGACCTGGGAACATCCTTTCCCATGCGCCTAGTTTATTCATCATCCGTATGGGAATATTTAAATATGTTTCTTAATGTATTTGGATGTGACTGAATTCAGCCAATCAGGAGCCTAGAAATAAAGAAAATGTAACATTCATTTGTAATTTCTGGTATAAATATTAGTGGTCTAGAGAGGGAAATAAGGTCATTACCCTGAGAGCTTTAGACGCGCTCTGATCGATGCTACTCTATGCGACATCCCATGCTGACAGCAGAGGACGGGACGTTAGAATACTGATGATCCTTCTAAGGACTGATGCTGACTTAGAAAACGACAATTAGCCAGAATAGGTAAATATGACAAACGATAATATGGCATTGTTAGGTTTTAACTTGCAAATTAATTAGATAAAGAATTTGATTATTTTAAGAATTGTGTCGGGTGATTATTTCTTGTGATGTTTATTGATTCAATATGAGAGTTAAAGTGTGTTTCATCAAATTCCAAATCAACTAAAAATGATCTATCAGACCTCTTTCGGATGGAGGAATTGTTAGAGTAAGTCAATAGATGTGTTTTTCTTCTATCCGAAGTGAATAGCTGCAGTTCAGGATCTGGATAACTATCTTTCTCCTCTGTAAGGCACGGATAGTTTGATTAATTGAATGAATGTTGGTGTTATGGGCCCCACCAGCGTGTGATGTGTGTATGTGAGTGTGACTGCGGAATCATTCCGTCCGTGGAAGCAGGAGGAGATTTTGCGTTCTGATCTGCACCAGTTATCCCCCAGAAACCTGACTAGGGCCAATTACAAGCACCTTAACCCCACTTGCTCTTTGGTCCCCACTTACTCTTTGATATTCAATCAGAAGCAGTTCCTCGGCCCCAGCAGCAAGCTCTCGAGCAGGAGCGGCTACAGCATTTGGGAATGGAGCGGCTGTGTTCAGGTCCTGAAATGTCATTCCTTTTTTGTGAGAGAGTGGAAAGATTTCCGAAATTGCTGGTTGTCGCTCAGCGGGAGCGATGGAGTTGTTCCCGTGAGTAGAACGCGGAGCAGATCTTGCTTCTAAGCCGATCGGGTCCTCAGCTAACTTCTTGCTCCTCCCCTCGGCGTTGTTCTCCCAGGAGGGCTCACTGTGCGCAGCCGCCTTAGAGTTAGTGGCCGCAAGTGAGCCCACCGCCACTGCCGCCGAGGACCTCGGCTTCTGTCCTCTACTGCCTCTGCCCGCCATCTACCCAAATAGTACTGCGGGGGAGGCTTCACTGACAAATCGCCTGAGCATCCTGAGGGGAATCGGGAGCGCTACGGCGATTAGAACCACACTGTGCGTCTTGGGCTCGCTATGTCTGAGGCTCCCACGGTAATGGCGACTGGATCCTCTATGAGGGAGAACAGAGTTCCAACAGTGCTTCAGCATTAGAGGAGAGCGATCAACAGGGGCTACATGCCCCCCCTGCTTGTATTCCGCCATACAGCCGAAGAGATAAGGAGAAACGCGGGACAGGAGAGCCTATTCAGACACCATCTTGCCCTTGTACCAAGTTGCTATACAATCAGTTAATTTGTAAAGCTAAAATTAGATACTAAGTATCATACCGGATGGGCCATGGATTTAGAATGAAACGCCAAAAATGCGCTAGGGGACTCATAATCCTGCTGCTCCTGAAAAGGCTTCGGATGTCTCAACGCACATTCAGCAGCATATTTACAAGCCCCTATCGCAGCAGGAACGTCACTTTTTAAGACATTCCTATGGTGATAGTTGCTTTGCCTTATTTACAAGGCAACGTTAAGCCACTTAACGTGGCTTAACACTGCCTTGTTAATAAGGCCCCCTTTCGCGCTATGAAAGGGGAGGTCAATGGGTGTTGCTGTGGGCGTTCCACCGCAACACCCATTGATTCCGACGGTGTCCCCTATTTACAAGAGGGGCGTAAATAGGAGGCAGTGCCAGAATTAAGACCAGGGAAAACCTGTTCTTACCCTGGCGAAACGAGGAGAAATGTTTCATTTCTCCACGTTTTTGCTCTTTTCATGTGTGCTGCGTTGTGCAGCACACATTAAAACGCCAAAAGGCCAATTATTGTTTATGTACAGGAAGGTCACCCTTCCTGCACATAAATAATCTTTTTTTTTTCAAATGCTGTTTTGCAACTTCTATGTATGCTGCATTAAGCAGCACACATTGAAGTTACAAAACGGCATTTAAAGATTGTTTATGTGCAGGAAGGTGGACTTTGCTGTACATAAACAATCTTCCCCTGCATGTAGACTCCCTTGCACTATGGTGCAAGGGTGCCTGCGTTGGCGCTAGGCTGCTAAGTGTAGCGCCAGCGCAGGGGGAAACCAAGGGCTGCACCATATTCTTGTAAATATGTTGCAGCCCACGCCTCACTCCCCCACTTTCCTTGTAAATATGTTCCTAAGAACCGCCACACGAGTAATGTATCACCGCAGTGCAAAGAGTCATCGAATTGATAACGTCTAAGATACATAACAGCAACATTTTTAGGGTTCACTTCCAGACAAGGCTGCATTGCTGCAAACAAAAAAAGCCTTGCTTCGAGTCATCGCTCACAAGTCACAACTCATCTTCAGTTCGATGTGCCGCTACTTCTGCCTGTTCATGTCAAGTAAGAATAGAGGCTATGTAGACGCTGCGTCATAGAGGAGGCTGGGCTTTAGATAATGAGGGAGAGACGCGCACACACGCAGCTAGTCACGAAAGAAGGGGAGGTTGACACAAAAGAATACTAATGCGGCTCTGCCACCTAACGGGTTTCATGGGTGCTCGAGGAATGTCAGGGCTTTGCAACCTGAGGGCGCCTCCTCTCACAGTTAGCCGCTGGCTTCAAAACAGTCAGCTTGCTGTTGTGCAAGAAGCTTAATGTTAAACGTGAGACTACTGTAGTATCGTTAAAAAAACACACACATTTGAAGGCAGTTCGTTACTTCGTTACTATGCATTTACAAAGAGACCCTTTGTTTCAGTTCTACACATAAAATCAACCAGCGGTTTCAACAGTTTGTTTTAATAAACAGAATTGGTATGTGTATACACTTCTGTACACCAGCTGTGGATGTTTCCTTTTTTGGGTGCCTTTGAACTTTTAGCAAAGTGGCTATGACGCATGCATAATCTTTTGCTTAAACTCCACCCAGTTGGACACGCGTGTTCGCGTAAGACGTTGTTTTGCAGGAGGGGCCAAAACCTCACAGGAGGCTGACATTTATAGGACCAAAACTAAAATCTGTGGTTTACATTTACTTCCGGGTAGCGCGATTTCATACATACTGGACTAATTCCCAGCAAGAGCAGACGATTTCAGATGTGCTGCTGAGAGCTCAGGTCACACCACATTCCAAGGTGCTAGTGATACAATCTCAAAACAGGTAGGCGTGTTGCCAGGCACTACAACATTATGAACGCTATTCGGCTCAGAAAACAATTGTTCTTCCTCTGAAAACCATCACGCTGAATCGAGTTTTCAAAATAAAATACTTAAAGGGCTAACTCTGTTTACGTTTTAAATTACGCATTTTTTTTTTTATTATAACGGAACGATTTTATCGGAATGGGTGATGCTTAAAGAAACTCTGGTGGGGGGCCACAATGTACATACTATATGGTGTTTCAGTGCTCTTCATCCCCATGATTAATTTTCAGATCAATACACAGGTCGGCATCGTGTATCGGTGACTGGCACATAATGCGATTTTGTGAAGCCGCGTGACTCGATCGCATGCGTCCACGTTGTATTGTTTTGAATTTCTGTGTTTAATGTATGTTTTTATTCTTTGCCTTTAGAATACAATGGGGGATCCTTGGCAAGAGTGTATGGATTATGCAGTCACTATAGCAAGAAAAGCTGGAACGGTATGTATTTAGTTTAAATGGGTTTATGCAAATTTTCAGTTGTGTTTCACAAGCATTTATTGTCTACGTAAAACACAAAGTGGACAAGTGTTTAATTCCTGGAGTCAGTAGTCTTATGTTCTGTTGAACAAGCTGAGCAGCATTTTTTCCCATGTGAGTGTTTAGTATGTCTTGTAATTATTAGAGCAAATGTATTGTTTAAAGCACTGACCGCCTTAGTTATGTCTCTGTATGAATCCAACCCACCCTTAGATCTGCTGGGGCAGGGATGCTGCAGTAATAGTTTATCAGTGTGCCTGAGGCTGACAAAGGGGAGGGGATGAACTTTCTTGCTTACCAGAAAAAGTTTATCTGCAAATATAAATTTGTATCTTATAAAATATATCACAGTCTTACATAGTTATTATGAATCACGTTCATGTTTGCAAAGTAAGAATGTAGTGTGTGAGACAGAAGTACAATCCTGTCTAGATGTACTTAAAAGAAATGTGTTTAACTCTAAGAAAAAGCTTCCCTGCTATTGGCTAAAAATCCCTCACCCCACATGCTGTCTCATGTCACGTGAGTAGCTCATTCTTCCTATACTTTCCTTTGTATTCTAAAATTTAACACCGGGCATTATTAATAGGAAAAGCAAAACCAAATATAACAGGGTGCGTAAATCAGCCCAGACTTTATGATTGAGTTATTCATGCTCCACATGGATCAACTAAATACCTGAAAAACTAAACGTAAGCAAATAAAGTCCCACGTTGAAAACCCGTGCACCTTTTCCCCAGCCTAGCTCTTTTTTAAAAGT
The DNA here is from genome assembly GCF_964204655.1 of Triturus cristatus. Taxonomy (NCBI): domain Eukaryota; kingdom Metazoa; phylum Chordata; class Amphibia; order Caudata; family Salamandridae; genus Triturus; species Triturus cristatus. The sequence continues at coordinate 506,047,651 of NC_140587.1, forward strand.
TGCTTTTCAAGTCCCACTGGTAAAATGGGTAGTGCCGTTACCTCATCGGGTGACCATCCAGATGTTTCCAGGGTTGTAATTTTGTGGGATAAAAATAGTCTTCTGGGCGGAGATGGAATCGGTTAAACTGTTATTTTTGAAGCCCACTGATTTAGTCTAGGGTATAATTTACGATGTTGGTTTTATGTGTACTGAATGAATCCACACAACGTTTGCATATTTTTTCCAGAAATAGTTTCTCATGGGTATTCATTTTCCGTTGTGTTGTAATTTTGCAAATCATTAAGTTGTCAAGATTTGTGTGCTTGTACATTCTTTTGCTCGTGATAAAAACCGATGCATGCTTAATGTTTGCATCGAAAGGCAAAGGGAATTGCACTCAAATGGGTGCTTTAAGCAATAATTTTTCTCTTTTCAAATTCAAAACTACACAGTAACACACAAGCAATGTACATTCCTTGCTCAACAGAATCTTTGTTGATGATTTTTGCCGCAGTTGATGATTCATGGTCTGTGGGTAGGCATTTTGCTCAAACCGCCTCTAAACACCGTGTAGTTTAATGTGCTAATTAACATAAACAAATTTGCTTCCAAAATTAGCAGTGGTATGCAGCTTGTGTGGCATATTTTAAATCTTTCCTGCAAGATGAATGTCAACTCTAAAGTATCATAATTGTGCTGATAGAATATATCTCTGTATGTGATTAATAGCATTAATCTAGTTCAATTAAAACCATGGCAAGATGTCCAGGTGACAGGCCAAGCTTATAATATGATTGTTAATGGTGTGTTTTCACCCCGCCATTGTGAAATTCACTTCTTCGCCAAAGCAGCGTTTAGAAGTCTCCAACCCAATGAAAGACCAGCCTTCACGAAAGTTGCTGCATCTGCCATGGAAGGAGGCATGTTGGTGAGAAAAATCCATTGGTCCATTGCCCTTGTGGGAAAGTGGAATTTATGCCACCAAATGTGGCCATTGGCAATGTAATCCAAAATTGGAGATACTTTGTAGAGACCACTTATATCTAGTCTTTGTTAGGGAATATTCCCCAGTATATTACTTGCTGTCCTCCCTTTTTTGAAAGTTCGTTATCCCTTTCATGGCAGTATTGCCAGAAGCTAACCCCACCAGATACCATTGCAGATTTACTGGGAGTGGGGGCACGCACAAATTAATAGTTTGTGCTAAGGGTAACTATTAGGGAAATCCTATTGTTGTTAAAGCCATCTCCTCCATTAGAAGCTAACAGTGCTTACTTCAGTTGTCCTTTAGTTTTGTACAATTATTCTCTTCTGTAACAGACTATGCAACTTCATGTTACTGACCGTATAGTGGGTCAGGCTACAGGTATAGTGATTGTTTGTGGAATGTTTCAGTTTTTACTGTCCGTCATCAAAACTCTCAGCCAGGCCTGGATTTCGGTATATACATTAATGCAATGAAAAACAGTTGGGCAGATGTTACTGTAACCCCTTCATGCCTGTTTTGTTACTCTATCCCAGAGACCATAGAACATTTTATTTTCTTCTGTCCTGCCTATGCTAACCTAAGAAAAGCTTGGATTATCCCGGCCTGTCGTCTGCTTTCCTTTTCACGCCCCTATGATGCTTTACATATATGTAGGTCCGGCACAACAAGGTGGCTTGTTTTCACAATATTAAGATATCTGCTTTATGCCTGGTGGCAGAGGTCTAAAGTGGTAAAATAGTATCTTGACGTAGATCTATTGAACATGCAGGGTAACCCGGCTCCAAAGCCACTTAGTGGGACAGCAGGGAAATGATGGAGTTAAACTTTTTTTTATTCCTAGAGTTTTTTAATCGACTGTTCTGATTATGGTAAAAATATAAATTCACAACCTCTATTTTGAACGCTGTATAGGACTACAAGGTCAATGTTATCTTAAACTCCTGTTTTTTGGAAAACATTTTTATGAAACATTGTACGTTACGTGTTTTTATGTATGTGTATGATCATGCTGTTGACTGAATAAATAAATAATATATAAATTAGTAGGAAGTTGCATAGCTTCTCCTGAGCAAGGTTTAAAATGTAGCGTTCTGCCACAGGGTTAGCTTGTGCCAGGGGGATTCTTATTTCCTTTTAGGAGAGCTAAGATAGCTTTTTATTCTAACAAAATACTTAAATCGCCCAATCTTCCCAGAGCGATTTCTACTGCCACATCGTAAGAAAATAAAAATGTAAAAAAAATCCTACTGTTGATTATTCCAAAGCGGCACTCCTTGCTTGATTTTAAACTGTGCTCAATTTACTGGTTATTTTCCACTCAATGATAAATAATGTATTTCTTTGTTATCTCTAAACAAACCCTCCAGTTTTCCTTGTGATCCTCTTTTGGCCAGCGTACAGACAGAAAATGTGCTAATAGATCCCGTTGCCAGAGCGCTTATTAATATCTGGTGGAAGGCTGTGTCCCTGAAATCCTAAAGCTATCTTCTGTAATTCCTGTTCTGAAAAAGTTGCCATTAAATCCAGAAGACATTCTTAATGATAAACCTATCTCACAATTGCCTTTTCTTCTAAGTTGTTGAAGAAAGTGCTCTTTAAACAACCTTCACGTTTTGTGGTAAGAAACGATCTTTTGCATCTGGCCCAGGTGGGCTTTCAATCCGACCAAAGCACAGGGCTTACCTTTTTTTGCTGTTCTTGGTCTGAGATTCTCAGTCAATGCAAATATTCAACTGCTTGCGGCCGCATTTGATCTGTTAATCGCGTGGTTCTTCTATCAGGACTCTCTAATTTAGGCCTTAATGGAAAGGCCCTGCTCTGGCTTGCAAATTTTCTGTCCAACAGATCTTTCTGTGTATCACAGACACCCTTTGAGCTGTCAGTTAGACTTTATCTGTGGCGTCCTGCAGTGATCAGTTTTAGCGCTGCTACTTTACAACCTTTATATGATTCTTTTTGTCCATTTCATCTAAGCAATTGAGTTGCATGTTTTGCTTTATGCAAACAACACACAATCATTGCTAAATCCGAGGGAGATTCTAAGTTGGCAGCAGCAAAACTGCACATGGGTCTGTTAAGCCTACATCACAGGTTAAAAACGATTTATCTGATATCCTGTCAAATGGTCAGAGATTTTGAAGCGCAACTTCTGGTCTAATACCTTTTGGCTTTACCCCTTTCCCTATAAAAAAAATAAATATATTTTTATTACAGAATTATAACAACAATGACATAAACGCCACGCATTGGTTATTCACCCTTCCAAAAAACACATCAGCACATTACATCCACTGTTTGTCTTGCTATTTTACAACTTTGAGTCCATCTTCCTCCCCCAGGGTTCCCATGTGGTCATTTCCATCACTCTGCCCCCCTTGTCTAAATTGGGCAGTAGGGGCTGTATTACTACATACAGCGAACGGCGGCAGGTTTTATCTTGCTGCACAGACCTCACGTGTTATTCTATATTATATCCAACAGACCATGCCCACCTCCCGAAACCAGCCACCAATTATGGTTTCAAACACAACATAGCAATACAGAAACTGAAGTACTGCCCTGAAGATTTTTTCAAAGTAAGACGCTTTGCACTGGATGGCCGCAAATAGATGCCGGCGATTGAGCACGTGATATTTCAAGACAGCTTGTTGCAAGACAGGACAGTGATCTAAGATCTTTATATAAGGATTAAACACATTTTTCAGACTCTGCGGGAGATTCCAAATCTCTTGAAAAAGTCCTGTTCCAGTTTAAACTCACACCGTAGGGACAACAGTTCGCGGAATGTGCGGACCAGTATTTGCCCTGAAGAAGCCCGTATGGGTGAAACGCGTTGGCTGTTGTATGTAAAGAATAAAGAATAAAAGGATCAACAAAATTCAAAAGCGAAAGACTCAATATTTCTGTCATCATTTTGTGCATCATTTGTGGGATCAGTACCCTATGAATTTATGCTCTTGTTTTAATGCCTCTCCCACTTTTCTGTATTGCTAAGTAGGGGCTGTATATAGAAGGCCTCTATACTCATTCCATTTATTCCAGACCCTTCCCCACTTTTGAGGACCACCCCAGTTCTGATAAGTCGTTTTTTCGGCCAGCATGCACCAGTCAATATCTGTTTTTCCATTCACTGAGTGTTGGTGTCGTTTCAGCTTCCCAGCTGCGTGCTCTATTTCTTTTGGCGATTATCAGGGCTTCGGTCACTCCCACCCCCTTTCCCTTTTTGAATGTGGTAAAAATGTCAGTGTAAAGACTGACTCGTCTTTATTCATAGTCAGTCAAGTTTTATCAATGGTTAAGTTGTGACTTTTTCAACTGCATAGTCCGAGACAAGTTCTTTTTCTCTTTACCCCTGGCCAGATAATTCTAATTTTGAATGAATTTGTGTCCTCACATTTAGATTACTGCAATGTAATTTATCTAGGTTTGCCGAAATACCTTATTGGCAAACTCCAATGTATCCAGAATTATAATCCCATTTCTTCAATTCTAGCTTTGGTTGCCAGTCGGAGAGAGAACTATTTTGATGTCTCTCTGCCTGGTTCACACGTCTATATCTACCCAGCTTAGACCCCCCTCATGTCCTATGTAATAGATTTAAGTGATCTGTTCCACCTTGCAGGTTAAATCGAGCGGGTAACCAATCTTTTGCTGCTGCATCTTCTGCCAGATGGAACCTGTTGCTTGGGTATCTCCAGTCTGGTATGTCAGATTTAGCTATTCACCCGACTGTAATTGGTAAAACAAGCAGCCCTAGTCTAGAGCCAATACCACCTATTAATTTAGCAACTAGTTACATTCAGTTTTGGTTGAGTGGAAAAAAATGGTACGCTAACTCAGCAGCTTGCGTCCTTACTGCTGAGATATGTTTAAAACATGCACATGTATTCTTTTAGAGCGGATAAAATGAGAACCTCTGCCATGGATAACAGAAATTAATATCTCTTGTGTACTGCCCTGCAAAACTGAGGATGCAGTTGTAATATAAATGACAGGTTATTATTTTGTGTGGTTGACCATCTTTATTATTTCTGCTGTTTAAGGGCCATTTGCTAATGGTTTCTATAAGTGGAGGGAGCCGGTTTGGAGTTGTTACTTTTTTACTACACAACGCCCATATTAAATGTGTTTCCCTTAATATGTCCGCAGGCCTCTGGTTAGGAAACATGAGGTGCAGATGAGGAGGTGCTCCCATAGCAAAACATAGAGACTGCCTGGCTCTGTCTGTGCTTGTTTGGACTTTGCTTTGTACACAGTCCCCTCCACCCCCTCCCCCTTTCAGGCCATGCTCTCAACGCCTTGAGAACACAATTTTGAGAGGTTTGCACAAGACTGATTTCACAAAAGCACGAAAGAGCGAATAGTGTGGAATTCCAGTGTGCATGATGTGGTGCATAACCTTATACAGTCTCAAACCCTGGATAAACAAATTAAAATGGCTTTAGCTGTATTTATTGATCGAAGTCACTCTGGAGTGTGAACACTGGTCTGCAGCACAGGCCCAGACCAAGTCCTTGACTGTTATTGTACAGTGTGGAGAAGTGGTTATTTATATTATAAAACACTTGTAAGTTCCATCCTTCAATATTCCATGCTTACATAAAAAACTCATCACTGCTAAATATGTGTGCTCTTCTGAGTAAGATAGGTGAAATGTGGTTGTACTGTTCACATAGTACTTGAACCATGTCTGAACAATGTGCTGGCGAATATCAATGTTTAACATTTTGAGTACAGTTTGGCATTACTGGATCGGGACTAGGGTCAATATAGGATCATTTGCAGACTTGCTTGTTGTCCAAGCTTTAGCTAACCTCTGTGGAACTGAATGATGTAACTTAAACCCTTAAAATACTGAAGTGAACTAAAGGGCTGTGGGGAAATTGGAGTGCCCTTGATATCCATAGAATAGAGGTGCCCTCTTCTACAAAAATGGGTTTTGTTGCATGATTCTTTTATATACCAATCTCCTGACTGAATGCCTTGGTTATCACTGAAGAGAGAGCCTCACCCACTCTCAATGGCAGAGAAATGGTGGGAGCAGACTCCCCCCAAATGGTGTAGTTTAGGCTGGATGTGGAAGGCCCAAATTTCTATTGTCGGGAGGTGCATGTACCAGAAAGGCTGGGGACAATTTATGTGGCTTAGTGCTGAAGGGTGTGTCTGTACACAGATCTTGTCTGCAAGAGATGTAACCCGGACAGGTAGATTGTGTGCCAGGGCAGAGCTTAGACTAGAAGGAGGCATGGCCTTCAGGCTATATTTGGCTTTTTATAAGAGGCATTCACTTTTCCTTTCTACACATGAAGTTATGGCCAATGCAGCTTCTGTATTCTGTTTAGCTCTGTGTAAATTTTTTTTGTAAACTGCCCAGTAGTGCTACTCCATAGGTCTTTTTTGTTTTTAAGCGGGGTGTCCTGGATGTCGATATAAAGTCAAATGCTGAATTTTCTCAGAACATATGCAATAATATATTCATCTAGATCTGCATACCATTCTTGCATTAGTATTTTTTGCTACCTTTAGCAGATTTAGATGCTGTTACATCATCAGTGCAATCTATATAAGGGGAACAGGATGTACCAGTAAGCACAAATTACTCATCATAGTTATATTGATAAAGGTAGTACTTGGTCCCTATACCTTCCAGGCATCCCATCTGAGAATCCATCTCTATGGACATAGAGGCAAGGTTAAATGTAGACGAAGTGTTAGGGGGTAGAAGGCACTGACACTCAGCCATCACAGTTTATTTTTATGATGGAAAACTGTTCTTCGATTCTTTGACCCACCCCCCTGGTCCGATTCATTCCTATAGTCTGGGAGAAGTGTGACTACACGCATAAGATGCATTGTGAGATCTTTGTACCTTCATGCTACTTCAACTTATAAAAGACTTGGTCTTGTGGTGGCAAGTAATTGTTAATTTATGGATGAGACCAGTAGAGGTGGTGTACTGTATGAGATCCAATAAGATCATATTGAAAGACCACTCATGCTCCCCTTGAATCCACTAAACAGTAGCACTATCCCTAATGTAAGTACCAGGAACCGGGAAGCAGTTTTCGCACATCCTGTGAATTCAGTGGTCTTAAGATGATTACAATGTTTTGGGTGAATAGCTTCTCTTTAATTGTTTTGCTTGTAGCCATATTAATTGGTTATCATTTTTCCTTTACTAGGTGGTCTGTGAAGCCCTGAAATCTGAAATGGCGGTTATGGTCAAAAGCTGTCCTACAGATCTGGTAACCGAAACCGATCAGAAAGTTGAGAAAATTATAATTTCGTCTATTAAGGAAAAATTTCCTTCTCACAGGTATGTTTTGCGTCTTGTGAATTGATGAAAAAGAAGACCCATTTCACTCTGCTCGTATGAAAATAAAATAAAAAATGATCTTCCTTAGAGTCTTGCGTTCCCCTTTAAAAATATATACTTAGCAACTCAACTAACTCCCCTTCTTCTTCATGATCATTAGAAGGCACATTGACAATTAAAATTGGTTTGAAAAAACTGTATACTTCCTCCAGGAGCATCCTTCGCCATGCATTATGACCATTTCCAGGCATTGTGATTGCATATAGATTGATGAAAATGCCTCCATTCTTCACATTGAGTTGAGTGTGACGTGGTAGGCTGATAGATCACACCAGCCTTTTAATAGGTTTAAAGTGAGAGAAGCCAGGGTCATGCATAAAACTCCTACTTGCCGGACTGATGCGGCATTGCACCCATTGCCCATCGATGGCAGCTAAGATGGATTTAGATATCCACCAACTTGCTTGGCTGGTACAGTTTCCAAGAGTCTAGCTGTAAAATGGCCTGTTTGCCATCAAATGTTTGTCTTAGAGACAATTCGACAGGATCCAAACCGATAAAATTCCTATTTATCTGTATTTATACTTATTTTCTGCCATCTGGAATCAAACCTAAGATTACTATTAGAGCAGTACGTTTTTCTATATACTGTCTAAACAACCTGTGGTCTATTACTAATCTTTCCCTATACGTATTCACTCTTCCTGCCCAGCATATACTCTATTTACAACACCTTACCCTCTCTATGTGCCTTAATAACTTGAAGCTCATGTAACTGAATGAGTTCCTGTGGGTTTAGGCAAAAGTATGGACATTTCTCAATACTCAAGGGTTTGTTAAGGGCTGGCATGTTTTCCTGCTGTGTTTTCACAAACCCCTTTCAGATTGAAAACAAAATTCATATTGCACTACTCTGATCCATAGCTTTGTTTGCCTCATCACACTGCTCTGCCAATGCAATATGCACATTTATGGGTGCGTCTGATAAGAGAACTGTTTCTATGTAAGTGTGTAAGGAAACCGGCTGTTCTTTAGCGTGTAGACTGTTTGAAACTCTTTACTGAGAATATGATAGTGGGTGCCGAGAGATTTCAGTGATATGTACCTGAGCATTTTTTGTTATCGCATCTAAATGTAAAAAATGGTGTGTCGGATTTAGTTTAGTTGTTTTGACTGATGTTCTTTAAATATGATAGTGTAAAATTCAGAAGTCTGTACGTTTGAACAGGGCCTGACAGTTGTATTTCAGTGAGCTGTGCGGGTAATATTCTTGCACTGCAATTTAATGAGAGGATGGGCAGTTATTAAAGATTTACATTGCTCTTCTCTTCAATGCTCGTGTATTGATTAAGTTAAAACAAACCATTGTCACAGTGTTTGATTGGAAAATAACCTTTGGTACAAGAAAAGCTGTAGGTGCAGGAATCAAAATGTAGTCTTGTAGCTAGAAGTCAGTGTTTGGGTCTCTTTCACAAAATTTTTTCCTGGCATAGATGTGACGTGCCTGGGAAAACTTGTACCACTGCATGCAAAACATAGATTTGGTTCACAAAACGAGAATCTCTTAAGTTTTGCATACATTGGTGTCAGCAATGATTACAGACGTTTTGCAAAGTGTGTAGGCTTGCCTGCATTTTTGTGGCATACTTAAGCATAGTTTTGGGCATCTGTTGGGGTTAGTAAAGCCCTTTTATTTGTTGTCACAGTCCAGGCTGAGGGCATTTGGCAGTTATATTAAGGTTACTGTAATTTACCACTTTTGTCCAGGAGCCACCATATTGGCGCAGTTTCAATGAATTATCAAGTCCTTCCATTTGCCACTTGACTCACTCGGTGGCGGTTCGCGAAGTCCATGCATACTGCAGCACACTGTGTGAGATCAAACTCAGGAAGTGTGTAATGCTTCAGATAACATTTATTAACTTGATTGGCCAGTCAGTTGTTAATGTTTATGAAGAAAACTACTTTTTGCTGGTATGAATTCTTTTAGTATGCCTAAAACTATCATCCTCCAAGACAATCTGATATCTCTAGAGCTTTCTGTTCCAGAGAAGCAACCCAAACATTATTTTATCTCCCTCCTGGTAAGCACTAGAAAATAGTTGAATATTGAAGCCTGTGGCTACTTTAGATTGTCTTCGGCCAGTTAGGACTTTCTCTTGCCTCCTCCTTTTGTCAAATCACCTGTGTCATGAAGCCACCTGAGCACCAAGGATGCTCAAGAATAAACAATATCCAGAATAAACCATGTTCCTTAAAATAGGCTGGTGTATAGTATTTAAAATGGCTATCGCATAAACCCACCACTGAAACAACAGAATGCCTAGATGGCTGATCAGTGTTAACTGCCAGGGGGAGGGCACCGGTCAAAGTTGTTGGAGGTCTGTGTCACACTGGACTCATAGTTGAAATAGGTTTGCAAATGTAGCACCTTTTCCCACTGTTTATCCCCAAACTGTATTTAGTTTTAGTTTTGCAGAGGCCTGTATATCTGATTCTCTGTCAGTCAGGGTAAAGTTTATCTGGTCAGTTGGCACCCAGGGTGACTAGGAGCACAATGCTTGGAATTTTTGTGATTTAGTGACAATTGTGGCCACTAGCCACTGATCAAATGCAAGGGAATGGTGACTACAAAATTAGCTAGCAATTTCTCCGGTACCTTAAGAGTTATGATGGGGTTAAAACCTTTCCAAATTAAGGGCAATCGCATCTAACCCCTGGAATGTATCTATACCAAAGGAGAAAGACCAACAGTCTTGAAGTCCTGGACTGGTGCACAGCCCCCTGGGTGTCGAGCCCCAACGTTGAATAACATAATCTCTGAGGAATCCCCTACCTATTTTTCTCTGGAGGCCAGGCTTAGTCAATATGGAGGAGCTTCATTTTTTAAAAGTCAAGGTGCTCCTTGTAACTTGAAAGAATATCCCTCACGCCAATGGAGCCAAAAGTTGTGGTCTTCGTGCTCTGATATATCCCCTGCGACCAGTTTTGAAGTGGCTCGAGTAGATGTGGAATGGCTTTATCTGGAGAGCTATTTCACATTGCATGTGGATCACAGCAGGAAAGATCTTGAAAGGAATTAAAAAAGAATCCTAGCAGTTTTGTAAATAAATAAGCGGTTTTAAATCTACCCAGCATCCTCAGATTTGTCATGCCAAAATGTTTAGGAGACTTGGGTTCCATTATAGCTTCCCTCCACTTGATTATACTGTTTGAATCAAATATAATGTTGTCTTCCTGTGCTTCATTTGTGATATGTCAATTTCAGGAATTCTCAGAAACCGCCTAAACCATAGTATGAGCAGTTCATTAGGTGGACAAAATGAATTTGACAGGTGAGCAGTCTGGCTAGGGAAGAAGCACCTAAATAGTTTCCAGGGACTCGTCGGAAATTAAATAAAACACCTCCTACTAGTCTGCCAAAGTAAGAAATTGAAGATAAGTTCAGGAACTTCAGTGTACAACGCCATTTGCATTCTGGATAAGTGCCAGTGAGCATTTTGAATATTTCTTGGAAACTGGTTTGATCATTGCAATTCAACAATACGGTTCTACTATGAGCTGGACACGAAATGTTCAGATTGTTCCTAAACACCAGGAATTAGAAGATATACCCCTGATTAAGGGCTTGTCCTGAAATGCATTGGGATTCCCAATGGTTGCATATAAACTTCGACTGTAGTGTGAGGTTTAACACTACGAATGACATGCTGTACAAGCTATAGAAATGTTTCTAAATCAATAAAGAAGAATTGATGATCATTCAACTACGCATTGACCACAGAGTGATTACTATTCTATGAAATAAATTAGGAAATGCTACAAGATTTCCCAAATCGGAGTGCAATGTGGGGATGCTATTCTCTTCAGAACAACGCTGTTGTTGTGCATATACATTCACACCTTTTGATCAGAGGGTGATACTCACTTGCACCCAACACATTCCTTAACAAGTTTTGGCAAAAAACGTTTAAAGGACAAAAATAGGAGTTTGCCTTCATACTTTATTAACAGAGACCTTGCCTGATCTTCCATCAAGGCTTCTAAAGACAGAACATCTTATCATTGCTTGTGCTTATTTTGTTCATTTGTTACAATTCCGTAAACATTTCCTGCAGTCGCACAATTCTGTTATATGTTGAGCCGTGCCCCCAGATATGTCTTTCCTGAATCTGCCCTAAAGCAGTCAAGTAAGACATTTATGCTAACGAACATGACCCCCTTTCCTGCACACACCACCATAGTTTGTTTGATTAGAAAAACAAGGTAAAAGGAAATGCAGTGTTGGACCTGGCATCTTTTGGCGTGTTTCCCTTGTCTTTTTTCTTTCTGATCTCCCGTTTTTTTTGCTGGTTTAGTGTCTCTGTGCACTTTCTCACTGATGTTCAGTTTTAAAGTGCAAGTACTTCTATTGTAAATGGTATTATAGATTGGTGTTTCCATGATTGGCATATTTGATTTACTAGTAAGTCCCTAATAAAGTGGACTGAGAGTGCCAGGGCCTGTAAATCAAATGCTGGTAGTGGGCCTGCAGCACAGATTGTGCCACCCACACAAGCAGCCCTGTAAAGGGTTCTCAGACCTGCCACTGCAGTGTCTGTGTGCAGTTTGTAACTGCCATGTCGACCTGGCAAGTGCACCCACTTGCCAGGACCCTTTTCTTACATGTAAGTCACCCCTAAGGTAGGCCCAAGGTGCCCCTGTAGGCAGGGTGCTGTGTATGTTAAAGATAGGACATGTACTGGTGTGTGTGACATGTCCTGGTAGTAAATTTCAGTGTATTTAGTGTTCACTATGGAAAGGCTATCTGTCCCATAGGATAGAATGAGAGTTTACTTATAACATCTTATGAGCATAACTTCTCTTTGGGACCAGATAGGGAAATGGAATTTAGTATGCCTGGACTTAGAATGCAAAAATGCATCTTTTAGTGAAGATGATTTTTATGTTCTGTGTTTGAAAATACCACTTTTAGAAAGTAGGTATTTTCTTACTAAGCCATCGTATGAACCTGTGCTGGGTTTGTGGATTTAATGTCTGGCTTTACAGTGACAAGGTATGGGGATGTGCATTCTCTTCAGACAGCCACTAGGGTGGCCGAGGAGTGTCCTGACTTTCCTGGACAAGTCAGGGCTGTGCTGATTATAGACCTGGGTTGCATTTAGAGTAGTGGGAGGAGGTTTCCTTGCACCTGAATGGGCCTGATCTGCTTTAGACAGTGCTGTTGCCCCCCCTGCCGGGAAGCTGGGCCAGTGAGGACCAAACTAGTTTGGACTAGGTACAGCCTCTCTTTGCCTAAGAGAAACTAAGTATAAATATGGGGCCCAGACCCCAGAACTTTAGAACTCGCTGAAATCAAGGAACCTGCCAAGAAGAAGTGCTGCCAGGAGGAGTACTGCCCCTTTGCTGTGTTGTTGCTTTGTTGAGTTGGCATGCAGTTGCTTCTTCTGCCTTGGGCAGTGAAAGGACTGGACTGAACTTTCTTTACTTGTGCTGAGTATCTCCGAGGGCAGGAAATAGAACTTGCCTCCTGTTCACGAAGTCTCAGGGACAGCAAAGGCTTCACCTACCTCTGGGTACCACCTCTGGAACTGTGGTTTCAGTTGCCACAGAGCAGGAAGTGCACTCGACTCTGTCGCTGGCTCCTTGTCCTGAAAGTACTGCAAAAGGCACCGCAACCCTGGTCTCACTAACGACAACCACCGCTGCCACCGAGCTGCTGCTTGCACCGGGACCTGTGGGCACTGCACTGCACTCCGCACCGCCTCGTATCACTATGCCGCCCTGGTCTTGCCGACGCCATCACTGCCTGCTGGCTTCGACACCCGTGACTGCATCGTGGCTGGGGGCACCGCTCGTAAGTCTCAGACGCACCGCCTCGTCCCTCACCGCAGTCTGGGTCGACCAACACCAGCTCCCGCTAACTGGCTCTGTCGCTTGCATCGTGACCTATCAGCACTGCAAACAGCACCTCTTCACTCCTTATCGCAGCCTTGGTCTGACCGACACCGCTGGACGACCGTCACCAATGCTGCTGCCAGCACTGTGACTTGAGGGCACCACACGCTGCACCGCTTCACTTCACATTGCAGCTGCAACTGTTGCCCCGACCGACTCGTACCACTGTGATCGGTTCAACAAAAAAGTACTGTTTACGAGTCTACCAAATCCTTGACTGACGTGGTCAGATGGAACTGTTGGATTCTGTTGTTTTCAGTATCGCGGTAGCACCGGACGGAGCTACCGACTCCAAGGAACTGCATTTTCAGTGTTATTCTTGCAAAGTGCATATTTTTAAGTACTGTATGTTGGATTCTTATCATTTTGGTCTTGTTTTAAATATATTTATTTATTTATAAAGTATTTGATATTTATCTAAACTGGTGTGGTGTCCTTTTGTAGTGTTTTCACTGTATTACTGTTGGTTTTGTGCAAATGCTTTACACTGCCTGCGAATTAAGCCTGACTGCATGTGTCAAGGTACTAAGGGGGTGAGCAGGTTTTTTTTGGAAGTGTATTCTCCTTATCCTGACTAGGAAGAAGTGTCCCTACTTGAGCAAAGGTGCAAATCATTGCCAACTAGAGACCCCCATTTCTAACATGCAGGATCTATCACTGGAAATTACCCTTAAATCATTTCCCACTGTATAGGTGTATGCTCTGTTTTAGTGCAAACCTAGCTTTATCTCACAAAACTTTGGCAGTGTGAACTGAAGTAGATCGTAGGATGGCAAATGGGTTTTCTGATGAAAAAATATATTTAATAATCCATTGACAAGACCAACATACATTTCAACGAAGAAAACCAAAACCAGACAAAAGTCCAAGCATCTTTGTAAGTACTCTTTGACCTCTGTCCTGGGGTTTCTTAAGTATGATAAACATGTTGACAACACAGGCAAAGCAGTGCTCTGAGCGAACTTGTAAGGTTATATCTTCCAAATTTTTACAAAAAGTCGATAATGTTTGCATAGGTGATTTACATCTACCAATTGCATATGTTTCTGACTTTTAGGGGTTCACAAAAATTTCATAAAACGTCCTATGGAGCTCAACACATTTCATGATTTCCAGGTTACTCTTTTTCTTCTACTAGTCCATCAGACTGATTGTCCACATGGGAAACGTTGCTTCTTAAGGAGGAAACCTCTTGGACTATGGCGGTGTTCCTTTTCCATCCTAACTAGACAATCAGACCCCTCTCTCCCTTTCTTGGCTGTGTTTCTAAGGCTGGAACGACAACGTACATTTTATATGAATATCAATGAATGTATTAATAGGTGTTCCATGCATTTTGAATTGCCACCCCTTTATTGGCATTTGTCCACCCATAGTGCTAAAGTGTTTCAGTTGTACCAAATTGTTGACTGCAGTCTGCCTGCAGGCGTTAGTCTTCACAGATCCTGATTTTTGAATGTGGAACCGAAGTTCAACTAGTGTGAGCAAAAAAGTATTTGAATTGGATGCATTGTAATTAAACTGTAATTTCTGGACATGAATCACCCATAGTGCTTTTAGATTATTTCAACGTAGCTGCAAAGGATCCTTTTTCACAGTGAAAAATGGTGATTACATTGGCACATTGTAGATCACAGATCCTTGCAGGGCTTCCCAGTGACCCCTACCAGGAGTTAAACTTGTAGTAGGGTATAATCGGTAAGCTTCTCAGTAACAATTTTAATAGTTTGAATAAGCTTCTTAGCTAATACATCTCATTGATGACTCTGGTTTAGGGAGAACATCAATTCAAAGTCCTTGTCCATTATTAATTTGTGATCACTGTAACTTTGTTGTGACCAATATCTTGTTTTAGATTTTTTTACTGTTATGTTTTGAACTGTACTGTTAGAAATACATATTCTGCAACTCTTTGCCTTTGAAAAAGTTGTCAGTGTAGGTACATTTGTTCCATGTTCTGCTACTACACACCTTTTAATGAAAGACACATTCCAACGTCGATGAACATTCTAAAATGCTGTGATCTATATTTTGACATTTCCTCGACCTTTGTGTTTTGTCAGATATCAGCCTGTTCATGACCTGTCAATCATAAGTTTGGAAGGTTACAAATAGTTTATAACGTGATATTTACTTGTGTCTTTTTTAGCTTCATTGGTGAAGAATCTGTCGCTGCTGGGGCAGGAAGTACGCTGTCTGATAACCCAACATGGATTATTGACCCCATTGATGGAACTACAAACTTTGTGCACAAGTAATGCTTCTAAGTGAACATTTAAAAACCTTGAGCCTTTTCTGTTTTGTTTCAAGGATCCACTATTAATGTTCAGATTATTATATTGAGACTGAACAGCAGTTAGGTATTTTTGAAAAAAATGTAAATTGTAAGAATCTTAATACACATTATTGTTTTCCTTATTAGGTTTCCGTTTGTGGCTGTATCCATTGGCTTTGCTGTAAAGAAAAAGGTTTGTGTGTTTTAATTCTTATTTTGCACATTTCTAGAATGAGTTGCTGTTTCACTGTGTCAGTGATGATTTATTGAAGTCCTTCAGGGCATTTGATTCCCCCCCCTCCCTGTCTCTGTAAGCAAATAGGCTGATTGATTAGAACTCTGATTCTGTTTGAACGTGTGGTTTTGCAGGGCTATGGATATGTTACTAACATGGAAATGGCAGATCACATTGGACTTGTGTAGAGCATACATAATAATGCTCCATTGGGTAAAGGAAATGTTTTGTCAGATCATGTTGCGCTACCTGAAGTGAAGACAGATCCTTGACAAAAGTAGACTTTGTGTTCCAGGTCTTGCTGTTTTTGTTGTCAGCCAACATGCATAGTCCAGTATATGTTGTACAGATGTTTTGTATTGAAACTTAGACCAGTACATACGGCTAAATATTTAGTACTACATGTTTTCTTAGTGGTGTACTAATCTAATAATTACCCATTCAGTCAGAATTTAAGTAATGAAGATGCTTGCAGATGGCGCCTTTGCTACCCTCCTAACTCATTTCAATGTGATTTTAAATTATTTACGGCAATTATAATGTCTCAAATCTCAGCACCTATGTGACAATTCATTATTGTGCTTCCTCTCTTGCCTACAACAGGAAATGGGAAACTTCCTGAGATAGCTCTTAACTCTAAAGGGACAAAATGTTATGTGATTTTGCGCACCATGTAGACACCTCGCAAACCAAACTACTAAGATGAGAAGTAGACTGTGGACCCTCTGCCCTTTGATGTATTCTCAAAGTGTTCTTTAGCAACATCCACTTTCTGCACAGTAGCATCTTTTCTCCAGAAAGCAATACTTCACTTCTGGTTGCCTTAATCAAAATTTCCTACTCTTGCGATTCAAGAAGATTGCATTTTTTCTCTTCTTCAATTTTTAATCTACTAATGAAGCATGCTTCAGACGGAAGATCATATTCTTTTGAGGAGGCAGTTTGCTTTGCACCCGCTCACAGTGTTCGCCACCTAGCGAGTGATCTTTACTAATTTTTCTGCCCTGTCGGAGCAGGAGATTAGAAAACAAGATCATGTTAATACACAATATTTCCTCTGTGGGAGATATACATTTTCCTCTTAAAGGTCTTTGCATGACTTATGCATGCCATTTTATTGGCTTCAAATCCACGGGTCTTTTGTGTCCACTCATCAGCCTTCATTCCACTTTGTTGATTTTGATCTCGAGGGTCGATGTTTCTTTTTCCTAAAAGGAAGCCTCACAGATGGTTTCTTCTCTGCACAGCGGACAAAGACATTTTCTATTAGAAGGTATTGTCCCACCAATTAAACTTTGCACCCTGTGTGTTTATAAAACACATGGCAGTAGATTGACTGTCTCCCCACAAGACCAGTATTTCAGACACACTCTTACATACATTACTCGTTGGTTGAAGGGTTGATCGACTTTATACACCACAAAAGCTCAGTAGGCTATTGCTGATCTCCGTTCCTCTATGCAGTGTTCCCATAACTTGAACAAATCTTTTTTGAGTTCTTAAACTCCAGTCTCCTCTGTGGAGTGACAGTCAATAAAAAGTAAATTAATCCTCACTTTAGTCACAATAGGAGCTTCTTGTTTCCTAGTAGATCACTCATATGTTTGATGTTGGCATATATTTTACAGATTGTTTCTCATGTGTATCTTCAAATGAGGGTGCTGAAAGTGGCCCTCCTTAAACATTATAATAACACTTTATGGTAGTCGGTGGACATGATGTTAATTCCCACAGCTTGCTACTCATTCAAGGGATAACAAGGGAGATTTTCTGTACACCAGGAAACGATTGATCAATGAGGGTCTAGTTGGCTTTAGAATGTCCATGGGTATTGAGTTGGTTTTGAAGGCCATTCACCTAGCCCTCCAGTATATTCTTGCCGTAATTGGCAAGTAGCCAGTGTTGATCTAGACCGACAATACAAACAGCATGTACTACATCAGTAAACAAGTATGGGCTGAACTATCACTCTCCGGAAAAGCTTAGCTTCTGAAGAATGTGGGAATTCACACCAAAATATCTTCCAGCAGTCATACTTTTGCAGGACTAAGCAATACAAAGGCAGATTGTTTAAACAGTACACTGTTGATCAGGGTGAAAGAGAAGTGTGTTCTCTTGTATTAAATACTCTTTATAGCGTGTAGGTTGTGGCACCTTTAATTCTGTTTCACACACATTAAAAACACTCTTTGAATCTAGGCTTCAGTACCTGTTGTGTCTGAAGAATGCATTTTTATGACCTGGTCCAGGACATTCAATAAAAAAAAAAAAAAAAAAAAAAGTTTTAAATGTTTTTTTGAGTTCCACAATTCATAACAACAAGACCAGAACTTGTGTTCAATTCTCAGGCATTTAACAACAATGGGCACATATGTGTATGAGAGCAGCGGTACACAGCATAATAGAATCTTTAGTTAGGCTAATTGTCTATTGCTTACAGGTGGATTATCTAGTTCAGTGATATTCAAAGTACGGCCCGGGGGGGTGCATACGGGACTCCTGATCTTCACATGCGGATGCCAGATCAACATCTGCACTAGACTGCTGTTCACGCCACTCAACACTATCATTAAAAAGATCTTAAAAATACAGTTAAGCCTTTATTTAAAAGGTAATGGAAGTTAAAGAAAGGAAATAATTAGGTTGTCCTGCACTACTTAAATTTATGAACACTTTCAAAGCCAACTTGCAGCAAAAGTGTAAAAATAGGATAAGAACTCTTAACAATTCAAAAAGTGTAATTCATTAACATGCAGAACCTTTTCACCTTAGCATATCAGATTATGTCCATGCATTGAGAAGTATTGTTTTAACTGATAAGTTTTCAAATATGAATTTAGAAACATTAATTCTTACCGACACAATGCCAATAGTGAACTAAGAGGTAAGTCAGTTATTATGTGCACTCTCAGGGTGCCCTAGCTTCTTGTTCTAAATATTAACATTATAGTTTATTAAATCAAACACCAGAAAGGAGACTGCTTTGTACAGTGAAGTCATGTATTTTTAGGTCCTCTCAAATGTGATAAAAGACAAAGGAGGGAAAGTGGAAAAAAAACAATTGCCTAGGATCACACAATATGGTTAAGTGGGGAAGCTGGGTTTAATCCCAGTTTTACTTGTTTCACATTGTCTAGTTCAGCCACTAGATGTATGTGCTTCTCTTCCCCTATACCCACCTTACTGCCCCAATTCACCCACTGAATCGCCACCCTGCTGGAAGTGATGCGACCCTCGGTCATCCTACACGCTTCCCAGTCTGGCTTCTGCCGCAACCACAGCACCAAGACCACATGCTGCTAGACCAGGGACACACCACAGCCCTGATCCTCCTAGACCTCTCCGCAGCCTTCGACACCGTCTCACATCGCACACTAGCCGCCAGACTCCACAACGCAGGAATACAGGTATCCTCCCTCGACTGGATCCAAACCTTCCTCTCTGGCAGATCCCAGAGCATCTGACCCCACCGACATCCTCTGCGGAGTACCCCAAGGATCTTCACTAAGCCCGATGCTCTTCAACATCTACATGGCCCCCATCGCCGCCATTGTCAGACAGCACGGGCTTAGTATCGTATCCTACGCCGACGACACCCAACTCATCCTCTCCCTCACCAAGAACCCAGAAATCACCAGACTCCGCTTCCAGGAAGGAATGAGAAACGTAGCAGACTGAATGAAGGACAGCTGCCTAAAGTTCAACTCCGAGAAGACCGAGGTCCTCATCCTCGGGCCCTCAACCTCCTCCTGGGACAACACATGGTAGCCTTCCGCCCTCGGGAGCCCCCCCCACCCCGACAGACCACGCTCGGAACCTCAGCATAATCCTTGACTCCTCCCTCACCATGAACTGCCAGATCAATGCCGTCGCCTCCACCAGTTTCAACTGCCTCCGCATCCTCCGTAAGACCTTCAAATGGATCCCCCCTGACTGCAGAAAGACCGTCACCCACACACTCATTACCAGCAGACTGGACTAAGGCAACGCCCTCTACGCCGGAATCAACAAAACTCTTCTACGCAAGCTCCAAACCATCCAGAATGCCGCAGCCAGCCTCGTCCTAGGGACACCGCGCCACGAACACATGACCTACCACCTATGAAGCCTCCACTGGCTCCCTGTCGAGAAGAGTGACACCTTCAAACTCCTCACCCACGCCTACAAATCCCTCAACATCGGACCCAAATACCTCAACGACCGAGTATGTTTCCACGTACCCAAGAGAAACCTCCGCTCCGCTGACCTCACCCTGGCAGAGGTCCCCCGCATCCACAGAGCTTTCTCCTACATCGCAGCCAAAACCTGGAACGAGCTCCCGATCAACATCAGACGCTCCCCAACCCTCCACACATTCAGGAAGGACCTCAAGACCTGGCTTCTCGACGGACCCGGAGCTGCTCCCCTCCCCCTGCGCCTTGAGACCCTCACGGGTGAGTAGCGCGCTCTACAAACCACTGATTGATTGATTGATTGATTGAGTATATGTACTTATTTCAGCAAATTCCCCTCCCACAGTGGTGTGTCTTTTGTGATCTTACCCTTCCATCTAAAGCAGAGACCTTCCATATCCGTATCAGTGTTGACTGGGAGGCTGGCAACATGATTTTCTTCCTTTATAGCATAAATGTAGTGCATATAAGAGGGATTTTCCATCATCAATCTTTCGATTCTAATTAAGGGGGCATCTCTGCATTTATCGAGTCAACTGATAAGAGCTGTGCTGCCCAGTAGTAGGATCTTACACCTTGTAGATCTCTGTTTAGCTGGAGGAAGACCCTGTCCAATATGGGGAAGGATGTGTTTTGCAGCACATGAATTAGTATTGGTAAACTAATCATTTTAAAGCGCTCTATTGCCCCCATTATTGTAAGTGGAAGGGATCCAAGCAACTTATATTCACTTGAAGCCAGTATCTGTTCTGTGTTTTTATTTTTGTTTTCTGTAAATAGAGCTGTCCTTCGTGTTATGTTTATCCAAGACATTTGAGCCCCTCTTCAGAGACCTTAATTCCCAGGATTTCTCCCAGCATGATCCAGTCACTAGGTTTGTTTACGGTGGACTTCTCCCAGTTGATTTTGCACCCAGTGAGCTTACCTTGTAACCAAGACACTTTGAAAACCTTTGGTTTAGTTGCATGGGGTTTCAGTAGGCATAGCAGGATGTCATGACACAAAATGTTATCCTCTATGGAGTTAATGTTTGTACAAACCCCTTTAGGCTCCTCAAGTGGCATGATCCAGCATGCTAAAGGTTAAGTATAGTGAGAAAAGCAGTGGGAGAGTAGGCACCCCTATTGGGTGTCCCATTCTATTGGAAAAGTATGGAACGTACACCCAGTTAACTTTGACCATTACTGTGGGGTCTTGATAGAGGAGGGGATACTCAATTACAGAAGAACATGTCAAGTCCAGATATTTGTAGTGTCAAAAACAAGAATGGCCAGTGGACAAAATCGCCTTTTTTTTTTTTTTTTTTTGCATCTAGGGAGATTAGCGCTAAATAATCTGTCTGTTTCGTATAGCAATCGGCCAGTTATGTAGTCTTTTGAGACTAAGCTTAGTGGAATGCCTTGGCATGAATCCAGACTTGTTGTTTAAATACAAAAAAAACCCTTTATTTTTTCAACTTTTCACACAGTAACTGAGCGGTCATACATAGAGCTTACCAAGATAATACCATCCAGCTTGTTTCCATTATACATCTGATTCCTGTAAACATTTCGCAATTATTTATACATTTATGGCACAGAAGTATACTTCGCAACATACATAGCTAGGGAGTTGCCCAATTACATTGCACTACTACTGTCAGATCCATTATCCTGTTCACTTCCATTTCCCGTTGGGTTCAACAATTCCCTGTGTAGCTCTCTCCAGATTGCAATGTCTTCCTCTAGCTTCTTGTCCCTACATCCTTTCATATGTAGTTCTTCTGCAAGGGACCACTCTCTTATCCAGCTTTTGAATGTTGGAGCCCGTTCACCCATCCAGCATATAGCCACCCTCCGTTTTGCCAATACCAATGATAATTGTAATAATCCTGACTGGTCTTTATGTAGGATGAAGTTTATAGTTCTCAGCTATCTAGTCTCCAATATTTGTGTTTCTAGATTTAACAAGGAGATTGGCTGATAAAATGGCCACGTATCCTAGGGTCTCCTTTCCTTATGGATTACAGTAATGACCTCATGTCTGAAATCCCAGAACAGAGTCTTTCTTTTGGTCTTCTCTATATATGTTGTGTAAGTGGGTTCCTAATAGTGCTCAGGGTTTTATGCACAGTTCATCTGGCAATCCATTGGGACTGGGGGTCTTCCCATTTCCCATGTGCTTAACGGCTTCTGTCACCTCTTCCATATTTTTCTTATCTTCATTGCTTAGTGTTAGTAGGTCAAGTTTGCATAGGAATAGTTTCATTCCTCAGTCAGGTTTTAAACCTCATAAAAGGCACCCTAGTAGTATGCAATTGTACATTCTATTTCTGTCAGTTTCACTTTTCATCCTTCAATTCTCCTACCCATCTAGTCACTTCTCCCTCTTGCTGAGTCAGGACAAAACATGGCCTGCCTTATCCCCCACTTTGTATCGCTTATTGTGCATCTCAAGGTATTGCTGACATGCCACGTCTTGGTCCTCGCACTGGTAATCATGCCTGGATGTCTCCAGTTTTCTTACGATCTGTGGGGTTGGACTAGTTGTCTATGTCCTTTTCAACTTCAGAAGCTAAGACTCCAGTGTCCTGATATTCTTTAGCTTGTACTTTTTCTTACATGTGACAGTATTCTGGGTTGTACCGCTGAGTACTGCCTTGTTAGCTTTCCAGAGCATTCCTGTTCCCTCATTATTGTTCAAATACTGATCTCTGCAATAGCCACTGGGTTAGTAAACTCACATGTGCTTGGCCTCCAGTTGGTCCAATTTTCTGAACCCCACCCTTCCACCCACCCTTTGTCAGTGGGGAGTAATCTGAACTCTCCCTAGCCAGGAACTCTGTTCCTCCAATACTAGGAATTTCCCTCTTCAGGATAAAAATCAAATCCAGGGAAGGCTTTATGTGCCCTAAGGGAGTAGGAGTTGACTATTGTCTGTCCCGTGGTTGTTTCAGCCTCCAAATGTCTGTTCGGCCCATGGCCCTGGGAAATTGTGAGAGGAGAGTGTGGTATGCGTATTGATGGGGGTGTTCTGTCAACATTACTCCTCTATAACAAAACTAGTGTGATCTTGCTACTTCATCATACCTTTGCGAGTTTCTCTAGCGGCTGCGCCGTCAACCGTTTGGTGAGGGGACACAGATTCAAGGAGCTACCTGACTGCCGCTTGCTTTCCCTTTTTGCCTGTTGTCATGGGTACTGTAACACTCCCTAGATAGTTTAGTACTCATCTGGAGGGAGTTTCCCGATCCATCAATCCAGCCTCAGAGTTTGTATCTCAGTCACTTTCCGCACCTCATATTTCATCGGTAGTTCTGTCAAGGGCTTCTTTTGTTGTTATAATTTGTCCATGGTGTGCCTGTCTTCTTCCTCTGATGCATTTTGCTCTGTCCTTCTTCGCGTTGTAACTCTCCCTGCAGTTGTGTGTCCCTATCGGTGTCAGTTGAGTCTGCTTCAAGGGCATGTCTGTGATGCTGCCATTGGGGGGGGGTTTCTTGGTTTCCTTTGCTGGTCCCTAGAACGCCTCTGACACTTATTTGGCATCCTCCGCTCTTTAGGCCCAACTGCCAGTGACACCACTGCCCTCAAATCAGACTCGCAGTTTCTTATTTCTTACAGTTGGGCATGCTCTTTGATCCAGTCGCAGGCATCTCTGGTGTTAAAAAAAACAAAAAAAAAAACAGCTTGTCTTGGATATCACCTTTAACTTGGCAGGATAAAGTAGCAGCACTTGAGTCCAAGTGTGCATAGCTTTAGCTTTACTAGATCATACATTGTCCGTTGATGCTGGATCATTTTTGTGTAATCTGGGAAGACCAGATTTGTGCTTGTATTAAGTTCCCTAAGGATCATGTCTCTAGCCTGACAGTTGACAAAATGGGCTATCACATGGTTTGGGGGCAGCTTCTGGAGGCAACTTCACTGCCACCTCCCCGTGCACGCTTTCTATGAGAAAGCAGGAAGAGAATTTATCCACCTCTGTAGTTGAGGTCAGCTAGTCTCTCAGGAACTCTGCTGGGTGTTTCTCTTCTACTGTTTCCGGAAAGCTGATGCTAAATCAGTTTCTACATGAGCACCCTTCTATATCTTCAACATGAATTGTCAAAACTTCGGAAGACTCTAACAAATGTATCACTGAACTGGAAACTCTTGACCACATTTCTAAGGTCCTGCTTAATAAGCATCCACTCTGAACCCACCTCTCTGATTTTGTTCTCAAGGGTCTACTTTGAGCAAATTTGCCTGGAGTATTCTGTTGGTTGAGTGATTCTGTGGGCTCTGTCTGTCAATCGCCACATACCCGACAGGCAACTCTGCTCCGCCCAACTCGCCCTGGCCTCTGTCCTTTGGATCCACAAGACTAGAACCAGAGAAAAATCCTTCTCCTACCTCGCTGCCAAGACCTGGAACACCCTGCCCCTCCACCTTAGGCTATCCGCTTCGCTGACCGAATTCAGCAAGGACCCCAAGACCTGTCTCATCGACTGAACCTCCACACCCAGATGGATCAGCAGCCCCCTCCCCCCCCAGCGCTTTGAGACCCTCAGGGGTGAGTAGCTGTGCCATACAAACCCCTGATTGATTCATTGATCTTGAGTTTGGCTTAAACGGAAAATCAATCAATTGAAAGTAGAGTGCCTTTGCCAAACTGTGCTGGAGATGGCACGCTTCTGAGAGTGGCTCCATTAATAATTTATGCTGGCTTGAAATCGAGGAACAGCACAGCAACCAAAAAAGCTCTTTGGGAGAATATTTAAGCCAGGCCATTGAGGAGGTAGGTATTCAAGAACTCTGGGCCGCCAGCATAGTAAAAGCCGCCTTTAACCGAGCAACTAACTGATTTCTGTCTCTGTTAACAGACAAAAATGCACTCGCAAGAAGAAGACATGCCTGGACAGTAATTAACTCCTACAAAATCTCGAGACCTCAGGAGTATTTTTATAGCGCATTTTACCCAGGTCTTAAAGCAGCAATTTGTTACATCGACTATAGACAATAAAGACCTCATTCCATCTTGGAAAAAACGATTGCAAAACTAAAGCTGCTGTTTATACGGAAATGAGCAGGAGACGTTAGTGCACATCTTCAGTCTATGCCCTGCTCCCGTGGCCCAAAAGAAACATCTGTTGAAACCAATCTTTATAAAGCTGCAAATTCACTCCTGCTGGCAAGCAATAATTGCGTGTCTAAGTGGCACCTCAATCCCTCTAGACTGAAAGGGAGTAACCTTTCTAAAATCGCTCCTAAAAGAACTGAACCAGTAAAGGAGCAAGGTCAAGCTACCTACAAGAATGCTTATTGCACAAATCACCTGCACTTTACAACCCGCTTCCAGAGGTCATCTTTTGAGAATTCCCCAAATAGTTTTGGGACTATGAAGGGGCAAGGACAGGCTACTTTTAATAGCGCTCTTTTGCACAAGTCACTTGCACTTTACAATCTGGTTTAAGAGTACATATTTGCACTAGCTAATTGCACTTTACTGCACGAAACAAGAGGTTCATACAAAGACAAAACTGGCCTTTGTAAAACACATGGAAGGTGCCTAAGGAGCAAACAGAGCTTGCAGGCTTTTATATTTATATAAACAATAAGTCCAAAGAGCGGGAACTTTTAACTATTGATTTTATTGTCATGAAATGGTTTTAATGTGTTCTGCCGTATTCTACAAATGAGTGTAATAGAATTTTCTTATAGTTGTTTCAATTGCAGGACTTTTTAATTGATTACTTTTTTTCAAGAAAATGCTTGCAGGTTTCCTTCTTTTTTTTACAATCGAATGTATTCGATATGGTTCCTATAAAATTGTAATGCAATGCTTTTTATTAACTACACAAATAAACTTGATTATGGCACACTGCGCCACGCTACACTCTGCGGCATGCTCCACTCGGTGCACCGCCCCACCCTGCACACCGCTCCACATTCTGCGCCAAGCTGTACTCTGCGCCACGCTCAACTCTGCGCCACGCTCCACTCTGCACTTTGGTCTGCACGACGCTCCACACTATTCCACTACACTGGATGCTATTCCACTGTACGCCTCTCCACTCTACAACCGTTCACTCTGCGCCACTCCACAGTATGCTATTACACTGTATACCTCTACAGTCAATCCCACTACACTCTTCCACACTCAAACAGTCTAATCTATGGTATTCTACTCGACAACACTCTACACTATTCTACTGTACGCCACTATATCAATGTGCACCACTCCACTATACACCATTCACTTTACGCTATTCGACTGTACGCCACTTCACTGTACCTCCGCCCACTCTATGCCAGTCTACTCTGCGTCTATTCACTCTACGCCTCTCCACTGTACGCTATTCCACTCTATGCCGCTCCACTGTACAACACTCCAATCTACGCTACTCCACTGTACCCCGCTATAATGTATGCCAGAGCCCACTACACCTCTCTAAGCCACCCCACGCCACTCTACTATACCCATTTCTTTGTACATCACTCTAATGCGCCCTACTCTGCCCCACTCCACTCTATGCCACTTCTCTGTACGCTACTCTTCTTTACTCTACTCTACTCTGCTAATTCGCTCTACGCCACTCCACGCTACTCCACCGTACGCCACTCCACTACATGCCACTCTACTCTAGACTGCTCCACTGTATGCTATTTCAGTGTATGCTCTTATTTCGGTCGCCTCCTCGGATACAGCAGGACCTTGTGTCTTCCCCCATCCGCATGTCTCCAGGAATGGCATGCTCCGCTGCTGCAACTCTGCAGCCACAGACCTCGCATCTTTTTTCTTTGATTGGTGCCCCCATGAGCCTCACAGGTTAGAGAGCTTGGTTTTTCACCTGACCAGAGTTGTGTTCCAGATCTTGGTACTTGGTGGCAGCTTTGGTGGGCACATGAGGGCTATGGAGGTAAGGTCACAGTGGTCTTGATGTTTTTTGATGTTCCCTGACCATTGTTGCTGGTATGTGGCGGGTTTTGGGGAAAGCATTTTTGATGGATGACTGGACTAGTTTGAATGAAAGATATAGGCAGACCCTCAACCCCCCCCCCCTCCCCTTTTTACTTTGGGCCCTAAATGTTGAGGGCCCACTGCTGTGACACATCGCTGACTCAAAGTGTACCACTGCTCGCAGCTGCTAGTGGGGATGAGTGAAATGAGGGATTTGCATGCAGGGATTTTTGAGTCAACAAATAAATATGTTAAAGAAAAAACATCAAATCCCAGAACGCAACGTGTTGCTGCCTAACAAGTCTTTCTCAAATATATAAACCACTTGCAGTGCATGTTCAAGTACATTTTGGCTATTATGCCTGAATCCTCCTAGGAAGCTAAGCCCTTTACCGTAGTATACTGTTTTAGTTGTCATTTTTAAAAAGTGCTTTTCCCCTGCCCGTGTCTGTTTACATTTGCCTCTTTGTTTTTTTTGTGCAATCTTGGTATTTTTAAACCGATGCTTTGTTCTACCCATCTCTAAAATGAATTTACCTCTTGTCTGTGTGCAACCTTGGTATTTTCAAACTGCTGTTTTGCTCTACCTCTGACTGTATGCGTTTCCCTCCTAGGTTTTCACAAAGTCTGTATTAAGCATCACCATCCATACAGTGGCTAACAAGAGTGAGCTTAGGAGACTGCTTAATCTGCTCTGTGGCTTTGAACTGTGCTCAGAAAGTCTATGCAGCACTCGTTTTTTGGCTTGAAAAGTGATTCGTTTAAATGCACGGAAAGCAGTATTTCAAGGGTTATAAAATTGTCCCTTACCTGAAAAGTAGAATCCGGAATCTAGGAAGAGTGGATTGTGCCTCTATGTATCCAAGGATATACCGAGTAGAGGAGCACCTCCCTGCCACAGCAGTCTGGGCTTAAGGCCACTTGGCTCCTATATATGTTTTTTATGAGTTGTTGCATTTGTTTCTGTAATTGGTTGCTGGAACTAGTAATTCTGTAGGACTAAGGGCCTAGGGTTTGAGTTCTGATTGGGTGTTTGGGCTAGGGCTCTGATTGGCTACTAGGGCTAGGGATTCCTATTGGACTGATTTTTGCGTTGATTGGCTGTTAAAGCTAGGGCTGTGATTGGTTAATAGGGCCAAGTCTCCCATTGGCGCGAAGGGTTAGGGGGTCTAATTGGTTAGGGCTAGGGTTCCATTGGCAAATAGGGCAATTTTAAGCATAGAGCTCAGTGCGTCTCAGCCAGGGTGTTAAGGTTAATTTTAGAGAGAGCAATGGCAAGTCCCTGTTTAGGCAGGCGGAGAGGACAAGGGCAGTTGCCTGTTTGGGCCTGTTCGGGTTGGGCATAGGGCCAGAGATAATGCCCAGTTTTTACTTATGAGCTACCACCTTAAGCCCACCACATCCACCAACATCCAAACATAAATTCAGCAAATGCATTCTACTCCTGCATCACAAACAATCCTTATATAGATGTTAATGTGTGTTGAACCACTACACAACCACTACAAAACCCCACAAACACACACAATTGTACCCCAACTGCAATGCTATGGCACCTGCATTCTCACACAAAACACAACTCTGTCTTATACCACTAACACATCCACACATCACTTACACAACATAACGCCACATTATACATAACTTTAATGCATCTAGACACACACACCCTGTTCAAACAAAACACCAGCTCTATAGTCTACTTGGTCCTAAAAGATCTCCTTTTATCAAGACAAACCCTATGATCACCCTTCTATCAAACCACCAAGCAACACCCCTCCTCTTTTTAGGAATTACACACAACCATACAATCCTTACATGCCACTCCACCACACACCTTACCCATTCCAGGGATCAAATCTCGCACAGACATTCATAACTCTTTCCATCCTCTCTTACACACCATATACTCTTCTCCAAAATACATCACCACCCCTCTACTATTCAAATACCACTCACCAGCAGTGCTGCACATACAAATCTTTCACAGGAAAAACACTACATCAGTATCTCCTCTCACTACTCCTCAAAAACAAAACACGCAGATCTCAATATAATAAATTCCTTACTTATAAATTCCCTATGTTCTCATATATCTATATATTATTTTAGTCGTATTGTACAAGAAAAAAAATAATACTCTCGAAAGCTTTACTCTGTCCTACTATCATCCTACACCTCTATCAATTTAACCTCTTATCTTCATTCTCACTCATCCCAAACTCTTTCTACTACTATGATGTCCAAAATAACCCTTCCTATGCTCCTCCCTCTGGCTCACCCCAAACATCAGTTTAATAGTATGATCTCCCAAACAACCCTACTAAATTCTCCCTCATGTTCTCTCTCCTTTGACTCATCCCAAACCTCATTTTTCTTTTCTATTCTCTTTCTCCCTAATCCATTTCCTCAGGCTCTTCCCTCCTCCATCTCTCCTTTACTTATCCCAGACCTCAACCTACTGCTATGATCTGCCAATTAACACTTATGGTTTTCTTCCCTCTTCTGTCCCTCTGTTACTCTATTCAATCCAACTAACAGACTTGCATGTCCTTCACTCAATTAACTCGTACCTCCGTATACTAATACTATACTCCTATTTCCTTATACTAATCCACCACCAATCCTTTAGGGTTCCGGAGTAGTGTGCTACTCGCTGAAAAGCCAATTTAAGCCTTGTCCGAGATATTAAGTGCTATATAAATACAATTACTGTCTTCTATTCCAGGTGTATGCCACTCCACTATACACCACTAGCCTGTATGCTATGTCACTTTATGCTATTGCACTGCACTGCACTCCATGCCATTACATTGTACGCTACTCCACTCTACGTCACTCCACACCTATCTACTGTATGCCACTACACTGTTCCTCACTCCACTGTACGTCGCTCCACTGTACACTACTCCACAACACTGTACTCTACTCAATTCCACTGTACATGACTCTACTTTATGCCACTTCACTATACCCCACTTCACTCCACCGCATGCTATTGCACTGTACACCGCTGCAATGTATGCTACTCCATTCTATGCTACTCCATTTCTATGCTACTCCACTCTACCCTACTACATTCCACGTCGATACTGTGCTCCACTCAACAACAGTCCACGTCCTTCCACTGTACCACACTGAACTCCACTGTATAGTACTACACTGTACGACAATGTACTCCTGTCAATACCAGTGTACAGCACTCTACTTTACTTTATAGCACTTTCTGACACTTTACTCTACGACACACTAGGCAACTTTCTCCATGCGTCTCCACCCCACTTAATATACTGTACTCTGAACCACTAATCCACTGTAGGCTGCTACTGCACTCTACGCCACTGCACGCTATGTCTTTGCCACTCAGCTGTATGACAGTGTATCTCACTACGCCCTACCATACTGTATTACATTCTGCACCACCCCACTGTACAACACTTTCATCCACTCTTTGACACTACTCTGTGACATTTTCCGGAACTCTACACAACTCCACTCAACTGTACCACTCCACTCTATAACACTTTACTCTATTGTTTACCAAGCCAGTCCACTCTACTTAGCGCCACTGTACTCTAAAACATGCTACTCCACTCTATCCTGTGCCACTTCACTGGATGAGACGCTACACCAATTTATAACACTTTACTTGACTCTACACCTGTCCACTCTAGTGCACTCCACACCAGTGTACTATACAACACACCACTACACTATATGACAATTTACTCCACTGTATGCTATGCTATGCTACGCCACCTCACTTCACTCTACCACAGTCCACTCTAGTGCACTCCACACCACTGTGCTATACAACATGTCTCTGCACTAAATAACAATTTACGCCACCCAGTCCACTCTACCCCACTCTGCCACACTCCACTCTACAGCACTCTTGACTGTGCACTCTACAATACTTTCCTCCACTCTATTGTACCACATTCGAGTTAATGATGCTCCCCTCCATAACAGTAAACTCTACAATTTGAAACACATTTTTATTAAAAATCAAAAATAATGAAATTCAAAGAAAAAAACAAAAGGTTAAGCCGTTGTTCTAGTTAGGAAAACTTTACTTTATAACCAAACTTTAAAATACACAAACATTTGAACTTCTAAAGTTATAGCTATTCCTTAAATATATACATTACTCACCACCTTAAAATTAATATGACCTTATTTTATTTTTAACTACAAAACATAATTACAATTTAGTGCTGATTGGCCAGACCTATAGTTTCAAATTTCTCCTTTTATAGTTCCCCTTTCATTTATTTGCTTCACCACTTTTTTTTTCCTTTTGGATTAATTTATTTTAATCCTATATAGCCACTTCCCCTATACCAGGCAACCATTATGGAATACTGTTCTTCATGGTGCATTATTGTCTTACTATTCCAAAATGGCCAAAATGTTGGTCCTAATGTGCTGGATGTTTAAAACAACTGTAGGCTATGAACAATATCGCTGCAAGATGGACACTAGCTATTATGTTTAGTTTAATAATTGCAAGCTTAGCTCACTGTATTTTGGTGTCGGCATGTTTTCTTTTTTCTTCTTGCATTCTTTTGATTTACCTTGCATATTTTGTTTAATGTTATTGTATTTTGTTGTGGTTGTGTCAGAGGGTGAATGCAACAATTTGATTGATTGAAAGGATGAATGAGTGCAAAGATGATGACTTACCAAGTGCCTAAAACCATCCATGAAACAAAAGGTACTTTGAATCATAAGCCAGACCTACATGAATTACCAGTGTTTTTTTTATGTGTTATTGTGTGCTTATTGTTTGAGTTGTTAAGAATACTATGGTGTGAATTGTCTTTGTTTATTGTTTCATGGTTTCAGTGGGTCATGGATGTCTACATGATTCTTTGTGGATGTTTGGAAGTAGCCTGCCTTTTTCTGCACACATTGGATCCATGAGGGTGTGTGGGAGAGGAGGTGTGGTTATTGATGAGTGATCAACAACGAAAAGTCCAGATGCCAATGGAAAATTGCTTGAGGAAGCAGGTTTGTTTTTCTTGAGTCGTTCCTTGGTGGGCTGTCAGGTTGATGCATATGGTGAGGTGATCAAGGACAGCCCAGTCTTATGGTTGGTTTGCAGTGGATTATTATGGAAGTGGCAACGCCTCTAAGAAAGATGGTGTGCTTGTGTTGGATGAACAATGTGGTGATGAGGTCAGAGGTGCCATCTATAAAGTACTTGTTTTCTCCACGTTGGGTTTGTAAGGTAGTGAAAGGTGGTTGGGATGGTTTTGATGTTTCAGAGAGACATGTGAGTAGCTCCATTGATTCAGGTTTAACTGGTTTGTGTACGGTGCAGGGAAGGGAGGATTTATGGATAAGGCACAGCTTTCTCCTGTCTTTTTTCTCTGGTCTTCATGCTGAATGCTGTAGACTGAGCATAATGATGTTTACCGTATGTGAAGATGTGAGCACAATTATGTTGAGGGTATGTGAAGATGTGGGTGTGAGCCTTGTTTAATTGGAGGACCAAACGTTTTTGCAGTTACTGGCAAGTTTAACTATTGTAATGATATGTTGAGTCTTGGTTTCCTTACATATAAGGGCGTGTTAGCCAGGCCTAGTATTGAATGTTAGCGTAAACTGCTTCAGTCTGAGCCCCTAGATTACTGCTTGGTATAACCTCAAAGTCTTGTAGCTACCTAAGTAGGTGGTATGTCCTGGCTTGATATAGCCAGTAGTCCAGATTCTCTTCAATGGGATTTCCCCTTTTGAAATGTCTGGGTCAAAATTGCCTTGTTTGTAAATTAGTCTGTACTGTAAACTAACCTAACCAAGAACATGAAAAGTCTTAAAGTCATGTAAAAAGGAAAACAATTACAACAAAAAATCCCAATCAATAGGGTTCTTTGAGTGGATAATCTTTTGAACAAAGCTTCACCGACCTTCCATTTCATAGTCCTACCCAGCCTTATTTAAGTTTTCTTCTATTTAATTTATGTTGAACAAAATAGGTTCACAGCATCACTTCTTGATTGCTTCTAAAATATTGTTCCCTGATGCTTTTCACTAGACTTTAGCCACATTTATATATTAGAAACAATAACCTTCCTAACTTCTACTTGTTCAGCTACCTAAAATGCATAACTCAACATGTTTGTTATTTATTGCTTGTAGTTGCAAACAAGCTTCTCGATCAGTGTGGAAATACACATTTTTGTGGTGGAATCCAGGGATAGTGTAATCTCTGTACACACACACACACACACAATTGTAAAATGTAAGTCAACACGTTTTAACTCTTTATATACCCTTCTCCACCCCTCGCATTGATATTGCATGTACTGACTCAAGAGTTATCTCCATATCTCCAACAAAGTCCTCTTGGAGATTGTGGCACCTTTCTAGCTCTATGAGCCCATACACCTGCAGACCCACACAATGGCGTTGAAGTATTTTTGTGATGCAACATGGAATGACTGTCCCAGATATATTCAGCTCTTTGGTCGATTCCCTACCCGGGTCATCTTCTCCTTTTTCCTACTTATATAAGCTGGGGATGATGAGTAGTGGGGTAGGGCATAGTTAGCAGGGCATGGCCTCAAAACAGTAAAAGGCCTACCCCCCTGCCTTGTACCCTATCAACATACACCCTCCATCTCCCCCAATTTGATAAATTAAGTACTTGCCTCCTAATCCCCTCTGTGCCCAAATGATCTGAATTTGCTCTGACAAGAGCATCTCTGAGAGCTGTGTGTTAGCATGTGTTGAATTCTTCTGTCAGCTTAGGTCTTCAGGGGCAGCTCTGACCCTGAACAAAGTGGTTGGTGCCGATATAGTGCTGCTCTTGTTCTCCCACCTCCTATGAATCTGTGGAGACCTGAGAGAGGCGGAAGAAAACTGGTGAGACCACTAACCACCATTCAGCTGCTTTGCTTGTGTATTTTGGGGACATGGGCAAGATTGTGAAACAAACAGGAAGCAAATACTTCCCCTGATGACATCGCAGCAGTGGGTAACGATTTTTTGGGTGCCCACTGTTACATCATTTCAATAAAAAAATAACAGGATTATGACCCAGTTATTCATGACAGAGGCTTTCTATGCAAGCCATATGAATCAACAGTTTTCACTAATACCCAAGTTAGTTTCTGGAGTTAACGATTTTAGAGTGGTAATGCTCTGAGTGCCATAGATATCTTGAGTGAATATATTGGTCCACTAAACTAGCTTACAATCTGGTGCATAAGTCACAGTTTTTATTATAAAATCTTTTTTTTTTAAATCACATTTGGCTATGATAACATGTACAATCCCAGCTGTATGATATGAAATCCTCATGTTCAACAAAGCTGTCAATGTCAATTTAGTTTTACTTTTTTTCTTCTGTTGCAGGACTATATTGATATCGAGTTTGAGTCAAATACTAAATAGATCACATTTTCACGTGGTGTAACTGTTGTTGTTTTGCAATTACAGCTTGAATTTGGAGTGGTGTACAGTTGTGTAGAAGATAAAATGTACACTGGTAGAAAAGGAAAGGGGTCATTTTGCAATGGACAGAAACTCCAGGTGTCTGGTCAGAAAGGTAAGTTTTAAAATATATTTGCCTAACATATATGCTTGTAATGATCACAAGTTAGGCATCCCAAACCAGACTTTCTCTGCTCGAGTACTTTTGTCACTATTTAGGAATATCAGCTGGTGACTAATAATGCAGACTTTCCACACTGGTGTATTTTGTTTTTTATGCTTTCATCTTCTGAAATTAATAAGCAAGCGTTAAAGCTTAAAACCATGAGAGGTTACATCTTGACAATTCATGAGAACACAGGGAGGAAGTCTTTAGGTTATAAAAGTTGGCAACAACAAATTAAAGTTCATCTCTCAATGTCTTCTTTGGAGAACCAAGAATATTTACCAACCTCAGGCATCCCTAGTGTTGAATCCAATAAAAACCTGCCAATTGAGTAACCACCACACTACCATCCAGTGTTCCTCCTCCTCTCTTCTAGATTTGTTGTACTTGCCTGGACAGTGTAGGGTTATAGACCACACCTGGTCCAAACTCCTCTCTCTCCTTTGCTCAGGAAAAAATAGGCTATTTTAGAGGAGCAGCTGTCCGGTAGTTTATTCATGTGGAAAAACTGGTTTTAGGTTTATTTTATAAGTAAGTTACAGGTTCTTTATTGAATGCCTCACCAGGAGCGCAACATTTGTTCAGTCCACTATCTCCACCTACGAACCCATCCACAAAGTCACTAACCAACATACTGAAACCGCAAGTTTGGCACAGCAGTGTTCAAAGACATTAGAAAAAACAGCACATTCTAGCATTTCCTTGCCCTGGAAGATAATAAAAACATAAACAAAAGAATGAGAGACTGGAGCTTGTATAAGTCAGGAAATTTATTTACACAATAGTTGCATCGAACCCCATGCACACAGAACTGAAAACACACATATACACAGTCACACAAACACATCCAAGTGAAACTACAAACCCCACACCACAATAGACCACTACCCCTTCAGGGCCATGTAAACGCCAAATTCACAGTTTTCCAAATGTCACTCTGCACACATCCTGTATTACTGTAGGACTAGGAACTCCTACGAATCACTCACCCTTTACTGGACTCATTTGCAGGACCTGATAGATAAACTGCACACAGCATCTACTGCACACTCCTACCTGACCGGAGACATATACCGCATACATTCTCTACTGCGCATACTCTCAGAATCAGGCACATAAACTATGCACTTACCTCAACAACATGTTCTTGCAACACCAGGGAAAGATTAATCTTCTACGGCATGTGCATGTATGGCCAGGACTCAACACTCTCCTCACCCCCTCAATTTCCCTTACTTGCAGGACCAGGGTGTTATAGTACACTCAAACTGTACAGCTCAATCCTGAAGGACAATGGACAAATACTTGCATGCACTAATTAGACAAAAACTAGATTCCACCTGCTATTGTATACTTGCACATGAACGCAGGGTCACGGAGGGTAGCCCATCATCCTGTCTCACCACAGCAGAAACCCATCACTTCTCGTGCTTCAAAAATCTTTCAGCAGCACTATGGCATGCACATTGGAACCACTGTTTTTCTGAGCAACTCCGGCAGACACAAAGGTGCTGGAGACAACATTGCCATACAAGAAACGCATGCTCAACTTCAAAGTGCATAGCATGTAAAATGCAGCATAAAGAGTTTGAACAAAATAAACACCAAGGCACAATCTCAATGTTTCATTCTGTGCATACCCACCAATGCACACACTCACCCTTTTGAATGCCTTTAAATAGCTCATACATTTCCACAAGCACATTCCCAGCAAATGAAATGTAACCACTGACTACAAAATAAACTCATCAGCATAAAAGAAAACACCAGCACACAAAACTATGCCAAATACCGTATTCCTCTACGGAATGTACATGCTTCTTTGGCCTCACTACTTCCAGCTACAGAGTGTAGACTGATTATGATAAAGTCCTCAGTACTTTGAATTGGATGAAGGGTTAAAAAACATACTAATTTGGGTGCAACAGCACCACAAGCGTGCACCATAGCTAGACTGTGAAGAATTTGGGAAGTGGTCTAATTGCCGTGTGTATATTTTCATTGCTCCAT
Source organism: Triturus cristatus (assembly GCF_964204655.1). NCBI lineage: Eukaryota > Metazoa > Chordata > Amphibia > Caudata > Salamandridae > Triturus > Triturus cristatus. Next base: position 506,084,111 of record NC_140587.1, read on the forward strand.
TTCAGAGTTGGCATGAAACCATTTTTTTGTAATCTCCTCATTGTTTTACATGCCACTAACAATACTGTACCAAATGTTTCCTTCTTCACAGTCAGAAAACTCAGCATGTCAAGTGAGTCAACTGCAGCGAAAACATGCTGTAGACATATTATTACACGAAGACTATCACACTTCTGGCTATCATGATAAATAGCAGTGCAACAATTGTTCATAAAATAGTGAGCGCTCAAAACAAAAGCATGCAACTCCTCATCTTAAAACTCCGCTGCGATTAGTCATGTCACTAATGGCATACCAATCCAAAGTCCATGCTTCTGCCACATCTGCCCCTTTCTGGATGATAACATCATGGAAATGAGAAACATTTACGCTTCTGTGTCCCTCAACAGTTTAGAATAACTTTGCAATTACAGCTTTTACAACACCTATTGAACTACCATCCCTTTCTGGGAAATCTCCTGAACCCTGATAGAGAGCCACATTTGTCAACCATCACCAGCTTTCACCTCAGTCTGGATATATACTGCCAACTGTCAGCCTATGGTACTATCACAGATTCTCATTGTTGAGCTTACTACAGTTTGTACTCTACCGGATTAATGATTTAATATATAAGATACCTTTTTTGGAGGGTATTTTAGAAAGGATGACATATCCTATATTTTTGCCTATCATCCCTTTAGTAGCATCAGGTTGATATCCGTTGGCTATCAGTTTTGTGAATACACATTCTGTACTCAAAAGCGTATTAACCTATGCCAATCCTTGAGCAAATCACTGTTGGAAAAGACACTGGTGGGGCATTCAGGGCTTTATTTCTTTTTCACTTCTTACCTTTTACCTGCTTCTTCTTCCTCCCCATTTGCCACGTCTCAACAAATATAGGTTTATTTTCCAGTTGTTGTGAGTGTTATAGTTGAGGATTTTCTTTTTTTTAAACAGCAGTCAGGTAGCCAGTTCATGTGAATAAACCAGTTACAGGCTACTTAGGAAATGTCCTGGCAAAAACAACATCCTCTCTGCTCAGCCAACACTCCTCCACTACCAACCCAACTACACAGTCACTCACCAGCATTTTATGGCCTCATAAACTGGCAAGAGTAGGAAAGACATTTAAAAAATAACAGATTATAACACACCCCTTCTGGTTTCTGGAAAGGTTAGCATGTTATCCATTGCGTTTCGTCGATAAGAGACACGAATGTCAAACCTCGCTATTGGTGAGATATCTTGAGACCAGATAATGAAAGGGTGTGTGCTTAATACTCTCACAAAACACCCAAGCACCAATAAGCCTGGCCACAGTTGCACAACTAGAGTTTCACCAGAGCAGATGCTTCTGAAGCCTAGAAACAGAAGATTCAAGCCTGACTATAGTAGAACAAGACACAAAAAAAGTCAGACTGAGAGAAGAATAAGAAGAGTCAACAAGAGCACTCATCAGAGCCACCCTAGTGCAACCCACCAAGTTTGTTTCAAGACCACAAGACTCCGAAAATTGCGTAGCAATGTTAGGCAAAGTTAGCATGTCAACCCTTGTTGCTCCACCTTCGACCACTGAGGAGGCATAACCCATGACTGGTATCAGCCACAGTTGATAACCATCAGCCAGAAAATCCAGAAATTATTATTATTATTATGTGTTCTTATATAGCGCTCAACTTACCCTTGGGCATCTTGGCGCTTGCATTGGGAACCCGTCCTGGTTTTTCCCTGTGAGATAACCCGTACTGGGCATCCCCAAGGTGAAAGCCAGGCATCCCGCCGCGGGGGGGCCGTTGTGGAGATTAAGCAAGCTTGTTGCCCAGAGCTGCATAGTGTGAACTCGTGCTTAGAGTCGGCACCGAAGCGAGAATTATCGAGTCCGTGGACAATTGGGCTCCGGACCCTGCCGCGTCGGGAATTGAACCCTGGTCCCGGGTCTGACCTCTGCTTCAGGGTATGCCTCCTGTAACCAGTGAGCTACACTTCTCCCTCTCCAGGGTCATTCCGCTTCTTCATATGTCAAAACCAAAATCACAGATAGTCTACCTAAGCACCAAGAGGACCTGAAGATCATTGCAGTCTGCAGAACTCCCTAAAATGTTTTTTAAAATGTCAACACTAATTTCTGTGAACAGCAGAAAGCCTGCCATCTGCAGTCCCAGTGTTCTGTTGAAAATGGTACCACATGTGTGGTAATAGCCTGTTGTACCAGATTGGAATGAGCCAGTCTGTGACCATGTTGAGTCAATGTGGCGTTTACATGGTCACCCTTTATGGCTGTTCCAATCAGGAATTTGCTATTTTTTCTGTTACATAAATGTGAGTATATTTAGATTTTTCACCTGTGACGTTTGCTGGGCATTTTGGGAAGCAAAACATGGTGGCATCCATGCAAACACCACCACTCCAGATTCCTTAAGAACTTTAGGTTTCAGAAATATCTAGGACTACTCGGGTTCTTACAAATACTTCAGCCACCCCCTTTGGAAAGTGAGAGGAGAATGTTTTTTTGTTAGGCATATATAAGATGTTTATTAGGCGCTTGGGTAAGAATGTGCTGAGATCTAGGCAAGCCTTACCTTGCTGGATTTGTCTTGGTCTCTAGCTTTCATAACTGTCCAGGTTTGATAAGATTGCCTGGGTGGCAGCTGACCACTCACGCAAACATGACAGCTCCACATCTGTAGAAAAAGAGTTCCCAGGAAAGCGGTTCAAAGACCTGTCTGTGGTTGTTGTTTTGTCCTTGCCGTGGGTAATGGCCCCACCCACACAAGTGAGTTAACATTTTCATCGGAAGAAGTGTAGGAATACTGTGTGATAGGACTCAAAATCTCAGCAATTCTAGAATGTTTCCTCATAAAAATATGAGGAAATTCAGCAATTTCATCCAAAGTTGGAATATTACTGATCTTTCTGGATAAGAATGTGAGCAGGGATACACACAAGCCATACTTCGATAGTTTTTACTGGGTTTGTAATTCTCAGACATACCTGGAGATGGTAGGGTTTACTAGTGTGTCAGCCTTTCTTATTCCTAATTATATCACCTAGCCATCATTCCAAAATGATTTTTTTTGTAAAGCTTTTTTCTTGTCCTATCCATAGTTGTATTTTTGGACCTTTCTTTTCCCTGGCATTAGGACCATCCATGGCTAGCCCGGAAAAAAACACATTTAACACTGTTATAAAGTCCCTAACAAATTAGCTAGAATTCAAAATGGAATATGTGGAGGGTGTTCACAATACAGTAAGCTGCCAAAGGCACTCGTCACAATGTTATCATAGAGATAAACACAGTAAACAGACAACTAAAAGCTGCCATTCCTTCAAAAAGATTGGTTTGGCACATGTATCATCTATACCAGCAGTAATGCCACGTCAGAAGCAGACATCCGCCACAGATCCACATCATCTATTACTAGGATACGTAACCAGTCACCTATATTTTGAATGCTTCTAACAGTGTCATTAACCCACCAATCTCGTTGACATTCATTTACCACGCTGCCAATTTCCATAACATCACTGCAACTCACTGAACTAACACACTCTCATCTTGACACACAATTACACTTTAACAGATATGCGAACCACAATGCCAGTCAGCCACCAAACACGTTGCCACTGTCCTTCTCCTATTCAACCATGTCATCAAACAGCCTGTCAAACACATCAGCACTTGCCTAACATCTGGCATAATCAACATTGTTTTTCAGTCAAACACATTACTAGAAATATGTAAAACAAATATACATTCAATGCTTTTTCTTCACCATTAAGTACTCATGCTGCATGAGGCACTAAACCTATATGGAAAAGCAGATTTGGAAAAAAATGCTAAACAAAAACAGAAAGCAGAAACTGAACCGCTCCTCACAAATTTCTATTTCAAGAAGGCACCCAAAATGTCACCTTTGTATGGTGCATAGTAGAACAGAGGGTGTGGCAGATAGCTGGGTTTGAACTTTGCTGTGGATAGTAGTTTATGGTCTTTCTCTTGATTCCCCATGTGGCACAAACTTGACACCTTCAATAAGTTTGGTGCTCCTTCCCTGTTAGAGAAAGAACATCCAAAGGGTATTGTTCAACCAGTCTTGAGACACCCTCTAACATTAAGTTTACAGCGCCACCTTCAACCACATTGTGCTTACTATTGAAGTCAAGAAACTACATTGTAGATAGCCATTTCTGTCATGTGTACTGCCAGTCTTTTATGCCGAATTCTTTCTGTAAGGCGGAAGTATGGGGGGATTTTTTTAGCTATGAGATCTTAAGTGGACACTAGGCGATGTCTTTTCCTGTATGTTGTTCCCTTTGTTCATGAACTTGATGGAGAGCTGGTCTTAACATCACTGCCTTCTTAAAGGTTTCTTAACCAGTAGTATGACGAAACCACACATGCAATTATATCCCATGCCTTAACAACAGTCTTTACTGTGACTTCACCACGCATGCTTTTACAGCAAATTTTGAGGGAAAGGCTTCTGTGTGGTAAGATTACACATGATCCCTAAAATACGGCCACCAGCCCTAAAAACTACCCCAGCCCCACCGCTCTGAGCCTTAAAACAGATCCCCAGCCTTAAAAACTGCCCCACCTTGAGCCCTAAAACCCAACCCTAAAAACTACCACGACTCCCTAAAAGCTACCATGACCCACCCATCCCTTGCCCGGAGTCCTAAAACCCGGCCCCTCACCCTACTTACCAAGCCGCATCCCTATCCTTTCTCTTGATCCTTCCTGTTCCTTCCATTCTACCCGCCAGTCCGCTCTGAATCTAGAGCGCTGACTGTTTTTACCACGCATATGCGTGCAATAGTGCGTGGCTCCATCTGCATTGTAAATGCTGTTTCTCTTAACCACTAGCTTATTTGGAAACGTTTTTCAGTTGCTCCTGATTGTACCACATGAAAAAGGGCCCGGGGAAACTACTTCTTGAAAAGTGGAATTTTGCTATAAAAATTGCCTTGGTATAAGTGGTGTGCCTTATTCAAAAGAGGATGGAGTAGATCCCAAACTTGGGGCAACCAAAATGCTGAAGTCCTTCCCAATGTAAATTCAAATTCTGCGTGTTTAAACAGGAGAGCTTTCACGTACCTGGTACAATTTTTATACCATAACGAGCTTGCTTGTTTCTGTTGTTTGTTTTTAAATGGCAAAACCCCTTTGTACAACCACTATGACTCTTTCCCAACTGTGATCTGCCCTGGTTTAAAGACTTCAGAAAATGCCAAGGCAAAGTATTCCAGCACTAAATAAACTTTAAATAGATAGGTGATCTCTATGAAGGGCTTGTGCATTTTCATTGAAATGCTGCATGCACCATTGAAACAAAAAATAGCCTCTACTCATGAAAGCAGAGAACATTGGAGTGTGGCACGATTGGTCATATGACCAGAAAGAAGACACTGTTGTCTTGTACATAATCCATATCAGAAAGGTAAGACCCAAAAACTGCTTCTACTCCTGAACATTGGTTGGAATCCACTATTGTACTCTTGAATGGGACAGTCGCCTCTCACTGTGTTGCATCATTAGTTGCAGGCATGCAATGAAAACTAACCAGGCTCCTGCTCTTCTTTAGCGACAACCTGATTCTCGAATGGCTCCAGCTAATTATAGGCATTAACTCAGAATTGCACAGTAATGGCATGGAGGTCCTGCAGCAGTAATTCCTGTTGCAGAATTAACTCTCTCCCAATACCGTCACTCTGAAGCAGCGCCTTAATGTGGACAACTATCTACATTTCTAGGGGATTATCCTGCAGATGAGGTGTCCGTCCCAAACCAAACTAGCACAGGATGTCTAGCATCCTGTCCTTTGCTCATCACGGAATCATGGGGGACGATGCAACTGAGGAAAGTCTAGAGAAAGCAGATGATTCTGTTCAGAGTAGATCATCAGCCAAGGGGAAGCCCTGAGTGAACATGCAGGATGTTCCAGTCCTGACTGAGTTTCTATGGGATCTGCAAGAGAAGACGAGCAGCACAAATGTCTAGCAAAATGCAACAGTAGAAACGAGATTACCTTCACATCTGCAATTACTGAGGAAATGAGAGCGTCTGCAGTCAGACTGGCCCCTATCAGCAAGGAACAGCCCAAAGCCTTTATAGTATCCAGAGCCAGGTAATGTAGGCTTCACTGATCACGGGTAGCAGTAGGAAGCAATCAAGTCTAACTGCTGGAGTTGGTAGAGAGATTGGGAGTAACAGAATATGACCTGGAAACTTTGACATATAACGAGTAATGTGGGGCAAACATCCAGAAGTGGGGACTACAATCTATGGACCTTACATTCTATGGGCCTGCTGCACCATTGATGTCTACATCCCCTCTTTCATGGCACAGTACTATTACCGGTGGTCATCTCATTATACAACCAAAGCCTCTGAGTGGATCCCTGTTATGTATGAAATTTTCAGTCCACCATAGGCTTTTTCGCAGAGGAAGTTTAAACTGAAGCTGATTTCTAGAAGTCTCAGAATGCAATGCATGAGCAGAAAGCTTTCATCAGGCGCAGGGATGGTCCCTAAAAGAAAGAATCGGACAGCCGAACAAGTGACTCATCACTATTCACTGGATATGCATTGCAGTGAAGTAGCTAAGAAGAATTACATTCGTGCTAAAGGGATAAACTTTGAAGCATAAATATCCTATAACTCTGTCCTTCTATTTCAAGCTCATGCCTAGGGTGAGAGACCATAAACTCATGGCACTCCTACCGAGTAGTAGGCCATTCATCTTCAAAACAATGCAGCGCTTCCACAGGGATACAAGTGGCCTTATAAATACAACTATAATACAATCCACAGGGCGTGAGAATGCACATCTGCTTTGTTATGTTGCAGAGAGTGTCGCACAGGAAATTAAAATGTGTACTTCTAACCTCACTCCCTTTGGACACATTTTCACCCTCCAAACAAGAAACAAACCTGCTGTTTACTTCAATGGGCCCTCCAATACTCAACATCTTTCATAACAAAAAGGCCACCCTGCAGACACTCTATAACTTACATTTATTTATTAGTGGCTCCAAAAGGTGGAAAAAAGCACACTCCATCCGAATATAATGTTTTCGGGGCAAAAACTGCCAGACTATCGCTTTCTGATCTTACATCTACATTGGTAGGAGAGGTAACACTGCATCTCAAATTCCCAAAATTCCCTGTAAGTACAGGTCACTGAGCACTTTTGTATCCCCGGCACACCTACAGGGAAAGGGAGACAGGCAGGCTTAGAGCTTGAACGAAGAGCCTTGTGCACAGTTTATTGCTATTTGTCCACACTACAAGCTGGGAATAGCAGCTGGAAAAGGGGAACATTCTACACATCCCTGCAACAGTTGTGGACATATCAGACAGGACAGCTGCTCCACTACCCACTTGTTTTTTGTTTTTTTTATTCATTTCACATTTGATGCTATGTTTCTCTTATGTTCAATTTTAAAATTCTAGTGTTTGGTTAACGTGTAAAAGAAAGTCTACTTCTGCTTGCTTTGAAAATCGCTTTGAAAATCGTTTATGAAGAGTTTAAGCTGCTCTACACTACTTTTCAATATGTCATCCTCGATTTGTTGCTTTAGGTTTTTAAATTAAGAAGCAAAAGATTGGCTTTAATTTATTTTCCAGATTTTGTATTGGAAGGGACATAAATGTACTGACCGTGCTAGTAAAATACCGGTCTGTTATAATAGTATTTGTCACACTCGATGTCAGAAATACTGTGAAACGTTCTGTGTTGTCATTTAATATGATATGTTATCACATACCTGTCAACCTGTTGTCTCAAATCAGGGCAAGACCTGGTGTTTAAGAATGTGATACCATTACAATGAACAGAGAAAAATGTGTTCTTTGAGAGTGATTCATATTTGTTAAGGTGGTGGCCTTATGGAAGTTTATGGTGGTTTGTTGCTCATTTGGAGGGAGAATTTTGTAGAAAAGTTGGTGAAATCAGCCAAATGAGGGTGAGTTGTAAGATATATTTCCACCCGTAAATCCCTCTAAAGAGTTGAGAGATCTTCAGAGCTCCAAATTAGAGCCCCGTTTTCTTGGTGACTGCCACCCCCTGAATAAATTAGAATCGCTTGGTTCTATTTGAAACACCGGGTGATCGCATTCAACTGCTCTCACTAGGCATGCTTTGATTGGGGGGGGGGTAGGGAGGCAGGGTTTGGGGGGGGTTGTTGGAAAGCTTAGAGTGGCACTTTCCCATGTTGGCACCAAAATAAGGGCTGTTTTCTACCATCACTGAACCCATGGGGAAACCTAAAAGTGTTTTCATGGGTATCATTCCTGAAGCTGACATCAACATGTCTCTTACATGAGTGCATCCGTTGCAGGGTCTCTGTTCGCTTGGCAGCAGAGGATGACTCTCCAGCGTGTAGAAGGAGCTGAGGGATGAGAGAAGCGATGGAACTCCAAACCCTAGCAGCTCTCCCAGTGCTGGGTGCTTCAACGTGACCTCCCTCTCTGTAGCGCCCAATGGAGTGCATGTGGATGGGGAGGTCATGTCAATAGCACCCAAGTAGGTAATCCTGACAGGTTTTGTTTTCTTCATTTGCACTTCGTTCACACATTGGTCCTGAAGATGATGCATTAACATCCGTCTTCGGTCTTGCCACAGAATTTCATTGTCTGAGTGCCTTAATTTATTGTACTGTGGAGTAACAAAGCTGTTTTGTCTCAAACAGATATTACACAGTCGCTCATACTAACAGAATTAGGGGCAAGCCGTAACCCAGATGTGGTAAAAGTGACCTTTTCCAACATGGAAAGACTTCTGTGTATCCCAATTCATGGGTAAGTTCTGTTCTCTTATGTTGTGTTTTCTTAGAAATAATCAACCAAAAACTTAAATGTTATTATCTCACTGTCCTGTTATAAACACATTTATTTACAGATTTCATATTTAGCTTTTGGCCCATATGTAGCTCTGTTTCTACCATTATATGTTATGGAATCCAAAGTATTTCTATGCTATCATATTCATTACATAGAAGGAACATAACCAAACTTAATTAAAGCTTTGGATGAATCTGACTTCCTGACTAATGATCCACCTGTCGATTCAGTTTGACTCACTCTACTTGAATTAATTGGTTAACTGGCACTGTTGAGCTCCCAGGCCCACTAGTGGTGTTGCTGGCAGTATCTGAAAAAAATCTGTGGCTTTAACATTTTTTGTAAAGTAAATTAAATCATGTGTTTGTGTGTTGGGTGTATGTTTGTCTGTTCGCAGGTTTATGTGTAGTGGTGTACCTGCTTTTGTATACCTTCTCTCATTAGACAAACGTTGAATACAATGGTATTCATCAAGCACAACGTCATGAACTTGGGTACTTGAAAATATGTGGCAGAAAAACTAAACACCACTATGGATTGTTGCTCTGCGGCTAGTCAGAATTCCTTGTGAGACCTGGAGACTACTGGGTGCTTCTTTAATTTTTGTCTGGTGCCATTAGAATTGGTTTCTAAGTATTAGAATAACCAAGTACTCAAGGAAAAGAAAAAAGATGGCACCTGGTGCAATCTAATGACCATGGCACATAAATGGTCTCATTGAAGACAATAACCTTGAAGCCTGCACATGTTTATTCCTGTCTTTTATGCTTTATTTCCATGCTTTATCCACTGTAAATATTATTTTAAATATGCATCACCAATTATGGACAATTTTATTGCAACTTGTATATGCCTAAAATTGTTAGTCCGTTTGCATGATCTGCGCTTCTACAATTATATAATTTTGTTTTTCCTCCCATAAAGTGCTCAAACCCCTTGAGTCTGGTATGTGTCTTATAAAACTGCAAAAAAACAAATAATAGATGTCCGAACGTATACTTGAGGGTATGACCTTCATCCACTTTCTCTGCCCCCAGATCATCTGGTGGTGGCCTTCAGCAAAGCACTCACTCACTCCGGGCATCTTAGGCTTTGGTCATGATTCATCTGGCTTGAGACACAGAATAGCTTCGGGGCAGCCTACCCTTCTTCCTGCAAAGCCTTCCAGACACAGTGGTTAGCAATGCTCAGCAAGCTCAGTGTTTTTTTTTTCTCCACTCAAACACGTCTGAGTCCAATGTACTTGCAACTAAAGGGCCTCAGGAGAAACTGTACCAATCTCATTTGATGACGTAATTGAAAAAAATACAATGCCAAGTGAAATAACACTAATATTAAATAGTATGCGCCCACACACGATTCCCATCAATGTTATTGTGCCATTTGCTAATGACAGATTTGATTCTATTTCATGACATTCTGCTACAAATCATGAATTGGAGCACCTCCAAAGTATATATGAGTGTTTCTCAAATTTCGCAGCGTGCTTAAAATTACATTTTAAAATGTTGCCTTGTTTTCCTAATACTGGGTTCAGTGTGTTGATCTACAAGGGTATATTCCAAATATGCCAGAGTTCGCATTGTATCAGGCTGTTGGAGCTGGCCACTGATGCTCCCAAATGACAGGATTGCTCATTATTACACTGATCCTCTCACTGTGTATGGGATTTGTGGGTGTGGTTGCTCAGTATCCCAGGGTTGTTGTTCAGAGAAAGGGGAAAGGTACTTAATTCCCTCTTTCAGACTTCGGCTTGACAAAAGCAATTATCTTTAAGGACATGATAATCAAATATATAAATCACGTACTGCATGCCAGGTTCTATTCTTTATAGACCTAGTATGTTGTGTTCACTCTCACACCCTCCATCCAAGACTGGAAATCGGCACTACAACGTCTACCTAACCATGCACCTAAAGATACATTGCAATTCCTTCTTTCTTTCCCTCTGAATATCCATCTTCCCCTCCAGCTGTCTTTTCCCCCTACTTAATATCCTTCTTTCCCTCCCCACCCTGTGTAAGTAGGAAAGGGTAATGTTTGATGATATATTGAATACCTAATAGTTTAGATGAAACATTCTCTACATACCCCGTGCCCATATTTCTGTTAGTTCCCTAATTTATCTCAATAAAGATGCAGTACCATGGGGAAGTCTTCCTGTTTACTGAGCTGAGACTCCAAGGCTTAACCTTAAGCGGCACTCAAAGTACCTTTGTCTTCAGACAGTGCCTACTGTGCCCTGGTAGAGGTGCCCATTAGCCTTTCTAGTTTAGAAGGTCCTTCCTGTCTGATAGGCATTGTGCAAAGGCTGCCTAGGTCCAGGAGGGACCCCAGAGTTTGAACTTTCACATTTCTTCCTCCTTGCCTCCCTGTACAGTTGTCCTGCGGGTGAGGTGTTAGCTCATCACTTCCTTGAAGCAGCAGTGAGTTCACCTTTCCTCACTCTCCTCCTGATTCCTTTTCCATAGCTGAAGAATCTGGCCCATTGTCTGGGACTTCTACACATGCTCCCTTAATTAGCTGAAACTGTCCCGGGTAAGCTTCACTTGTTCATGAGTACTGCATGCCTTGATCATCCATTGTCCAAGGCTGGCCCTCTGGGTCTGGAGGAGCATCTCAGAATTCAAAGGTTTGCTATTGGCTAGCTTGGACAATAAGTACTGGGTTTTTTTTACCAGTATGTATGTAACATCCGGGGTGGGGTGCACATAGCAGAAAAGATAAAGTTTGAAGGCTAGCACTCTGCTTGTGACTGCCTTCCGCGATGGGCATTATCATGGGATCACAGCACCCGGACGAAATGCTGTTGGGATCATACTGTGCAGGGAGAGACTACAGAATGAGGTAAAGAGCCTATATTTCATCTTTCAAGAAGAGTTTCTTTCTCTGTCAGTGAAGTCCAGAGACCAGGTGCCATAGGGGGACTTGTAGGGGAATACTGTTGAGACTCCCAGGGTATGATGTCTCACCAGTCAGTTGTTTGAGTTCTTCATCAGTTGCATTTCCTTAGGCCCAGGGGAAAAGCAATTGACCTGTGATTCTAAAGAGGGTGAACCCTAACCCCTAAAGCACAGAATCCTGCCTACACCATTCAGTTGCTTCCAGAAGCCTTGAGGATTAACTTGGCTTTGACTCCTAGCCTAGGAATTCATAGAGGTAGCTGTAACAGCCTCTGAAGTATAGAACTGCCAACCTCCTCTTTCTGGGTGAAACGTTGTAGGAGTGCTGCCCCGTCGCAAGCTGCCATGCGGTTGAAAAACACACACATCGCCACAGTGCGGCTGAAAATATCGACATAGCTTCTTTTCGTAGCCCAGAGAACCTCTGCAGCCTGAGTCCTGAGCAACGTGTCGCCAAAGATTCTGACTCTAGCATAGGCCCTGCTGTGCGCCTGGAAGAATCAACGCATCACCTATCTGCGGCTGCAGAAATTGATGCAGAACCTTGATTGCCCCCACATCGACCCACAGCGCCTGGATTTTCTCATGCATCACACCTTTTACCAAATCTTCATCAACAAAGCCCCACAGTAAGGAACGGAGGTCGTGTGGCTGAATTTCAACGCATCCCCTCCCCTCACAGTAAGAAACTGCTGCATCGCCACCTCTCATAGTACGGAGCTTACACATCACCTCCCCTGCCTGGCAGTCCGGAACGACGCATCACCTCCCCTGTGAGCAAGGAAAATACACATCACCGTTCCTGAGAGTAAGGAACCAACACATTGCTGTGTTTTATCGTGCCTCACCTCCCCTGTGCTTGTTTTCATCTGTAATTTTGATATATCCCAGGTACTTTACACTAAAAGTGACACACCCATATTTTCTATGAACTGAACTGCTTTTGAATATTTTTAAGTGATACTTGATTTTATTTATGTTGGTTTTTTTGTTGTTCTGGTCTTCTTTGGTTTAGATAAAGATAGTTTTTTTTCTAAACTGGTGTGGTGTCCATTTCTAGTGTTTTCACTGTGTTACTGTGTGTTTGGGTACAAATGCTTTAAACATTGTCTCTGTAGTTTAGCCTGACTGCTCTGTGTCAAGCTGCCATAGGTTGAGCACAGACAAACTTAGGTGTGTACTTTTCTCATCCTGACTAGAGTGAGGGTTTCTGCTTGTACACTGTACTTACTTACTGACTGACAACTAGAAACCCCCATTTATGGCTAGAAGGGTCATAGGTACAGATTGCGGTGATTTCCTGTATACATAGGGTAGTTTATTCTTTATTAAATAATGACAAAGTGAAATTTGTGTTTGATTTTTGCAATATTGGGTAAGATGTATCTTCTGTTGGGACTTGCTGAAGTCTAGATGAAAGACAGGTATGTCTCCATATGTATAAACCAAGAATCTTAAGAGGGTGTACATTTTTCGCATCACTTTATGGATTTAGGACTGATGGAGAAAGATCATGGCTTTCCCTGTTAAATTATGTCACTGAAAATGTACCTAGTCCATTTCAGCACTGTTCCTTGAATAGAGTAGTCTGATAACTACTGGGTGAGCAGTGAACGGTCAATGGTGTTGACCACTGTCCCCAGTTCAAGCAAGATCTCTGTGCCTACTCTGAAACTTTTTGACTTTTCTCTGGCACAGGGCCCTTTTCTTTTGGCATCGTATAGTGGGTGTAAGAAGCGGACATGCAACATAGTTTACACTCCAATTATGAACGGTGCAGAATGTCTGAATTTTAACTTTCAAGTTAATTCTCAATGTTGTTTTGGGAGTGCTCGTATCTATAAAACCGAGAGGACACCTGGCCTCATTCAGTGCGAGGTTATTTGATCTGTTGTCTGTTTTGGTTTGTTCTGAATTCTGCAAAGGTTGTACTCCTAGGTGTCCTTATTCTTCATCTGCTGGATCTACATAACACATTAAATGTCAGCAATACAGGACTTTGCCGCTTTAGGTCTGGACCTCATTGTTACCCAACCCACTCGTGTCACAGGGCACGTACTTGATCCTGTATTCACAAACGTTTCAGGAGCACAGACAATATTTCCTGCCCCGCTGATACAGACACCCATTTTGCCCTTCAGTTCTGGCTACCACTTGACATGATTTGGAAATCAACTCCAGGTCAAGCTCTCTCGTCTGTCCCATCCAGGGGCCAGGATTTCTCATTTCAAATTATGTGAGGTTCTGACCAGTGCTTCCCATAAACGTAATGGCGAGGTGAAAAAAGGAGCCTCAAATTTTAATTCTTGACAATTAAACTCGCTTAAGATATTTTCTAATGTTTGAAGGATACCATCTGCTCCTTGGTTTTTAGAAGATCTGTGTATGGCGAGAAATTATTTGAAGCTTCTTATCATCTGGATTATAACGATGCCTATAGGTTAGCAAAAAAATAGTACCATAAACTGATTAAGGCCACGCTTTGATATTAATTGTGATGACAAAATAGCCTCTGTGTAATATAATAAACCGTTTCTTACATCAGATGGCCATCTCTCAGCCTCTTAGTCCCTGACAAGAACGTTTAAAAAAATCAGTCTTTTTTCAGAAGGAAATACTCCATATCTATAGTAATTAACCTCTCTATCCACTTTCAAGTACCGGGACATTGCTGTGTTTGCCCCCAATGGAGTCTTACTGTGTGTCTTGTTCCCTCTTTCTGAGACTGAATAACAAACTTTTCTCTACAAGCAAATCTGATTCTCTGCTAGATCCTTGTCCCCATCGTTTTTTTTTCTCTTGTCGCAAAGGCTGTGAATTCGCATTTGACAACTCTGGGCAATGCTTCCATCAGAGCTGGGGTTGTCCCTTTCTGTTGGACCCATTCTGAAGTGCTCCCTTGGCTGAAAAAACGTTTGGGAGACCCAAAGATTAAGGCAGATTCTCGTCAAATTTCATTGCACCCTTTGCCTGCTAACCTCTTGGCAAAGTAATTAATAAACCGCTTTAAAGCTGCCCGGAAGTTAACTATCTTCTATATGTCGCTCAGTCTGTGTCACGTGCTAATCACAGCATAGAAACTGCTATCATTGCTGCAACTGACAATTTGGGATCAGGCTAGAGGGGCTCTGCCACCCTGATTTCTTCTAGATCTTTCTGTGGCATTTGACTGTGTTTCACATCGCATTCTACTTGAAATCTTGTTTAAGATTGGATTCGGCCAGTAAGCTCTTAGATGGCTAGTTTCTTTCTGTATGACAGACGACGCAAGCATTGTCCTTTGCACCTTTTGCTTCTGCAGCAGTGCCTATGTTTTATGGGGTGCATCAGGGGTCTTCCTTGAACCCCACATTGTTAATGTGCACATGCTTCTTCTGGCTGTGCTCATGCACTATTGTGGCTTTGAGATCATCTCGTATACCGATGATACCCAAATCACTGTGACCATCTCAAGCACTGTCTCTGAATCCTAAGCTTTCAAGCATGAGAGCGGTTGCTTCGTGGATGCATTCCATTTGTCTCAAGCTGAACTCTGATAAGATTCTGCATGGGAAATAAACTTATCGGAATCTACGAATTATCTTTGACCAAAAACTGGCCATAGCCCAGCAGGCATGTAAAATGATGACCACTTTCTTTGATACTCCAAAAATGCAGATCTAAATCTCCAGGGTCCTTCAGGGTCCTCCCCATTGTGGCAAGGATATCGGTTACCAAGGATTTCATTTTTATCAAGATTACATTTTAATAATTCACTCGGGCATCTCCTCTGCCTTCCATGCTCAAAGTGATTCAAAGCTCAGCAGCAACTTTCCTAGATAAGCATATAAGTCCCTGTTTGTACGGGACTTACAATGGCTTCCAGACTACAAGCTGTCTTCAGTATCTTCTGCCTGTCTTATAGGACCCTAAATAGCTTTAGTCCTAAGTCTTTTCTTGGAACAATTCATCGGTACTGCCCACAGCACAACCTGTGCTCTTCAATTGCAGCTCTGCATTCTGTTCCACAGCTCTTCCTAAGCCACTGTGTTGGCCCTGCTTTTTCATATGTTGCATCAAAGAAAGGCAATGAGTGGCCCTTCTCTATTTGACATGGACCCAGTTTCCCTAATTTTGACAACAATTTCCAACAACCGTTATTAGATGCTCTTATCACTTTTACTCATTCCATGCTATCTTTTCTAATACGAGTCCCGGGTATCAGAGTGCATTACAAGTTCCTGAACATGCCTGTCACAAAGGTTGTACATGCCATTACGTACGTTCTATAGCTTTTTTTTATGTGCCACAATCAACTGTCTTTTGTTAAGGTCCAGCAATGTCGCTTGCTATATGTGCCACTGTAGTCTTTCTTCAATTCAGCTTGTTGTGTGCGCCATTGTGATCCTTTTTAATTTTCTCTGGTTGCTCCTGCTGGGAGCATGCAGCATTGTGATCCTTTTTTTTGTCACTCATATGCACTGCTGTTGCCCTCCTGTTTTCCTACTTGTATATGGCACTTTGGTCTTTCTTGAATTAAGCTGATTCTATGTGCTGCTTTAGTCCTCGGGCAATGAAGCATTTATATAGGGAAGGCTTCATTTATTATATGTTTTCAAAATTACATTGGTTATTTCACAACAACATTGGAATATATTGTTTAATAAATATTTGACAAATATTATAATTTTGGAATGACTAACAGCATGTGATAGTGCAGACCTGTGCTACTGACTGTTGATTCACACTAACTCTATATGGTACTGTAGTCTTGCACTGCTTACTCTGGAAACATCTTGAATTGATAAAAACCAATAGGTATGGCTTTCATCTGCGAACACATGCGAATAGCATTTTATGCCTGTGTGTGCATGCATAAGTACATTAAAGCCTCGTTTACTGGCATCGCAGTGGGTGTATACTTTGTGACGTGTCAGCCTTAAACTGTCCCTCTTTGCTCACCATTCAGTCTTTTTGTATGGGCTTCATTGGTGAAAATTACACTTCACATGCTTTGGTCTATCAACAGTGTATGAGAAACATTTTCATTTAGCACTCCAAGTACAGTTTTTGTTTTGTTTTTAATTGAGAAGCTGCATGAAATTCAAATGTAAGACTTGTTGTCCATTCCAGTTCTTCCCTTGACTGTCATCTACGAGTATCGGCAAGCCTTTGGAACCACTTTTTTCGAATTTTTAAGAGTTGTCTGTGACTGTAGCAGCATTCCGTGTCCGAAGTATATGTTTCGAGCGTATGATTACCAGCCAGATCTTATACAGCTCTTTCTATTTCTTTCAGAATAAGAGCAGTTGGCACAGCAGCTGTGAATATGTGTCTCGTGGCGACAGGTGGGGCAGACGCATATTATGAAATGGGGATTCACTGTTGGGATATGGCAGCTGCGGCAGTCATCATCACCGAGGCCGGAGGTGTTGTGATAGATGCAACAGGTAAACACTCATGGAACTTGTGTCTTGTCTTTTTTTTTTTCTAATGATTGAAATTACTCATCACATGCATTTATTTACGTGATATAAGGGGCAGTGAAATTATGTCTACTATAGCAGGGTAAATCTGGGAAATATATATATATTTATATATATATACACACATATATATACACACACTCACACACATCCCTTTGTTACGCTCCACCATCAGCCGCACGACACACAGCGGGTGCTGCTCCAACGTGAGGGTGGTCGCACATAGTATTCGTATCACAGTGCCATGTCAAATACATACCAGGAGCAACGAAGCACACTCATGGTAATTCTTTTCTGTGCATTTATTGCCAAAAATAGACACTCCCAATGCATTTCGGCACACACTCTTTCTCACTGTCCAACATTGTTTTCACATTTAAATACCTCATGATTTCATTGAACAAACAGACTATCATGAACATAAAAGATGGTTATTTACAAGATTTGTTTCACGAGGCGAAAAACACCGACGCTATCTTAACATTTTCTGGCAACCATGCATATCTCCTTTCACATTGAAATGCAACCATAATTGATGATGTGATTATTCGTTTACAGTGATCAATACAGTGTTCGGTTTGCAACTGAACACTGCCCAGCACATTACATTATTTCTAACCCTTGTGTGCCATAAATGCTCTAGTTGAGCCCTGTTTGTGCTTGACAAAGCCACATTCATGGTAGCTCTAATTATTTCAACTCTATCCCAAAAGGTCTCAAAAAATGTATCCACCATAATTTTAATTTGTAGTATTGTACCTTGGGGATACAGTCTCCACAATTGCGCCCTTCATGTGCTTTGAACTCAAGACTGTATTTACGGGAGTGGGTGTCTAATCTGTTATTCCATTAACGCCTAAAAGCATAATTAAACGGCACCACAAACAAACTGTACATAATAATGACATTAAATAAAATTCCCAAAGCATAAAAAAATTATTAAAAAATGAAACGCATAAAAAAAGTCACATATAAACAGCTGCCTCTTTTTTCATCAAAACCTAATCTAGGCAAATATATCTTATTGTAGTCTGCAGCATCCAAGTAATCCCATGACTAATGTTATGATAATTCATGTGCACTAACCAGTACAGTGTTCCATAGTATATAATGATAATTCAGTGAACTCAAAGAATGTCGCAGGGAGATTCTGGAGCTCGAGGACCGCAATGCAGATCTCAACTATCATCTAGAAGATCTAGAAAACCGATCCAATATACTCATTAAGGGCATTCCATTGCTGGACGATGCTGGCCACCCTGGAGGACTACGTTCTACGCCTATTTTGCCATATCGTCCCGGTGCTGAAAGACAAAGATATTCCACTAGACCGTACACAAAGAGCTGGCAGACCTTCATCTGCTCCTGGTACCCCACAGGACATTCTTGTATGTCTCCACGATTATAAACAAAAAGAACTCGTAATGTTTGCAACACGTAATCAACCCCATATATTTTCTTCGAAGGGAATAAAATTTGGGTCTTTCAAGATCTGTCCATCACTACCCTACAACGAAGATGCTCCATGAGGCCCATAACAGACTTCCTGAGGGACAAAGGGGGGAGGCATAAATGGGGACACCCCTTCAGACTGGTCTTTCACTGGAATGGGCAGGCACACACAGTATGCACACCACCTGAAGTGGCGGAGATGCTGGGACTTGAGCTGGAATAGGAGACCTCGTTGCAGCGGGCTGGCTCCTGTGCGGTACGGAGGAGTCACGCAGGAATGCTCAGCACTCCTACAGCAGCTCACAGTTCAGAAGCAGTCCCCGGCATGTACAGATGAATGAAGAACACCGACCCTAGATCACAATCGCAGGATGGCAGCTAAGGCTGGAGGGCCTACAGAGACTTGGGAAGCTTGCAGATAGAAAAGATGTTGTCGTGCGGAGCCGCTGGGTTGGTATGGAGGGGGACACCACCAGGTTCACGCCTAAGTAACTGGAAAAAAATGGCAGCGGCGGAGGTTTCTGCACCTTTAGGTACCAGTTGGGACACTGGCATGAGTGGCCAATGACATGGACCCCTACCACGAAATCGCAAGTTTTGCACCACTTGGTGCTGATGTTTAATTTGTTTTAATGTTTGTAGAGTTATTATATGTTTCTCACACAATAGTTTGTCACCTGTCATGTTCCACCATATCTATCAGGTACACGACTACAACCTACTACACTAGAGACCCAGGTAGCGATTCTCAATATTGATGGTGTACGGTGCGAATATTTAGTCTAAATATGAGGGGTCTGCACTTGCCAACCAAAAGAATAGCATTACTGTCCAAGCTACGGTCAGCGCACTGTGATATACGCCTCCTACAAGAGACCCACCGCCTTAAAAAAGATTGGGGTAGGATGCGATCTAAATAGTTCGATCGACAGTCCTGGGCAGCAGGCCCACGGGAAAAAGCTGAAGTTGCTATATTACTTGCTACACACTTCCAGGGCCAGGTCCTGCAACCCATTCCGAGATCGCAGGTAGTATGCTCTCTCTGTTAAAGTTAAAACAGATTGGTCGCACACTGCTACACCTACCAGGCGTGTTCCCCCAATGAAAATGGTCCCTGAAGGTCAGCGTCGGCGGATACACCTATGCTCGAGTGTGAATGCAAGTATGCGTGGCGTGTGCCATCCCTGGACACGTGTTTCGAGGTAGTTGCCTCTCGTCAGCAGGGAGTAGGAAAATGTGTGGGGTTGCTGTGTAAGCTGCTAAAATCGTTATCAGGTCTAGTACCTCTCGTAGCGCGCAGGTGCGTAACCATGAGTCCGTCGACTCCACCGGCTCAAGGGAGCCTGAATATAAAGTTAAACCAGATTGGTCGCACACTGCTACACCTACCAGGCGTGTTCCCCCAATGAAAATGGTCCCTGAAGGTCAGCGTCGGCGGATACACCTATGCTCGAGTGTGAATGCAAGTATGCGTGGCGTGTGCCATCCCTGGACACGTGTTTCGAGGTAGTTGCCTCTCGTCAGCAGGGAGTAGGAAAATGTGTGGGGTTGCTGTGTAAGCTGCTAAAATCGTTATCAGGTCTAGTACCTCTCGTAGCGCGCAGGTGCGTAACCATGAGTCCGTCGACTCCACCGGCTCAAGGGAGCCTGAATATAAAGTTAAACCAGATTGGTCGCACACTGCTACACCTACCAAGCGTGTTCCCTCAATGAAAATGGAGTGGACAGATATTTTACGTCGAGCGCGCACATCAGCTACTAGTGCATCTGGAAAAAAAACACTACTAAAAACTGTCCATTACTGGTACTACACTCCGGCCTGTCCGGCTCAGTGGTAGAAGGGGAAGAACGGCCAATGTTGGCACCATTGCAACCAGCCAACAAAAAAGAAATGGGCTACCCTATAAACCCATGGAGGCTTGGGTAATCTATACAATCGGGTAATAGTATCTTCAAGGGATTCGTTGTAATATCAGTCTTCGGTAAATATAAAAAGTAGATTATCTTCAAGCCCAAAGTGGTGACTTAATAAAAACAAATGTCAAAGTGAATTATTTAGTTGTACACAAATCAAACATTCAGCAGGAAAAACAATTCCACAATGGTGTATACTTCATAAAGTCTAAGTTTATGTAAAGAATTGTGTGATATAAAAGGGTACCAGTTACAATTCATATAAAAGCAAAAGTGAATGAGATGGACATTCTTTCCGACAGATCTTTTTTTCATGAATACTCTTGCCGTAACCCATTTCACATACTAAATAACAGGAACAACATCATTGGCCATACAATGAACAATTCCTGAAAAGAAATGGTGACATAGAAAATGGGTCGGATTGTCGACGTTTTCGTCTTTATTGTGAAGGCATCTCTAAGACCATCTTCAGGACGTAAGTTCTTATGTGTACTGATGACCTTCAAAAATTTGGAACAAAGTCATGTGGTCCAGACTCCTACTCTACAGCATCCAAAGTTAATGGCACTCTAAGAATCAAAATTTACATGGTAATAGCCGAAATAGGGCAAACGCTCACCACAAAGTTCTATTTGTCTCAGATATTTCCATAAGGTAGAGATAAACGTCTTGATTGGAGAAGTCAAGATGATTAGGAAGACTCCGGCAACCCTCGATTAATACGAGAGTTGACACTTCTGCAACTGCAACGTTGCAGAGTAGAGAATTGTAAAGTGCAGGGGCAGAGAGTGGATTGGCGTAGATTGTAGTGGTGAGTACAGTGGTGCAGAGTAGAGTGCAGTGGCATATAGTGCAGTGTCGTAGATAGGTGTAGAGCTCAGTGGAGTGGAGTGCCGTAGAGTGCATTGGCATAGGTTGTTGCAGAGTATAGTCGAGTAGAGTGCAGTGGTTTAGAATTTAACGGCATACAGTGCAGCATTGCAGAATGCAGTGGCATACAGTAGAGTTGCATAGAGTAGAGTGGCATAGAGTTTTGCAGCGTATATTGGAGTGACATACAGTAGAGTGTAGTGTTGCGGAGTGCAGTGGCATAGAGTTCACTGCCATAGAGTTTAGTGGCGGAGAGTGTTGTATTGCAAAGAAAAATAGAGTGTCGTGCAATGGAGTGGCATAGAGAGGAGTGGCGTACAGTGGAGTGCGTTGGCATAGAGTGTTGCAGAGTATAGTCTTGTAGAGAGCAGTGGCGTAGAGTGAAGTGGGGCAGAGGCAGTAGAGCAATGGCATTAAGTGGTGTAAAGTGCCATGGCATAGAGTGCAATGGCACAGAGTAGATTAGAGTGGCATACAGTGGATTGACATAGAGTGCAGGGGCTTAGAATGGAGTAGGCCAGAGTCCAGAGTGGAGTGCATTGGCTTAGATTGTATTGGCATATACTGCAGTGATGTAGAGTGCAGTATTGCAGAGTGGTGTGGAGTTGCATAGAGTAGAATGCATTAGCATAGAGCAGAGTGGTATAGAGTAGAGCGGCTTAGAGTGAGGTTGCGTAGAGAGCAGTGGCATAGAGTGTAGTGGTGCAGCGTGGATAAGAGTGCAGTATAGTGGTGCAAAATAAAGTGCAGTGGTGTGGAGTGGTGCTGGGTAGAGTGCAGTGACACAGTGTAAAGTAGCGCGCAGTGGCGCAGTGTGGAGTGGTGTGGAGTGAGGTGGTGGAGTAGAGTAGAGTAGAGTGGACTGGGTTAAATGGAGTATGCAGGATGTGGTCGCGCACTGCCGTTACAGAAAACACATTTTCAATTGAAATGACCATTACATTTTCACAGACGTACAGTTTTACTGATAAAAGTTGACAGCACATAAACAATAATATGTGGAAATAGCATCACCTTGTGTATTGATTTGTTTTGATTATAATAATGTATTTGTTTCCTACACACTTCAGAATTAACAAATGTGCTTCATTTGTGCTTTGCTCCCTTGGAAGACAGAGCTTGGTAGTTAGCCTCTGTCTTTGAATGCACAGTAAATGTGACAGGATAAGAACAAGTTTTACAGGCCTGCTTACAGAAAGCACTTGTGGAAGAATACAAGGAGATGTAGTGGGAAAAGGTTATGCTCCTTGGGAGGGATGAACTGAACCAGGATAGCCTAAAACTAATAAAGACCGCAAATAGAAGTCCAGAAAATGTGGGTTACAAACCACAAACCCAATGGTAAGCAACAGGTGGAATGCATTCCCAGGGAAGCTTTCTGAAAGTCCCCAAGATATCTTTAGCAAACCAGACATAGTTTTTTACCTAAAATGGGAAATTTGCAAACTACTAATCCTGTTTTTAAAGCTACCCAAATATAATGTTGATAACATGTATTCCTATAACCTTCACTTCCCAGCCACAAACCTTTTTTACCCCAATCCTCCCCATGCTTCCTCCCCCAATCCTCTCTGTGCTACTTTATGATTTTGCTCATTCTAGCCACTTGCTCTATATTTCTTAAATTGACTTCCAGTCGAAGTACTCTACAGCTCCTGTCTTCCCTCTTTCGAACTTGCCTTAATGACTTATCTACTTCTGGTTAGTGGTCACTGCCCAGTCTTACCAACACACTCTTGCATTCCTCTGCTCTCCCATGAATCCTTAATGTAGATGGGTATCTATGCTAAATTGTTTGAGTCTATCTGTAACTGTTTTGTCTGTATTTTTTGTCTCAATGCACTCCTAGTATCTACTTTTATGACCATTTTTACTGTGTTTATGTTGCTGTGTACAGAATTTCTAGTTGCTAATGGGGACTATTAGGTGTGAGCATCAAGAGAGGTAGATTGTTCTTGTGATTTTTTACTTTTAATGGATATACAAGGTATGATTTTGTTTGGAAAGGAGATACATCGTCAACGTGTATGTATCTCCTCTGTGTGTAACCAGTTACAGTAACTATGATATTAGCCACTTCCTAAATCTTGCTTTAGGGGGCAGGTAGGAAAGTGGGATCTGCTTCTTAGGGTTACCCCAACTTTTTGCTTTATGTGATGCTGTATTTGACTAGTCTGACTGGGATCCTGCTAATCAGGACCCCAATCTGTCTGCTTTCTCCCTAAACTATTGTGTTCAGTACCTAGGTACATCCCAGATTGGATACTAGGGTACCCTTGTCAGTCCCTAGTATATGGTACCCATGTACCCAGAGCATAGGTACCCACCCAGAGGTTTCCCATGGACTGAAAGCATGCATTATGCCATCAATAAGAGACCATTCAAAATGGAACGACAGGCAGGCCATTGCAGCCTGTGTAAGTTGGTGCATGCACCACTTACTAAAGATATAGATTTACTATATCTAAGGGTCTCTGCACTTAAAACCTATAAGTCCCCCCCTATAGCAGGCCTTTACAATCCTGAGGGCAGGGTTCTTGTTTCTAAGTGAGATGGTGCCCCTGCATCAGCAGGACACCCCTGCAGCCTACGGAGTCAATTCTCCCGGGTTGTCAGAGAAGCAGCCATATACTATGTAGAGGGGCATCACGTAATCTCGTGATGACATCTCGAAAATGGCTGCAACGAATCCTATCATGTTTGGTATCAAACATGTTGGAATTAAACCCCCACACCATAAACAGACAAGATTTTGTGCATTAGGGCTGGGTGGGTGCGCTTGCCAGCGCTTGAAAGTCTGCATGAGGGGCACATTTGGTGTCCCTGTTCATAGTCAAGTTCAAACCAGTCCTGGGAGCTGTTGGCTCCCGCTCTGGCACGAAACTGAACAAAGGACATGGGAGTAACCTCCCCCCTGTCCAGACCATTCCCTGGGAGGGTCCCCTGACTCTTCCCAACCCTTTCCTTAGGGTACTTAAGGGCTTACCTGAGAGTAGGTCCCTAGATTTGTCGTGGGATAAGATTCAGAATTGAAACCACTACACTTCTACCATCTGGGCACTCTGGACTTCAATGGACTTCGTTTGGGCCTGACTTCGTCTCCCTTCCAGTCTGCTGCATCGTCTGTGCCTGTGCATCATACAGGAACCTTCCAAGGCCTGTGAAGCATCAAGGACAACCAAAGTAATCTCCCTTGGAGTGAAGGAGTCACTTCTCTGCATTCACAGGCACCAAAACGAAGATGACAGATCTGCAGATCCCGAGATCCTCCAGACTCCGTGGGTTCTGCAACACAGGTATTGGTTTTCCTCAGCTCCCGAGGTCTGCTCTACTCTCTCACCAGGTTTGAGGCCAGTAGTACTTGTGGGGTTTGCAATAATCAAACCCCTGCAGTGGCAAAGGCTTGTTGACATCTTTGCAAGAAGATCTTCGGGCTCCAAGTAGCCCCAACCTTGAGCACCTCCAATTACCAGAATCTGGGGCCACACCGCATTGTGTGCATAGTTTGCATCTTTTGGTAAGCTGTTTGAGGTCCTCTCACAACTCCAGTGCCTCCGGCCTGTGGGTCCACTTGAGGGTCACCTTTGTTTCCTTGGTCTCCCCTGATTGCTCGGGGTCTTCCCTGCTTGTGGTGAGTCTCCTGGACTTTGCTGGTCCCAACCATGAAGCGTCTTGATTTCGTCTGATGGTTGCATTTGCCAAGGCTTGTTTGTGCTCCTGCCGGACACCGACCCCTCAGCACTCGACATCCTTCGTGGGACAGCTCGTTCCAACTGCGACTTGCACATAGACTTGTACGGAGCACGCAGTCGTGTTCACACACTGCGCATGCTGTCCATGGGGTCCCTATCTACTTACCTCGGGAGTTCTGTGGGTCCCCGGCAAATCTACGTCATCTCGACATTGTCCTGACTCGAGTCGTGGTTCTTATACCACTTTCTTAGGATATGGTTTGGTCCACCAATGGGGCCCACTGTCTATTCGTGCTATTCAAAGTGATTTATTTGCTTAAGTATTGTGTGCTTTGTGTCTAACCCCGTGTAGGAGGTCCTGTAACTTATAAGAAAGTGTTATATAATAAATACATATTTTTATACATACTTTGTGTGGTTCCTTTTCATTTAATCTTTACTAGAAGATTGCATTCTGGTTAAACAAGCTGCTTTACACTTCTTCAAGACTAAGCCTGAAGGCAGCTCTCCACAGCTACCACTTTGATAGCTTTCGAAGGTTGTCTGAGACCTCTTAATTCACCATAAGGGTTTTCTGGACTGGTGCAAGGTGCCCACTTGCATTAACGGACATCATATAGCAGGCCAGCTTCTCACAGGGTATCAAATGTATACTTTGTGGTTTGACTGAGGTCTGTATTAATCCTGATCGCTGTCTAATACCCCCAGCCTAAATAACCATCACTGTGTATATGGCAGTTCATTTTCATTGTGGTTCTTAAATGTTCATGGTGTATGATTATATAATATCTATAGAACTGAATTGGGTCAGTAATGTTGACAAAACTATGCAACAAATTGAATATCATTTCGTATGGGGATTGGTATTTCTCCCTCAAGGAATGTTTGCAAAAAATCAGTACCTCTTCTAAGCAAATTGCAACCACATCTTTGGTAGAAACTTCAGCTTCAATATTTATATCACCACCAGGCAATAGCATTTTTGTATGTGTACCATGCAAATTTTCCCAGGTTTTAAAACTTTCAGTGACCTGACTTAAACAAAAATATGGTGATATGGTACAGTGCAAAGGGTGCTAAATCGTACCGAGGCATTCCTATTCAACATTCAAGCACAGACCAGCTTTTACTAGATAAATATGTCACATGAATTACAATGAAAATGGATATTGTACATGAATATAAACCATTTAATCCAATGCTTGTTTCTTTGCATAATGGTAAACAATTTCTTGTCATTTTAGGGGGTCCATTTGATTTAATGTCTCGAAGAATTATTTCAGCAAGTAGCAGTGCCATCGCAGAACGCATCGCCAAAGAACTTCAGATAATACCTCTTGAAAGGGATGATGGGAAAAAGGAAGATTAATTTTGGAAGAAGGAGTTGTTCATGGCACCTAGACAGTTATGCTGTAACTTATTGTCTCATTATGCCTACAGTGGACATGGATCTAACACGTATGCTGTGTTTTTCTGCACAACTGCACTGAATTAATATTCTATACCCGTGATGGATGTTTGAGAAAGGATTTTAACACGTTATATTGCACTTCATTTAAGATAAGGAATTTAAACTATTGTACTGTAGTTCAATCATGGAGAGGAATTACATTTATTTAAGACAGTATGCAGTTTAAAAACGATCTCAAATAATGGGAGGATTGTTTAACGTTTAACATGAGACTGTCTTGTCAAAGTGCCCTATAATTCTAAGTGAAATAAATTATTTTGGGATTTAGCATTATGAAATACCGTAAAGTACACATTCAGATTAGTTGCCTCGGGCAACACATAACTAGATACAGTAGAATCTTAGTCTATTGGAAACAAGTGTGATACATATGGGTGGCGATTTCTGCTGTAACCTGGGGACTTTTTATTGTACATTCGGATTAACGTGATACAGTGGTATTTACAGTATTGTCCAGATACTTTGTTGTATAGAATTGTTCAATGCTCAGCCTGATTGTTTTGAAATGGATAATTCAAAAGAATTGTTGGAGCTGTAATATTACATAATGTTCTGCAAATAAGTGGGGGTGTTAAGACTGCAAGAGAATTTTATTGCATCAGAAAGGAGTCTTGGGGGGTGTACGGCGTTCTCCTATTTAATCCTCTGAGATTTTTAATATCTTCAAAATGGCATAGGCCTGTTTAATCATGATACTAAGGTGCAGTGTATAGACTATGTCTTAATGAAAGGCTGTCTTAAGCAGTGCAAATGCAATTACAGTTTCTTCAATGAAACCAGCTTTGTCTCTATATTGCATTTTTATTATTGATGTATGAATCTTGTACTTTGTGTTTTAAATTGTATCTGGAATCAGAAATTACTTCCAAGGGCTGCCTTCTTTCGATCTGTGCCACCTCGCCTCTGTGGTGCAAATATGAAGTACACAATTGAAGCAGTTTTATTTGCATTCTCCCAGATATCAACCCCTCCCATGGTTGGTTGTGACCATAAAACCTTTTATAAGATGACACCGCAAATATAATACCTTTGGTCTGGATCCACACATCCTTGCAAGTCCAAATGATGCACACGTGCATTTTTGTAACGGGATAAAGGCATATGAGCTAACCTGTTCTTTGGGGCAATCTCTTGGATCCCCCATCTGCACCGAGCTTCCAAATGTGGCCACCAACCTGTAAAACTTTCCAGATTATCCTGAGGCAGAGGATGCAGACACAGAGGATGACATCGATTATCAAATGCAGTTTTGCAGCGTGAATCTTTTATGAATTCACAGGCTGTGCGTTATTCCGCCATCTAGTAGTTGAATCCGGAATAGCTGTTTTTTTTGTGGTTGGTGGGTGTCAACATACCACCATTTGGTGTCCTTCTGTGACGTCGACGGGCTTCCTCTGGAAGCTCTCACCTTGGATCTCCATCTTCAGATTCTTTTTTTCCGCCGTTGGGTCTGGATCGTTACGGAAGGAGCTACTAGGATTTGGAGAGAAGAATCCATGAAAGCTGAAGGAAATGGTTCTACAGGTCAACAATAACTACATTCGACGTTCCGGTCGTCGATTCAAGCAGTCTGAGTACGCCAAGAGGGAAAAACACTCAAACTCCAACGAACAACCAGAGAATGCGCATGCAGGGGGCTCCCTGCGCAAGGTAATGGACAAAACACTGCTCAAGTTGTGCAAAAAATATCACAAGTAGCGCAGAAAGATCAGCATCCAGTTTGCAACCTTTGCCTGCCGCTGGATTATCAAAGTCAAGACTGCAACGTGTGCTTGGTCTTCACCCCGAAAACTTTGAGGGTGAGAGAAGGTCCAACTACAACCTGCAGGGCCAGGGCACTACACCATTGCTCCGAGACCTGGGCCTCTCCAGCGAAGAAGAGAACAACGGCGCCAAAGGTCCTGAAGTCGATGAGGACACAGACATCCAGGAGGTAGTTGTCGAGAAGAAGACTTCTAAGGAGGTAAGAGGTACGTTGACCTCGAAAAAAGTAGACAAGTCACGAAAAACTGACTCTCGAACCTCAAAGGGAGCCTCGGTGTCGAAGCACTCGACGACCGCAGAAGCATCCAGAGATAGGCGCTCCGTCGGATCCTTGGACAAGGACTCCAGAACACCAAAGACCCTCAAAAAATTGAATATGTTGAAAGACGGACACGATAAAGACACTTCGACATCGACAAAGGCGGTCAAAACAGGTGTCGGTAAGCGCGAAAAGAAAGGCGAAACTCTCAGCGTTGAAAAGCACGCAGCCGAGTTAGAGAAAAAAAATCAATTCAAGATACCGCCGAAAACTTCAACAGAAGTAGAGAAAGTTGTCAAGGAGTTTCAGCCCCCAACGATAACCGAACCGCTCGAGGAAGGAGGATTCTTCTTTGAGGAAGAGAGGGACATCGATGAACACACATATGTGGAGTCGGCGAATCCGGAGACTCAAGACCTCCAATGGCAAGATCTCGATGCCGAATCCCCAGAAGAGGCGATTGATACATATCCCTCGAGGCCCTCACCACCAGATGACATTGGGATGTACAATCAGGTGATTAAAAATGCAGTTGAAACTTATGGAGTGCATTTGGAATAAGAGAAACCACAGTCATGTTTTCTGTTGGAAACTTTAATGCCAACACAGTCAAGAAACCAATTCCTTCCAATGCTGCCAAGTGTATTGGATCAAGGAAAGGAACCATTTAAGGAGCCCGCAACTTGCTGAGCAGTCACACCAAGAGCAGAGAAGAAATACAAACATTCTTCTAAAGATCAAATTTACATCAAAGGGTCAGTAACAGTGCACTCTATTACTTCCACTGCTAGGAAAAGAGCCAAATGTGCCAACCACTGTTTGACCACCACCAGACAAGGAGAGTAAGAGGATGGAGCTAGTGGAAAGAAAGGTAGAGAGAAATGCGGCAAAACAGTGGCGCATAGCATTGCATTGCTAAACCGGCATACATATCAGCATTGGGAAGAGGTAGAGGAACTACTAAAACACCTGCCAGAACAGTTCCAAAAGAGAGCTACCCACTTAGTAGAAGGGGTAAAAACATTGCGAATACATGCTTAAAGTCAGCTCTTGATGCAGCTGAAACATCGAGCAGACAAATGATGATTGGCATCACAGAAAGAAGGCACGCTTGACTGGGAATCTCAGGTTTCAAACCAGAAGTCCAAAGCAACATAATGAACTCACCATTCAATGGAGAACAGCTGTTTGGGAGCGTTGTTGATGATAAAATAAATCAGTCGAAATAAGTCAATGAGACAGCAAGGTCTAGGGGTGCTCTACAATTCCGAGGCAAGCGTAGGTGCACCCCGTCAAGAAGACCAGCAGGTAGAGGTAGTCACCAACCTACTACCTCACACCAAGCATACAAGCAAACATACCAGGGATCAAGCCAAGGTCAACAACCGGGCCAGCAACTGAACTGGCAGTACCAGATGGGAAGACAGTCCTTTCGTGGGCGCCCCCGAGGAAGAGGCCAGCCACAAAGAAGCAGTCCACAACCAAGTGACTGCATTCCAAAAAGGGCACACTTAACGAAAACATCACCAAGTGTGCACACAGCATTACAACCTTCACAAACACAACATCCTGAAACCGAACAGTCCAGTCATCATACAACCCCAGTGGGAGGTAGAATAAAATATTTCCTCCAGGAGCGGAAGGAAATAACTTCGGACAAATGAGTGTTAAACATAATGCAGTACGGTTACTGCATAGAGCTAAGCAAACAACCTCCCAACAAAAAAAACAAAGAAAAAAATACATTCACAAAGGGAATTATCTCAGTTACTGCAAGAAGTGCAGGAACTTCTAACAAAACATGCAATAGAAACTACAGCATTTACTCCACGTACTTCCTAATCCCAAATGTAGATGGAACACTATGCCCTATATTAGATGTACGGTTCCTAAACAAGTTCATAAAGACACAAAGGTTCAAAATGACTATGCTGCAGGAGGTGATACCTCAATTGTAGCAAGGAGATTATATGGCAACCATGGACTTAAAAGACGCTTACTTGCACATCCCTGTGAACAAAATACACAAGAACCTATTAAGATTTGTGTTCAACAAAACACACTATCAGTTCAAGGTGCTGGCATTCGGACTCAAATCAGTGCCAAGAGTGCTCACAAAGTGCCTATCAGCAGCAGCCGCTCACGTAAGGAGACAGGGAATTCATGTTTACCCGTATCTAGATGACTGGTTGATAAGAGCAAGCTCATACAGGCTCTGAAAACAGCATCTACAACAGGTGATACAGACACTAGTACAGCTGGGTTTCTCAATTCATTGGAAAAAATCATCACCAGAGCCAGAACAAGTAAAAGTGTTCCTAGGTGCAGAATTAAACAGTGTGTTAGGGAAGGCGTTCCCAAGCAGCAAGAGAACATTAGCCTTACTGAAGGAGACTCCTCTTTACCAGAAGGGGCAACATCTGATAGTGAAGACAGTGGGGAAACTACTAGGAATGATGGCATCATGCATTCATTTAATTCCCAACATCCGACTACACATGAGACCATTTCAAGAATGGCTCCAACAAAAATGGTCACAGTCAACAGGGAGTTGGGAGGATCTAGTGGTTTCACGCAAAAAGTTAATCAGGAGATGGCATGGTGGAACAAAACAAACCTATCACGGGGCAGACCTTTCACACAACCAACCTCAACAGTGACCATAACAACAGATGGGCGCGCACATGAACAACCTCAAGGTACGAGGATTGTGCAGACCGCAGGATGCAGTGAAACATATTCAACCTTTTGGAGTTGAAGACCGTGTTCTTAGCCTTGAAAGCATTTCAGAGACAAATCTACAGCAAGAAGGTGTTGATTCAAAGAGACAACATAACAGCCATGTTTTATATAAACAAACAAGGGG